>NC_135232.1:586645548-587018881 GCF_051348905.1 Ranitomeya variabilis
GAAATCCTCTCCACCAGATCCAATGATCAGCTCCGAGAAATTCAGACATGTTACAGGCAAGGTAAGTGGAGAAAATGAGGTCAGACCTCTGTAAGCTACGAGAGTCTTGAAGAGGATCTTAAGGGGATGTAATCATTTATTTAAGTTTTTAGATACAAGTCAGGAAAGATGGAATGGTGTTGTTGTTTTTTATCCTTTTTGCTAAATCTATGAAATGCTCTTTGGGATTGAAGGAACGGGGGTCCCAGTGGTTGGACCTCAACCAATCAGTTTCTTATCACCTACCCTTTAGATAGGTGATAACTTTCATGGTTGGAACTAATGGACAGAGATATGTTATAGATTATTAAAGCCTACAGGATCAGAAAGTGGCAAGGGGGCGTTATCTAGAATAATATCAGTGTGTTTCTGTCCTGTTTTATCTAGGCAGTACCATTGAACGGCAATTAAATCACTGCTCACTGATAATGAGATGACTCTGCCTATTGGGACCCTGTCTATACCGCAAAACAGATAATGCAGTTGAAAAAAATTACAAAACAGGAAATGTTGTCACCATCTTGTGTCTGATGTAGTTTGAATATTGAAATGATTGAATATTTTCTTTAAAAAAATCTTCATAGTATAAGCAAGTATAAGAAACTTTATAATAAATCTTTTCACAGAAATGTGCTTCTTTCTCCACTTAATAGCTACTTCTCCCTTCTCCTGCCTCCTGACTCATCATTCACTTTGAAAAAGTGTTAAAATCCGTCTTTGTCAAATGGTGATAGATTGTAGTTGCCTTTTGAAGTACAGTACATAAAAAGGGAAGAAGCACAATAAAAGAGAGGCACATACACACACACACAGATCCCTGATCCCTGCTGATGCTCTTTGTTGTTTTAGGTTACCCTGAAGCTGGATTCCCATGTACACTGCTTAGTATTGCTATATAATGTTTTCCATGCTGCTGCTGCTTCTGACCATGTGTTACATACAGACAGGAGAGCGGGAATCCCTCATGTCTGTGTGTTACATAGAGGAGAGTGGGAATCCATCATGTCTGTGTGTTACCCACAGACAGGAGAGCAAGAATCCTTCATGTCTGTGTATTACATAGAGACAGGAGAGCAAGAATCCCTCATGTCTGTGTGTTACATACAAACAGGATAGCAAGAATCCCTCAAGTCTGTGTGTTACACACAGACAGGAGAGCAAGAATCCCTCATGTCTGTGTGTTACATGGAGACAGGAGAGCAGGAATCCCTCATGTCTGTGTGTTACATACAAACAGGAGAGCGGGAATCTCTCATGTTTGTGTGTTACATAGAGACAGGAGAGCAGGAATCCCTCATGTCTGTGTGTTACATACAAATAGGAGAGCGGGAATCCCTCATGTCTGTGTGTTACATAGAGACAAGAGAGCAAGAATCCCTCATGTCCGGGTGTTACATGGAGACAGGAGAGCAGGAATCCCTCATGTCTGTGTTACATACAGACAGGAGAGCAGGAATCCCTCATGTCTGTGTGTTACATAGAGACAAGAGAGCAAGAATCCCTCATGTCTGGGTGTTACAGGGAGACAGGAGAGCAAGAATCCCTCATGTCTGTGTGTTATATACAAACAGGAGAGCGGGAATCCCTCATGTCTGTGTGTTACATAGAGACAAGAGAGCAAGAATCCCTCATGTCCGGGTGTTACATGGAGACAGGAGAACAGGAATCGCTCATGTCTGTGTGTTACATGGAGACAGGAGAGCAGGAATCCCTCACATCTGTGTGTTACACACAGACAGGAGAGCAGGAATCCCTCATGTCTGTGTGTTACATAGAGACAGGAGAGCAAGAATCCCTCATGTCTGTGTGTTACATACAAACAGGATAGCAAGAATCCCTCATGTCTGTGTGTTACACACAGACAGGAGAGCAAGAATCCCTCATGTCTGTGTGTTACATGGAGACAGGAGAGAAGGAATCCCTCATGTCTGTGTGTTACATACAAACAGGAGAGTGGGAATCCCTCATGTCTGTGTGTTACATAGAGACAGGAGAGCAGGAATCCCTCATGTCTGTGTGTTACATACAAACAGGAGAGCGGGAATCCCTCATGTCTGTGTGTTACATAGAGACAAGAGAGCTAGAATCCCTCATGTCCGGGTGTTACATGACAGGAGAGCAGGAATCCCTAATGTCTATGTGTTACATACAAACAGGATAGCAAGAATCCCTCATGTCTGTGTGTTACATACAGACAGGAGAGCAGGAATCCCTCATGTCTGTGTGTTACATAGAGATAAGAGAGCAAGAATCCCTCATGTCTGGGTGTTACATGGAGAAAGGAGAGCAAGAATCCCTCATGTCTGTGTGTTACATACAAACAGGAGAGCGGGAATCCCTCATGTCTGTGTGTTACATGGAGACATGAGAGCAGGAATCCCTCATGTCTGTGTGTTACATACAAATAGGAGAGCAAGAATCCCTCATGTCTGGGTGTTACATGGAGACAGGAGAGCAGGAATCCCTCATGTCTGTGTGTTATATACAGAAAGGAGGGCAGGAATCCCTCATGTCTGTGTGTTACATACAGAAAGGAGAGTGGGAATCCGTCATGTCTGTGTGTTATATACAGACAGGAGAGCAGGAATCCCTCATGTCTGTGTGTTACATACAAACAGGAGAGCGGGAATCCCTCATGTCTGTGTGTTACATAGAGACAAGAGAGCAAGAATCCCTCATGTCCGGGTGTTACATGGAGACAGGAGAACAGGAATCGCTCACATCTGTGTGTTACATACAGACAGGAGAGCAGGAATCCCTCACATCTGTGTGTTACATACAGACAGGAGAGCAGGAATCCCTCTTGTCTGTGTGTTACATGGAGACAGGAGAGCGGGAATCCCTCATGTCTGTTTGTTACATGGAGACAGGAGAGCAGGAACCCCTCACATCTGTGTGTTACATAGAGACAGGAGAGCAAGAATCCCTCATGTCTGTGTGTTACATACAAACAGGAGAGCAGAAATCCCTCATGTCTGTGTGTTACATAGAGACAAGAGAGCAAGAATCCCTCATGTCTGGGTGTTACATGGAGACAGGAGAGCAGGAATCGCTTATGTCTGTGTGTTACATGGAGACAGGAGAGCAAGAATCCCTCATGTCTGTGTGTTACATGGAGTCAGGAGAGCAGGAATCCCTCATGTCTGTGTGTTACACGGAGACAGGAGAGCAGGAATCCCTCATGTCTGTATGTTACATGGAGACAGGAGAACAGGAATCCCTCATGTCTGTGTGTTACATGGAGACAGGAGAGCAGGAATCCCTCATGTCTGTGTGTTACATGGAGACAGGAGAGCGGGAATCCCTCATGTCTGTGTGTTATATAGAGACAGGAGAGCAGGAATCCCTCATGTCTGTGTGTTATATAGAGACAGGAGAGCAGGAATCCCTCATGACTGTGTGTTACAGGGAGACAGGAGAGTGGGAATCCGTCATGTCTGTGTGTTACATAGAGACAGGAGAGCAGGAATCCTTCATGTCTGTGTGTTACATAGAGACAGGAGAGCAGGAATCCCTCATATCTGTGTGTTACATACAAAAAGGAGGGCAGGAATCCCTCATGTCTGTGTGTTACATAGAGACAAGAGAGCAAGAATCCCTCATGTCTGGGTGTTACATGGAAACAGGAGAGCAAGAATCCCTCATGTCTGTGTGTTACATGGAGACAGGAGAACAAGAATCCCTCAAGTCTGGGTGTAACATAGAGAAAGGAGAGCGGGAATCCCTCATGTCTGCATACCTCCCAACTTTTGAAGAAGGGAAAGAGGGACAAAGTTTGAGGCGCGCGCAGCACACCATGGCAAATTTTAGGCCACGCCTCTGACCACACCCATTTCACAACTAGTCACACCCATATCCACACCCCAACCACACCAATTTAGCACTGCTGATCACACTGTTTCATAAACAATAATTTATTAACAAAAAAAATGGCCACACAGTGCTTCATACTGTACAATGGCCACACATGATGCTCCATACTGTATAATGGCCCTACATGATGCTCCATATTGTATAATGGCCACACATGACGTTCCATACCGTATAATGGCCATACATGATGCTTCATACTGTATAATGGCCACACATAGTGCTCCATACTGTATAATGGCCACACATGATGCTCCATACTGTATAATGGCCCTACATGATGCTCCATACCGTATAATGGCCATACATGATGCTGCATACTGTATAATGGCTACACATAGTGCTCCATACTGCATAATGGCCACACATGATGCTCAATACTGTTTAATCGCAACACAGTGCTCCATACTGTATAATGCGCCCACATGATGCTGCGTACAATATAATGGGCCCACATGATGCTGCATACTGTATAATGGCCTCACATGATGCTTTGTACAGTATACTGGCCCCACACAATGCTGGGTACAGTATAATGGCCCCACATGATGCTGGGTACAGTATAATGGCCCCACATGATGCTGGGTACAGTATAATGGCCACACATGGTTATCCCACCCCCATCATTTCCCTCACACCCCCATCATTGCCTTCTCCATCACTACACACACACACACACACACACATTTCAACGCGCTCCCTCACAGCAGCCGGCAGCTTCCACTCCCGCAGCGCTGAATGATGTCATCCTGCCGCGCCGCACCGGTGACTGCTCACGACGCTGCAGCTCCAGTACGCCACTGATAAAGACCTCTCCGTGTCTCCAGTGCCAGTGTCAGAGCGAGGAGCAATATCTGCTCCGATCTGACACAGCTAGCGTCCACTCCGTACACCTCGTACACACGCAGCTGTGCTCCGTACACCTCGTACAAACCCGGCTCTGCTCCGTACACCTCGTACACACGCGGCTGCGGTCCGCACACCTCATACACATGCGGCTGCGCTCTGTACTCCTCGTACACACGCGGCTCCGCTCTGTACACCTTGTACACACACGACTCCGCTCCATACACCTTGCACATGCAGCTGCGCTCCGTACACCTCGTACACACGCTGCTCCGTTCCGTACACCTCGTACACACATGGCTCTGCTACATCCACACTGTAAACACCTCCTGATCCCACACATAAACTTACCCTTATTCAGCACCATGACAACCAGCAGAGCCCTGCATGCATACCCGGAGGCCCCGATCATGTGACCCCTGACTCCTCCCCTCCTGTGATCTCCTCACAGGTCCTGTGCGCACAGAACAGCCATATATGTGGTGCGCTCTGCTCTGTGGGTGGAGGGATGAGCAGACCTCCCAACCATCCCGGATCCAGCGGGGCAGTCCCGATGAGGCTGAGGCTGACATTGCAGTGCGGGAAAACTAATGTCCCGCCCGTGACCGCAGGGGTGACTGTCAAAATCGGGACTGCCCGCTGGATCTGGGACAGTTGGGAGGTATGTTTCTGTGTGTTACATGGAGACAGGAGAGCAGGAATCCCTCATGTCTGTGTGTTAAATTCAGACAGCAGAGTAGGAATCCTTTGTCAGTGTATGTGCAATATAGTAGATCTTCTCTACACCCTAGCTCAGAGACAACTGAAAATTAGAGATAAAGACTACAGAGGAGAACAAATTCAGGCACACTTTAAATAAATGCTACAAAAATACAGGCCTGGAGAACAGATCTGGGGAACATTAACTGTGAGGGACTTGGGGTTTGTTTAGTTGCTGCCTTCAGCCAATGTGGTCTGAAATCTTCTTAATACGTCTTCATTATAGAGTATAAAGCTGAACTGGAGAAGAACATTTCATCAGACACCAGTGAGCCGTACACTGGACTCCTCCTAGCCCTGGCCAAGGTGACCGCCAACACCGGTAGTCGCTTTCTTATGATTTATAAGGATAATGCTAGTGATGTATCTTTAATTCCAGGGCAAGAGAGAAAGTGATTCTGGGATAATTGACTACGGCCTCATTGAGCAGGAATCAAAGGTTGTATGTGGTTTCATATGGCTCCGCCTTGTGGTGCAAGCTGGTACAGCAGTAAATAAGGCCGGAGTCACACTACAGCGAGATACGGCCGAGTCTCGCAGGTGAAAACCCAGCTCTTGCGCCGGCACTCCGGAGCGGAGCGTGCAGCTCCATGTATTGCTGTGCGGCTGCACGCTACGCTCCGGAGTGCCGGTGCCAGAGCTGGGTTTTAACCAGCGAGACGGCCATATATCGCTGTGTGTGATCCCGGCCTAAAGGAGAATTACACCTTTAATGGTTTGCACTTGTAATGGCAGATTCTGAGCGATCTGGGACCTAAGAATATCGCCAACAGCACTCAATGGATCAAAATTTTGACAGAACGAAGCCATGGACACCTTAGGAGAGGTAAATTCACCATTTCACCATCAATTGACCATCTAGGTTAGCAATGGTGTTAAAGTATTATCTATATATATAATTGCCTAAGGGGTACTTCCATCTGTTTTTACCTTCTGTCTGTCTGTAACCGAAATCCTGGGTCGCTGATTGGTCGCTGATTGGCCGGCCGTGACCAATCAGCGATATTGTGGCGGGATTAAACACCGCTTCACTTTTTACTATTGATGCTGCCTATGCAGCATCAATAGTAAAAACATAGAATGTTAAAAATAATAAAGAAAAAGAAAAAACATTATATTCTCACCTTCCGAAGTCCTCCGCAGCCTTTCCCGCTCCTCGCGATGCTCCGGTCCCAAGAATGCATTGCGGCAATGCCCTGAGATCACGTGGCGGTCTCTCGGACCGGTACATGATTACGGGTTATTGCCGCTAGGCATTACTGGAAACGGAGTGTCGCGAGGAGCATCAGTAAAGGCCTCGGCTGTATCCGGGGGCCGACGGAAGGTGAGTACTCACCATTCACCAGGGTAGTTGGATTCCTATGGCAGCCTAATGAAAGTCAAACACTGATTGGCGTTATGGTCGGTCTATCGTTATTCATAATTATGAACCATTTCTTTAAAGTAAAGGGGTATTCCAGCCTGAAAAGGTTTTGGTAACACAGGTCACTATATTGCCCCCAGCTGCAAGACTGTGGCAAAGCGGTGTCTGAATGAAGCAGCTGTTTCCACCATTACAGTAGGCTTTGAGTAGAATGGTTGGGCAAGTGTTCGGCAGATCAATATGTGAAATAACCTTCTGGCCGGAATATTCCTTTAAAGGCTTTAAATGTTTTTTTTTTTCCGTATTCTAAGGCTACTTTCACACTAGCGTTTTTTGCAATACGTCGCAATGCGTCGTTTTGGCGAAAAAACGCATCCTGCGAAGTTGTCTGCAGGATGCGTTTTTTTCCCATTGACTTGCATTAGCGACGCATTGCGACGCATTGACACACGTCGCAACCGTCGTGCGACGGATGCGTCGTGCTTTGGTGGACCGTCGGCACAAAAAACGCTACATGTAACTTTTTTTTGTGCGATGTGTCCGCTTTTTCCGACCGCGCATGCGCGGCCGGAACTCCGCCCCCACCTCCCCGCACCTCACAATGGGGCAGCGGATGCGCTGGAAAAATGCATCCGCTGCCCCCGTTGTGCAGCGTATACAACGCTAGCGTCGGTAACCTCGGCCCGACGCACTGCGACGGGCCGAGCCGGACGCTAGTGTGAAAGAAGCCTTAATTGGATGTTTTTGGACAGTGTTTTAAAAAAACAAGCAGTTGTGCAATTTACTGTTTATTAACATTTTCAGTCGTTCTTGAGATAGTCACAGTTTTCTTTTGTTTTCGGCTTGTTTCCTTGGAGACCGACCACCGCTGCTAGATAGTAGAATCTGCAAAGTGCTTACAACCTTTTTGCTGTTGAGCCTGTAAGCATTGTTTTGAAGCTGGCCAGGATCACTAGAGCACACTGTTAACACCTAGTATCAACCAGCTGCAGCACAGTCCTTGCAAGCTAGATGACAGCGGTGATCGGTCTCCTAGGCAACAAGCTGTAAACAAAAGAAAAGTGTTAATATCTCAAGAACAGCTGAAAATTTTAACAAGCAGTAAATCGCAAATGTGCTTGTTTTTACTAGCACTATCTGAAAAACCCATTTATGAAGATGGGTAATAACCCTTTAAAGTAGAAGGCTTTATGCAATGAGTTATTAATGGCTATCTATGCTGAATTTAGTGTTTGATCACTTCAAGAAATCAACGTCAGAAGACATTGAGGAAAGGATTAAGGGAAATTTTAAAGGCGACTTCCAGAAAGGAGTGCTAACATTAGGTGAGTGCCCAGATGACACGTGCTCTGCACTTTGTATCAGTCAGATAACCTTAGTCCTCCAGCAGCTTAATCTACTGGAAAAATAAAAGGTTACAGGTATCATAAAAAGTTGTTACAAACCAATGAATGAGCCCATAGGGGATTCAGATTTAATAAAGGGGTCATTTTTTTATAGGAGCAGCTTCCACCGTGTAATTGATGAGATTTTATTAGTTTTGTTGGACCCTTGTAGCAAAGAAGTGATGGTAAAACACAAGACCTACACATTCAATCTGATTTATGTTCTCGTCCTAGTGGCCGTGATTAAGGACACTCCACTCTTCTTCGCCGACAGACTGTACAGTGCAGTGAAGGTAAAGGTCTTTTTAACATCTCTGGTCTTGTTTTGGGGGCTCTGGTCCCCTTTGACCTCACATGGACAGCACCTGTTTATATTTCCTATCAGCTGTCACTTATTCAGGCTGCTAATTTTTATTTCCAGCAGACCAGATAACACACGGAGTATGACCATATCTGTGTAGGCCGAGAAAGCAGGACTCATAGGCTTTCTGCATGAATTGGAGGGGCTAAAGGACTCACAGGCTTCTTCTACAAGTAGGCAGGAAAATCAGGACTCACAGACTTCTGCCACTAGTAAACGAGAAGAGCAGGACTCATAGGCTTCCTCCATGAGCAGATAGGAGGAAGCAGGACTCACAGGCTTCCTCTGCAAGCAAGCTGGGGAGCAGGGCTCACAGGCTTTTCTTACTAGTAGGCTGGGAAGCAGGACTCACAGGTTTCCTCTATGAGTAGGCAGGAAAATCAGGACTCACAGACTTCTGCCACTAGTAAACAAGAAGAGCAGGACTCATAGGCTTCCTCTACGAGCAGATAGGAGGAAGCAGGACTCACAGGCTTCCTCTGCAAGCAATCTGGGGAGCAGGACTCACAGGCATTTTGTACTAGTAGGCTGGGAAGCAGGACTCACAGGTTTCCTCTATGAGTAGGCAGGAAAATCAGGACTCACAGACTTCTGCCACTAGTAAACAAGAAGAGCAGGACTCATAGGCTTCCTCTACCAGCAGATGGGAGGAAGCAGGACTCACAGGCTTTCTGTTCTAGTAGGCAGGGAAGCAGGACTCACATGTTTCCTCTATGAGTAGGCAGGGGAAGCAGAACTCACAGGCTTTCTCTAAAAATAGACAGGGGGAAGCAAGACCCACAGGCTTTCTCTATGAGTAGGCAGGGGAAGTAGGACTCACAGGCTTTCTCTTGAAATAGGTAGGGGGAAGCAGGACTCAGTCTTTCTCTACGAGTAGGCGAGAGAAATAGGACTCACAGGCTTTCTCTACAAATTGGCAGGGGAAAGCAGGATTCATAGTATTTTTTCTATGAGTAGGTGGGGTGAAGCAAGACTCACACAATTCTTCTACGAGTAGGCAGGGGAAGCAGGACTCACAGGCTTTCTCTACAAGTAGACAGGGTAAACAGGACTCACAGGCTTCCTCTATGAGTAGGTGGGGGAAGCATGACTTACAGGATTTCTATAGTGTAGGAGGACGGAAGCAAGACTCACAGTCTGCAACTAAGAGTAGGTGGGGGAAGCAGGACTCACAGGCTTTGCCTACGAGTAGGCAGGGGAAGCAGGACCCACAGTCAAAAGTCATATCTTTTTTGCTGACTCTGCCAATGTGTATGGAAAACAGAAATAACCACAAAGGCAGCTAACATTTTTCTATTTTTACCTTGTATTTAAAACATTTCTAATTCATGTCACTGACCTCCTCCCACAGGGACTGGGGACGGATGACAGTACTCTTATACGTATCCTCATTTCTCGGAGTGAGGTTGATTTATTGAGTATCCGGGTGGCCTATAGAAGGAAATATGGAAAATCCCTCTATTCAACCATTCAGGTAATGTCTGTTTGAGCCATAAAAAATCTTAAAGGGAAAGTCCACTTTTTAATGAATATTTCTATAAAGCAATAAAATAAGACTATTTTTTACAGATTGCTTAAAGGGAACCTGTCATCAGGGGCTTAAAGGGAACTGGCATCAGGGGCTTATCTACAGCATTCTAGAATGCTGTAGATAAGCCCCCGATGTATCCTGAAAGAGGAGAAAAAGAGGTTAGATTATACCCACCCAGGGGCGGTCCCGCTGCGGTCCGGGTCCAATGGGTGTCGCGGTCCGGTCCGGGGCCTCCTATTTTCTTACAATGACGTCCTCTTGTTGTTTTCATGCTGCGGCTCCGGCGCAGGCGTGCTTTGTCTGACCTGTTGAGGGCAGAGCACAGTACTGCAGTGTGCAGTGAGGTGAGTATAATCTAACCTGTTTTTCTTATCTTTCAGGCTACATCTGGGTCTTATCTACAGCATTATTAACAGAATGCTGTAGATAAGCCCCTGATGCCGATGGGCTTAGCTCACCTTCCATTTTGGGGGTGACAGGTTCCCTTTAAGATACTTTATTGGGAATGCATTTTTCCAATGCTATTTTAAAGATTAGAGCAGGAGGGGGCGCTATTGCACTTTTTAATACATCTAAGCACCTGTGAACCACAGTGGTAAGAAATGGTACTGCAAGTGAGAAATTTATGTAACAATTGGGTTAATAATAATAATCTTTATTTTTACAGTTACAGTTAGACCTTCTGAGAATTATAAATCTATTTCTTTAACCAACAGCAGAAGTTTCAATATGTATCTGCATTATAAAATACTATTTTTTACACAATAAGATACATTCCCTTTAACGGTCCATATGTAGTGATATAACACATTTCTCTTCCAGAGTGAAGCCAAGGGGAGTTATCGATCTGCTTTACTTTTGCTGTGCAGGGCAGAAGACATATAATTGCATATTATGTTATGAGCGTGAGGATTATATGATATGATGTGGACAGTCAGCAGCAAGCGTGGCCGCCATCTTTATCTGTCCTACACGTCCTCTCTGACAGAGGGAACCATGACCCACGAATGTGTGCACATGTATTGTCCATTAAATGTATCTTTCATAAATCTGGTGTTTCTCCATTATTCATAGTGAAAATTGGAATTGGTACCTGCAAATATCCTGCCAACATAGCCACAGCATGCCTGCGGGAGCAAGATATACAGCTCTGACAAAAATTAAGAGACCACTGCAAAATGTTCAGTTTGCCTGATTTTTCTCTTTATAGGTATATTTTTGAGTAAAATGTAAATTGTTCTTTTATTCTATAAACTACTGACAACATGTCTTTGAAGTTCCAAGCAATACATTTTGTATTTATTTTCTGAAAATGAGAAATGGTCAAAGTAAAGCAAAAAATGCATTGCTTGCAGACCTCAAATAATGCAAAAAAAACCCCAAGGTCATAAAAAAATATTTAGAATTGAGAGTCCTCAGTGGTTGATACCTTTTAATGGCTAACTGAAAAGATGGTAACAAATTGCAAGCTTTCGAGACTACATACGTCTCTTCATCAGGCAAAGACTAATACAAATTCTGAAGAATCACATATTTATGCACAACATAGTATAGAGAAAAAAAAAAGAGGGGAAAAAAACCATGGATAAGCTAGGTGACATGAAGCAGAATTACCATGGGTGATAAACAGTTACGTCCATAAATATTGGGCCAATTCTTAGATAAGGATTGTTTTATTGTCCTGTGATTAGGGTCTCGTTCTGTTGTGATGACCCCACATGGTCTGAGGGGCAAGTTCATTAGTTGATGTAAAAAGACATAAATCCGTGTGACACATTCATTCCTGCATTTAGAGTGTCAAAGGTCGTCATCAGTTTATACTCCCAGACTCTTCTGTCTCTCTGAGTTTTGAAGTTACTTTTCAATACAAGTAATTTCATGTCCATAATGCTATGATTTGGGAGACAGAAATGTATTGCCACAGGTAGATCCATTCTTTTTTCTTTTATTGTATGGCGATGAGAGTTCATCCTTGTTCTCAGTTTCTGCCCTGTCTCCCCCACATACAGACCCCCAGTTGGACATTTAGTATAAATAATTAGGTACACCACATTAGAAGTGATGCAGCTGAATGTACCTGGTATCTTGTAGTCCTGGTGTGAATTGGGGATCTTTATCTTGTCCGTGGTCATTATAAATGGACAGGTTTTACATTTTTTCTGATTGCAGGGAAAGGTACCTGCAGCTGTTGGAGAGGACAGGGAGCTTCTGACAATGATGCTTCTTAGATTTGGGGGCTGCCTAAAACACAGTAGTGGGGGGTCTGGAAAAATGGATTGTAAGCGGGCATCTTTTTGCAGTAAAGGTTGTAATTTCCGTGCAGCTCCCCTTAGCGCCTCCAGATTTGGATTGTAGGCGACCACTAGAGGCACCCGGTTATTTTCTTCTTTAGTTTGTAATGTAGCAGGTGATTCCTTGATATTCTGGTGGCTCTTGTAATCTGATTTTCAATTGTTCTTGGATGGTAGCCCTGATTCAAAAAGGTCTTTCTGAGGCGACCCAGGTGTTCATCTCTATCCATTGGGTTGGAACATATACGATTGTATCTGATGGCTTGGCTGTAGACAATGGAGTTTTTTATGTGTTTTGGATGGAAACTGTCATGTGTGGGCACCCTTACTGAGCAGGTATCTGGATGGGTAGAGGGTATTCTTAAACCCCTAGTAAAAGATACACCCAGCTTCATTCAGGACACAACTGACCTATTGAATAAACTATCAGCAATTGGTCCTCTACCAGAAGGAACCATCCTGGTCACCATGGATGTGGAATCTTTGTACTCCAATATCCCACATCAGGATGGATTAAATGCCTGCAAATTCTTCCTGGAAAACACAGGGACTGATGCAAATTCTGTGGTGAAACTTATAAAATTTATCCTCACCCACAATTACTTTGAGTTTGACAAGAAGATCTATCTACAGGAGACTGGCACAGCAATGGGAAGTAAAATGGCCCCACAGTATGCAAATCTGTTCATGGCCAAGCTTGAAAGCGACTTTTTGTCCTCATGTCCCACCAGGCCTCTGGCGTACTACCGCTACATTGATGACATTTTAATCATCTGGACGGAGTCTGAACCACAGCTAAAGACGTTCCATGAACAGTTTAATCAATTTCATCCTACCATCAACTTGACACTCAACTACTCCTGCACTGAAATTAACTTTTTGGACACCATCATTAAGCTGCAGAACAATAAAATAGAGACATCCCTGTATCAGAAGCCAATCGACCGTCCAACATACCTTAAATGGGACAGTTTCCATCCAAAACACATAAAAAACTCCATTGTCTACAGCCAAGCCATCAGATACAATCGTATATGTTCCAACCCAATGGATAGAGATGAACACCTGGGTCGCCTCAGAAAGACCTTTTTGAATCAGGGCTACCATCCAAGAACAATTGAAAATCAGATTACAAGAGCCACCAGAATATCAAGGAATCACCTGCTACATTACAAAACTAAAGAAGAAAATAACCGGGTGCCTCTAGTGGTCACCTACAATCCAAATCTGGAGGCGCTAAGGGGAGCTGCACGGAAATTACAACCTTTACTGCAAAAAGATGCCCGCTTACAATCCATTTTTCCAGACCCCCCACTACTGTGTTTTAGGCAGCCCCCAAATCTAAGAAGCATCATTGTCAGAAGCTCCCTGTCCTCTCCAACAGCTGCAGGTACCTTTCCCTGCAATCAGAAAAAATGTAAAACCTGTCCATTTATAATGACCACGGACAAGATAAAGATCCCCAATTCACACCAGGACTACAAGATACCAGGTACATTCAGCTGCATCACTTCTAATGTGGTGTACCTAATTATTTGTACTAAATGTCCAACTGGGGGTCTGTATGTGGGGGAGACAGGGCAGAAACTGAGAACAAGGATGAACTCTCATCGCCATACAATAAAAGAAAAAAGAATGGATATACCTGTGGCAATACATTTCTGTCTCCCAAATCATAGCATTATGGACATGAAATTACTTGTATTGAAAAGTAACTTCAAAACTCAGAGAGACAGAAGAGTCTGGGAGTATAAACTGATGACGACCTTTGACACTCTAAATGCAGGAATGAATGTGTCACACGGATTTATGTCTTTTTACATCAACTAATGAACTTGCCCCTCAGACCATGTGGGGTCATCACAACAGAACGAGACCCTAATCACAGGACAATAAAACAATCCTTATCTAAGAATTGGCCCAATATGTATGGACGTAACTGTTTATCACCCATGGTAATTCTGCTTCATGTCACCTAGCTTATCCATGGTTTTTTTCCCCTCTTTTTTTTTTCTCTATACTATGTTGTGCATAAATATGTGATTCTTCAGAATTTGTTTTAGTCTTTGCCTGATGAAGAGACGTATGTAGTCTCGAAAGCTTGCAATTTGTTACCATCTTTTCAGTTAGCCATTAAAAGGTATCAACCACTGAGGACTCTCAATTCTAAATATTTTTCTATCTACTGGCTAACACGGTACCAAGATATATTTCTTTCCTGCACCCAAGGTCATAGTCATTTATAAACAACAATACTAATGTTTTATCTCAGGAAGAGTTCAGAAATCAATATTTTGTGGAAAAACCATGGTTTTTAATCACAGCTTTCATGCGTCTTGGCATGCTTTCCACCAGTCTTTCACACTGATTCTGTCGCAAAAATGTAAGCAGTTCTTTGTTTGATGGCTTGTGACTATCCATCATCCTCTTGATTACATTCCAGAGGTTTTCAATGGGGGTCAGGTCTGGAGATTGGGCTGGCCATGACAGGGATTTGATGTGGTGGTCCTTCATCCACACCTTGATTGACCTAACTGTGTGGCATGGCGCATTGTCCTGCTGGAAAAAACAGTCCTCAGAGCTGGGGAACATTGCCTGAGCAGAAAGAATCAACTGTTCTTCCAGTATAACCTTGTATCCTTGTATACGGCTTGATTCATACGTCCTTCGCAAAGATCAACCTTCCCAATTCCAGCCTTGCTGAAGCATCAAGAGGAAGATGGATAGCTGAGCTCAGATACCGGTAGCCGGAAGACCGAGGTGGTGGGGGGTAACTTCATGCCCCACTGCGGAAACCGGCAGACAGCAGATTCCAAGTTACCTGTCCACCATTGACACCTGAGGACACAGTAGCAGATACAGCCCGAGTCGTGATAGAGATCCTGTAAAAAGGCTCAAGTTACCGGTCGTACAGGTAGTGTCCTACCTGAAGGGGGACAGAGAGAAAACGTGAGGACCTTGTGTGAGGCCTAAGGCAGCAAGGGACTACAACATCACAGCGCTAGAGGGAAGGCTTCCACCCGCACCTGGTAACGGTAATTCCAGACTCACTTCCAAGTCGGCCGGACCATCGACACCTGCGATCCAGTACCCTAGACTGTGGATGCCTGAACCCTTCAGTAAAGAGGTAAAGATACTGCAACCCCGTGTCCTCCGTTTCTTTCCAGCACCACCCCATCCTTGCCAAACACACCAGGAGCCCTGGGGACTCAGCTTCACCTGTGGGAAGCCATACCATCCCTGCTGCAGTGCCATCAACCCCAGAGGACCCCTTTAAGCAGCGTCGGTCACCCCTGACCGAGTACCACAGGTGGCGTCACGAAAAAACTTTATTCAAACCCCTTTAAAGACCTTTCCTTTTACATGGGCGCCCAGGGCCACAGACCGGGTCGCCGCCACCGTGATACATCCCTACACATCCCTACCGAGTACCCCACGGCCCTTGCGGGCGTTCCAGAAAAAATGGGAAATAATTATTGTATGAGGGCATAGAGGGGGGGATAATTATTGTATGGGTTCAAAAAATGGGAGATAATTATTGTATGGGGGCAAAAAGGAGACATTGAGAAGAGGATGTAACCTCCACAGGGGCACTATAATTGTCTGGAGGCAGAGAGGGGGCACTATATATAACTTTGGAGTTAAATGTGGTGCACTGTTACTTTTGGTGGACATTATGGGGGGCAAAGTGGGGTAGAATTATTACCATGTAGGGCTTTATATTCTGTAGAAACAAGAAATGACAATCTGGGTCAAATGGAGGACAGGAGAATTCAATGAGTATGGTCAGAGAGGTACCTACCTCCTTATGGTCAGGTCATGATTAAGGGAGCTTAGTCTCCAGAAACGCGTTGAGATTCTTACCCATATGGTTGTGCTGAAGTCTGTATCCTCTATGCTTAAAAGTATGTGAATAAAGAAAACTCTTTTTTACGGATTCGGTGAAGCTGGACATTCTTTTCTTTTTTGGACTTTATACGCCTGAACACAGCGGGTCCGTGCTCCCGAGGATTGGTTTATGCATCACGGGTGAGCTGGTTTATATTCCTTCTTTCAAAGTTTTTTGTTAATGCCCACTATGTTGGTATGTTTGGATCATGGTGTGGCGGTATTTTTTTTATATAGTGGTATTGATGGTTGTATTGCTCTTAATACACTGGATTTTATATTCCGGTATTTGTTACATGTTGTGTTATTTGCTGACTGTAAGATTATGTGGTCTACATATATTTGTATTTTCTTCTTTTTTTGAGGGAGAAGGAACTTATATCTTTGTAGACCCAAGCGAAGCCACAAGGGCGCAGGCATCAGAGCTGCAGTCTGGTAGATGTGAGGGGAGAGCCCCAATCCAAAAGTTGCACTGGGGCCCATAAAACTCTAGTTACGCCCCAGAGGGGAACTTATAGTGCTTATATAATAGTGAGTGCTACAAAATCATGTTTCTGACACACATGTCAAAATAAAGAAAAATAGACAAACCCTTTAATATAAATTTGACATGAGGCCCTATATATTTCCATAATGTATAACAGGAACAACTAAACAGAAATAGGCAACATGAGACTCACATAAGGAACCGATGAAGACTTCTACACAGTGACTAGAATATTTACTTGTCACTAAAGTTAGAGTGAGGTACCTAAAAAATTACAATTTTCTAAACCTACACCCAACATAAGCTGGTACATTCTGATCATCTGAGACTTTCATTAGTATAAAGTGCATGAAAACCTTTAGCTCCCCACCACCATAGTGAATCATACTCAGTGACCGATATCGTAAAGACACAGCATGTTCCAATGCCGAGGGTACAAACGTTCATGAAATGATGTTACACATTCTTAGAAGAATAGTTTAGCCGTGAACACGGCAAATCCCAAGGTCAGAAAGAAGGTGCAGTACTGGAGGACAACTGTGAAGGCGCTGCTGCAAACAATGCCCAGATGAATGACCGCTCCGTCAATGTCAAAGGTCTGATCTCCAAAATTGCAGATTGAATCTGTTGCACAGCCCCGGATCTTCGTACCAAGACCGGGTCCCACTGTGAAAAAAGGTAAAAGTATGATTTTTTTAAAAATATGTAGCATAGTCATATAGAGTAATGATGATGCAATACTAAAACCATATTCATCTATCCATCTACACTACCTGTCATCTATAAACAGTATCCGTCCATCCACAGCATACGGACGTACTGGCGAACTCTGCACTGTCCTAGATGTGCCGCCTGTTCTCCGACAGGTGCAGAGGTCAGAAACTCTATGCAGTCTCAGAGTCCAAGAGATGAAGTGATAGACTCTGTCCTAACCTCGTATGACTTGTGGAGATATCCCTGACACGGAAAGATGCATCATAAACATGTCGGTTTGTTATAAAGGAAAGCTCCAGTTTTGGCAAAAAAAAGTAATAAGGGGCTTATTCATCCCCTCCTTTATTCCCATACAGACACATTGCTTTGGAAGAATAATAGTGTGTGTCACATTTGTTTCTGAAACATACAGGTCCCATAGCTTCCACATTTTTTCATGTGATGATAGCTATAACACCATATACATTGCCAAGGTCAGAAGAGAGGATGGAGACTTTCTCAAGGGACTTAGCTGCAGACCAGGGGGATCATGTGACCAACGTGCAGGCTGGCAACACGGTGGCGGTCCATCTTTATTTCACATGGACAAGGCAGGGGGAATATTTGGTGGAACCATCTGCTGCTCACAAGGAGGCAACAGTGAGCAGACATGGGAATTGCCATTTCCGCTGCTAGGACCTTTGCTGCAGGATTGTGAACAATACTCCTACACCAGCTTGAGGTAAGAGAGATTGTTAATTTAGCTCTAACATGGTATGTGGTATATGTGGTACAGTACAAGAGATCAAACCAGGTTCACTTCCCCTAGGATGGGGGAGGGGAATTAAAAAAAATATAGAAAAATATAAATCACCCCCAATTTTCCAATCCAATATTACAACAGTTAAGAAAATAATAAAATGTATTTGTTATGGCCCATCCATAATATACCAAGCCTTCACACAGCTTCATTTTCCTACTTTTACAAAGTTCTAGGATATCTACTATATAATTGTCTAAGGGTCACTTCCGTCTGTCCTTCTGTCTGTCTGTCTGTCACGGATATTCATTGGTCGCGGCCTCTGTCTGTCATGGAATCCAAGTCACTGATTAATCTCGCCAGCTGCCTGTCATGGCTGCCGCGACCAATCAGCAACGGCAACAGTCCGATTAGTCCCTCCCTACTCCCCTGCAGTCAGAGCCCGGCGCCCGCTCCATACTCCCCACAGTCAGTGCCCGGCGCCCGCTCCATACTCCCCACAGTCAGTGCCCGGCGCCCGCTCCATACTCCCCGCAGTCAGTGCCCGATCCATACTCCCCTCCAGTCACCACTCACTCAGGGTTAATGCCAGCGGTAACGGACCGCGTTATGCCGCGGGTAACTCACTCCGTTACCGCCGCTATTAACCCTGTGTGACCAAGTTTTTTACTATTTATGCTGCCTATGCAGCATCAATAGTAAAAAGATCTAATGTTAAAAATAATTTAAAAAACCTGCTATTCTCACCCTCCGTAGTCCGACGATGCACTCGCGCCTGCCGCCAGCTTCAGGTCCCAGAGATGCATTGGGAAATTACCCAGAAGACTTAGCGGTCTCGCGAGAAGATGGTGGCAGGTGCGCACGCATCACCAGTGGTTCGCTGGATCTTCGGTGGATCCCGGCGGGTTAGTATATAACTATTTTTTATTTTAATTATTTTTTTTAACAGGGATATGTGCCCACACTGCTAAATACTACGTGGGCTGCGTTAGATACCACGTGGCTGCTATATACTACCTGGCCAGTGTTACATACTATGTGGGCTGTGTTCTATACTGCGTGGGCTGCGTTATATACTACATGGATGCTATATACTATGTGGGCAGTGTTATATACTACGTGGCTGTGTTCTATACTGCGTGCTGTATACTACGTGGCCACTGTTAGATACTATATGGGCTGTGCTATATATTACGTGGGCTGTGTTATATATTACGTGGTCAGTGTTACATACTACGTGGGTTGTGTTATATACTGCGTGGCTGCTATATACTGTGTGGGCTGTGTTATATACTACGTGGCCACTGTTATATATTGCGTGGCCTATATTAACGCGTCAGGTATTCTACAATATGTATGTATATAGCAGCCACATGGTATATACCACAGGCCACGTAGTACTCCTATATACTACGTGGCC
This sequence comes from Ranitomeya variabilis, assembly GCF_051348905.1. Classification (NCBI taxonomy): domain Eukaryota; kingdom Metazoa; phylum Chordata; class Amphibia; order Anura; family Dendrobatidae; genus Ranitomeya; species Ranitomeya variabilis. The sequence goes on from NC_135232.1 coordinate 586,665,242, forward strand.
TGTGCTATATACTATGTGGCTGCTATATACATACATACATATTCTAGAATACCCGATGCGTTAGAATCGGGCCACGATCTAGTATTAAAATATTTAGGAAATGTTAAGCAAATTGCTAATAAAGCAGTGCCCTAGTATACAAATAAAGGTAAGGACGAGCATGGACTTTAATGCCTCTCTGTATTTGACACTACTTTTGTCCTGGACTTACCCGTGGTCAGGTCCACGCTAGCGCATTTTTTCTCATCTCCCATGCACTCAATCTTACACTGGTCCTGCGACGAGGTGCACGTCGGGCAGGTCACACCATTCTTCAGTGTGTTGGTGGGTGGCACTAGGGGTATAAATTGATAGTCTAATATTAAAGGTGATATTCCATGATTTTCTGTGTAGGTCTTCTTAAAGAGGCTACCTACTCCTCTAAATAAAGTTTTTTAAGCACAAAGGTGCTGAAAAAAAACCCCAGCCAAACAACCCCATATTCCGCTACCAGACTGGTGGTGATGCAAAGAGGACCTGTCACTAGTTATGGACATGTAATTTATTTTCCTGATGTAAACACTCCTCTTCTCCTGAATCCGGCAATGTTTTACTTTTCTTCCCGAGTCTCTCCTTTCCTGAGATATGGCCTCTTCTTCAAAGCATACAATTCGAGTCTTGTTAGCTAAGTGGGGGCGGTCCATAAGAACACACCCACTGACAATTGTTGATGACCACTCCTTGTTGGCTAACATGAGTATATATAAATCAAGGGAAGAGAGGGCCATATCTCAGGAACAGAGAGGCGCAGGAGCAAAAGAAAAATATCGCCGGATTCAGGAAAACAGCAGCTTTTACACCAAGTAAAACAGTACATATTTATGGTAAATGGCAGGTCTTCTTTATATTTTTGGATGTGTGAAAACATTAGCTATAAAAGGAATGTTAAAATAATTGCCTTTTAATTTTATACAAAAACAGCATCACACCTGTTCCATGTGTGGTACCCATGGACAGATGTGACGCTGTTTTTTGGAAGAATTCAGCCCCATTTAAAGAACTTATTTGTACAAAGCCATAATATGGTGCTCATAGAGGTCTACGGAGTCCCTGCTACAGGTCTGATTTCATATGAAGGGTTCTGTCTGATGCAGGCATTCTTCATTGGAAGCATCACAGGAACTCTTTATGACGCCATACGGCTCTGCATAGGCGGCTCTGACGTATGTATGAGGCATAGCCTTGTAAATAATCAATGAAAATGAGCTATACATACATTTAAGCTCCTCCGGTATACATCCAGCGGTTGTGCAGCAAGATGTGGACAGCATAGCCCGTGATGTCGAGGTAATACTTCCAAAAATTCCACATGTTGCAGCGTTGGGTGCACACGATCGTCCAAACAGAGTGTAATCTCCTGTAATTAGAGATGGGGAAGAACATACATTATGAAGAATGCTTATGTAAGTGATCTGGGCCGTCACAAATTGGCTTTCAAAGTAATCTATTGTTCCCTGATATCAGTCATTTTAGACTAGTGATGGGTACTTGTTTGGCAGTGAAAAGGTTAAGTTGCAAACAAAAGAATTGTTGTTCCTTTTTAACCTCCTGAGTATGTTGAGTAATAGATCCAGGACTATTATTCCATGTACAGCTGTATTATTATTATTATTATTATTATTTATTGTTATAGCGCCATTTATTCCATGGCGCTTTACATGTGAGGAGGGGTATGCATAATAAAAACAAGTACAATAATCTTGAAAAATACAAGTCATAACTGGTACAGGAGGAGAGAGGACCCTGCCCGCGAAGGCTCACAATCTACAAGGGATGGGTGAGAATACAGTAGGTGAGGATAGAGCTGGTCATGCAGCGGTTTGGTTGATCGGTGGTTACTGCAGGGTGTAGGCTTGTCGGAAGAGGTGGGTCTTCAGGCTCTTTTTGAAGGTTTCGATGGTAGGCGAGAGTCTGATGTGTTGTGGTAGAGGGTTCCAGAGTAGGGGTGATACACGAGAGAAATCTTGTATGCGATTGTGGGAAGAGGAGATAAGAGGGGAGTAGAGACGGAGATCTTTTGAGGATCGGAGGTTGCGTGTAGGTAAGTACCGGGAGACGAGGTCACAGATGTATGGAGGAGACAGGTTGTGGATGGCTTTGTATGTCATGGCTGTAGCTGTAGCTGTAGCAGATTATCTTCTGGATTGGTTAAACTTTAACTAGAGCAAATCCAAGGATCATCACCAGACAAGGAAGTCAACGACTTGGACCCATACCAGTCACACGAATTGGGGTTCTATATCTACTATGTGAATTAAGTAGAATTGTCTATAGGGTTAGTGATCATGCATGTGCTGTATGACGGACCCCAAATCTCAGAATCGGTTGAGACCGCCAGCAATCATGTATTTATCACAGGATAAACACCTTTTCGAATAATATGGTACATTGTAATGGGGTGCTTTAAAAAGAAAAATATTCCTTTCATAATCATGTGAAAAATGAATTAAATGAATACATTAAAATCATTGGGAAATTTTAGCACACTCAATTTTTTTCCCATTTCTCATATGGATCTTTTAACACAGCGTATGTTAATGTTACGTGACCTTTTACTGTTTTATTTTTATAATTTAAACATAGCACCTCCTCCAATCAATCAATGGATTAGTGGATTTTGGTGTGAAGCTGAGTCATTTCTCATGGGCAAGCCGTGAGACAGAGTAATCAGGAGGTCCGGGGTCAGATACCAGGAGGGCTCGTAGTACAGAGGGGTGAGACAATGGCATGGTCAGGTAACAGTCCGGGGTCAAATGCCAGGAGGGTACATCAAAATCAGGGAGCACAACAAACAAATAGTCAGAGGCCAAGATTGGGGTCAGATACCTGAAGTCAGAGAGCATCAAAAGCAGAAGGGATAATCCACAAAAGTTGGGTCATCACCAAGATCAGAAGTCAGACACAGAGCAAGTATACCCACCTAGGTATAGCAAATCTACAACTGACAATCTTCTGCTCACAGCAAGCCAGTTAAATACTCTAAACACCTGCAGACTAAACCAGATTGAACAGCATGGCTGTCAGTTAAAATATTGACAGCACAGCATGCCCCAGGATTAGATTGGATGACTGGACTGTCACTCACAAAATCGACAGTCCAGCCACCACAAATCCTATAGAGCGGCTGAGCTGTTACTCACAGAGTCCCTAGATCACAGTCAGATATGAAACCATGACAGTACCCACTGTCCTAGAAGGGCTACCGGAACCCCAGGCTTCCTAGGAAACCTAGCATGAAAGGCCCTGATCAATCGATTGGCGCTAGAGGCTCCGGCTGGAACCCAGTATCTCTCCTCCGGTCTGTATCCCTTCCAATATATCAGGTACTGAAGGGAATTTCAGACCCACTGGGAGTCATCGTGCTCTAGTTTGTCATTGACAGCAACCGGAGGAGGCGGGGACGATGGCAACACCACCGGGGGTACAAATTCCTTCAACATGGATCTATGGAAGACATTATTGATGCAGGGAGATAGAGGAAGCTTCAACCTAAATGACACCAGATTGACCACTTCCAGGATTTCATAGGGACCGATGAATTCGCCGATGGTACCTTAAGTTTAATGCTTCTGGATGACAGCCAGACCATATTACCCATTTTAAAAACAGGACCCTCCAAACATCTTCTATAAGCCTTCCTTTTTTGGCGAACTTGAGCAACCCAATATTCCTTTGATCTTCCTACCAAACATCCCCAAGCTTCTGTATAGCGACCTCCACCCCCTGGAAAACTCACCAAAATGGGGATGAAAACCATAATTACAGAAAAATGCCAAAGTTCCAGTGGATTGATTGAGCCTACTGTTAAAGTCAAACTCTGCAAGAGGTAGAAATGAGGACCAGAGCTTCTGCTGAGCCACAAGAAAACACCTCAAAATTTGCTCCAAAGATTGAGATGTCCTGTCAAGTCTGACTGTTGGTGTCACAGGTATGCAGCGACAGGAGCCAGAAGACCGCAGCGTCTGATTTCATGTACTCCTGCAGGTTTCTTTCAGCAGTGCAGGCGTTAAACTGTTCAGCTTGGAGTCTCTGAAGCCTTGCTTGAAAGATCTCAGCTGTGCAGTATCAGCCACTTCCCTCTCCTATATATTCTCACCTCTGGCAATTTGGATTGCCAGTGTTAGTCTTGTACTGCCTGGTGAAGGAGTGGAGGAATTGGTGTTTGGTAGAGGTGTTTTGGAAATTTTTCTGTGACTGTTGCTTGGTGTTTCGGCTGTGTGCACAGTCCCCATCTTCTCCTATTTTGTTTACCTTCCTTATCGCTGAGAGAGTACGTAGATAACCAAGGGAAGAAACAAAGGAGTAAGTCAGGTCACAGTCCAGGGTCAACGACAAAAGATAACGGATCAAAAGCCGAAGGAAAAGACATAGGGATAGTCAGAATATGATCGAAAGGGTCAGGCAGCAGAAGATCAGAACTCAGAGCAACAGAATCAGGCTAACACTCACCAAGAAGCACAAACTATGTCTGGGGAACAGGGGCAGACAGCTCAGTTGGGCAATCACCAGAACACTGAACACCTGCAGAAAGTCCCGCACATCCCAGTCACAGATTGGACAGGCACCGACAGCTCAGCAAGCCCATAACAGTATTGAACAGCCAAGCTGTCAATCAAGACACAGACAGCTCAGCAGGACAGTTTCCATAGAACAGCATAGCAATCATTCCCTGAGCGGAGGAATCGTGACATCAAATAACAGTTTTCCCATCTGACAGGAAAATCCATGATGAAATCCATGGACAAATGAGTCCATGGTCTTTCCAGAATTGGCAATGGAACCAATTCCCTGGCCAGTTATGACAAACTTTATCCCTTGTGCAGACTTCACAGGTGGATACAAAATCTTTAATGTTATTACTCATTGTCACGATAATGTGAATATGCCATGTTTGAGAATCTGCCTAGCTTTAAAAGACACACGCTGCGGGCTATTCTGACCCCCCCCTCTTTTCTCTCTGCTGGCTGCCTGTGTGTGTGTGAAAAATATTTTTTATTGCTTTCCCTGCCAATACCAGGCTCTGTGCACACTACCCCTCCCTCCTCCCATCTAGTACTAGTTGGAACTGGTGTAAGCCCTGAGTTTCTTTGCTCGAGTAAAGTTATATATAGCGGCACCGATTTGGGCTGGAAATATACGAATTACATATTCTGGATGTCCATCGGTAGACCTATCACCCACGGAAAGCGCGAGCAGCTAGGCGCAACAAGTGCAAAGTGCGGATTTCTCCTTAAGCAGTTCATGTAATAGCTCCGTATTTACACTTACAAGAATGCCCCTGATGTGGAGAACATAATGAGCATCATGTCGTACTTATTTGAGGTTCACATAGCAATTTATGGGTAAAAAATGGTTTTCATATTGTAAGTAAAGAGGAGGGTTCAGCTTCTAAGTGATGTCACCACAGGGGGAGTGCCTGGGCTTTGGGCAGGGGATATCTGTGTGTAGCAGGATTCTTGCAGTGTCTTTTGCCAGGGGATTCAGCTACGACAGGCTGTGCAATCTGACCTAAGAATAAGTGGGGGGAGGTCCCCTCCCCCAGCCAGCACACGGAGTACCATTGAATGATATGAAAGAAACATAAGTAAATTTTCACCATTAATCCCTTTTTATTTGTAATTGTAATATACACATGATTCGTCTTTTTTATAATATCTTTTAATATTTTTGTAGATACTGCCTATCTTTTTATGGAGTAAAATATATAATTTCACTAGCTTGTCTCTTCATGCTCTATACGCTGTTGAGTCCTCTGAAGTGAATTACGCTACTGATTTGGGTTTGCTCCGGACCCGTTAATCGGAGTTGGTGGCAGTGACCTTGTTCTGTGCAATTGGGCATCTTTGCAGCGACCGGTGGCGTTGATAATTATTGTTCCCACCTGAGTGGGAGTAGTTATATCGCCCTCACTGCAGCGTGCCCAATAGCCAGTACATAGCAGGTCTGGCGACTAATTACCCTAGGTGCAGTACCTAATCTGACCTGAGGATAAGGGGGGTGCCAGAGAGCTGCAAGTTCCAAACCGGAACTGGAAAGTGGGATGTAGATCAATCCCCTTCAGAAGGAACCAGGGGCACCCAAACAACCCCGGTTCGTGACAAATTGGTGTGAGTAGTGGGGACGATAAAGATATCCTCCCCGGGATCCCTGACATATTGTTGGGATCCATGACATATTGTTGGCAGCACGGTGTGAACCGTGACACTCATGCATTATACTCTTTGGGGGCTGAATTATACTCTATGAGGGCTGCGTTATACTATATGGGGGCTGCATTATACTCTATCAAGGACTATAGGGAGTGCATTATACTTTGAGTACTATATGGAGGCTGCCTTATAATCTATTGAGGACAATTTGGAGTGCGTTATACTATATGGGGGTGCATCATACTGTATGGAGGACCATGGAGAATGCATTATGCTGTGTAGGGGACTATGAGGAATGCCTTATACTTTATCAAGGACCATCGGGTGCATTATACTATGGGGAGTGCATTCTACTAAATGGTGGACTATGGGGGTGCGTTATACAATATGAAGGACTATGGGATGCATTATACTACATTGAGGACCATGGGGAGTGTATTATACTATACGTAGGATGTCACGATAATATGAATATGTCATGTTTTGAGTATATAACTAAAGGGTCCATGGCTTTTCAGACACACGCTGTGGGCTTTTCTGACTTCCCCTCTTCGCTCTGCCTAGAAAGTTCTTTTCCTCTTTTTGCCTGCAGGCAACTCCCTCCCCCCTGCAAGATAGTGCAATGTGCGACCAGCCAGCACATTCACTGAAGAATTTATATGGCTTTGTGCTGCGAAAGCCAGGGTCCTTAAACTCCTCATTACCCCCTCCCGCCTAATACCAGCCAAAACTTGTACAGAAACTGCATGGGACTCTTTGTTCTTTTAAAGTTATGTATAATGCCACCAATTAGGGCTAGAGATATAAGGATTATATATTCCAGATGTCAATTGAGAGATCTATAGCTCACTGAAGTCTCTAGGAGCTAAACCCAACAACCCAACGAGGGCAAGGAGCGGGTTTCTCCATAAGTGGGTCATGTATCTATGCAGTGTTTACACTTAAAAGAATCCCCCTGATGTGGTGAACACTCTGATCATGGTGTCGTTCGTATACAAGGTTCATACAGCGAGTTAGGCATAGAAATGGTTTGTCCTAGCTCTAAGAAAGGGGAGGATTCAGCCTCTGAGTGATGTCACCACAGGGAGAGTGCCGTGGTTTTGGGCTGGGAGATAACTGAGTGGGACATCAGTCTTGAGGGTCTTTTGTCCTGTGTCTAGCTGCGAGACAGGGGTGTAATGCATATTGATGTGTCCCCTGAGCACATGGTCAGCCATGAGATGAAATGATCTGAATTAAATGTAAGTGTTTTTTCAACTTTAATCCCATTTTATTTGTAATTGTACTGTACATACGATACTTGTCTTCTTTATAATATCTTTTTATACTTCTGTAAACACTGCCTACCTTTTTTGGAGTAAAATATATACAATTACTAGCTTTGTCTCTCCTTGCTCTATAACGAACTGTCACGTCCTCTGAAGTGAATTACGCTACTAATTTGGGTGGGCTCCGGACCCGTTAATAATTTAGAAATCGGAGCTGGTGGCAGCGGATTTGTCCTGTGCGTTTGGGAGGCTTTGTAGCGACTGGCGGCGTTGATAATTATTGTTCCCTCCTGAGTGGAAGTAGTTATATCACCCTCACTGCAGTGTGCCCATTAGCCAGTACACAGTAAGGTAGCCTTTCTGGCCACTTATTATGCTAGGTGCAGTACCCTGTCTGACCTGATGGTAAGGGGGGCGCCAGAAAGCTGCAAGTTTCAAACCGGAACTGGGAAGTGGGATATAGATAAATCCCCTTCAGAAAGGAACCGGGGCAATCAAACAACCCCGGTTCAAGACAAATTGGTGTGAGTGGTGGAGGTGATAAGGGTATCCTCCCCGTGAACCGTGACAGAGAACTATAGGGAGTGTATTATATTGTATGGAGGACTATGGGGTGCATTATACTATATGGAGGGCTATGGGTTGCATCATATTATATTGAGGACTATGGGAAGTGTATGTTATTATATGGAGGACTATGGGGCATTATACTATATGGAAGCTAAAGGCATTGGAAACTTGACCAAGACTGATGGTGGTCTCAATGCTGAGCTATATGTGAGTATCCTACAAGATTATTTACTTCATGCACTCAAGTACTATGGGTATGGAAAGACACAAAAAATGTGTTGAGATTGGCGAATAAATGGTTCAGTGATAATGAAGTAGAGGTGCTGGATTGGCACCCACAGTCCCCAGACCTCAAACTAAACAAACACTTGTGGGTAAAATTGAAAGAAAAACTGTATACATACCCAATTGAGTCGACCAGTATGCACCATTTTTGGGAAAGTGTAGAAGAGACTTGAGATCAAATTTTGGTCGACACGTGTTGTAAGCCAAAGGTGGATTAACAAAATAATACAAATTAAAATTTATATCTTTAGGAGCAAAACAGTAACAATGCAGTGACATGACAACAATCTGCATAACTAATCATATACTAAATAGTTGCATGTCACATTTAAGTATGAGATATCCAAGATGATCAGGGGCGGATTATCAGAGGGTCAATATGGGCGGTAGCCCAGGGCCCAGTGGTGTGGGGGGGCCCTGGGCTACCGCACAGATTGACCCTCTGATAATCCGCCCGAGTACTGTGAATGCCCGCCGGCGCCGGCATTTATGTGCCCCTGGACCCGGTGGGCAGAGAGAGGGGGCCCGCATCGGGCCCCGTCTCATCTGCTCACCGGGCCCCTTCCGGCGCTGCGGCGGTTTCCTATTGATGTGCGGGACACTGGGGAGATTGCTGGAGACACTGGGGCAGATTTCTGGAGACACTGGGGCAGATTGCTGGAGACACTGGGGCAGATTGCTGGAGACACTGGGGGCAATGCTGGACACACTGGGGGCAATGCTGGAGACACTGGGGCAGATTGCTGGACACACTGGGGCAGATTGCTGGAGACACTGGGGGCAATGCTGGACACACTGGGGGCAATGCTGGAGACACTGGGGCAGATTGCTGGAGACACTGGGGCAATGCTGGAGACACTGGGGCAGATTGCTGGAGACACTGGGGCAATGCTGGAGACACTGGGGCAGATTGCTGGAGACACTGGGGCACATTGCTGGAGACACTGGGGGCAATGCTGGACACACTGGGGGCAATGCTGGAGACACTGGGGCAGATTGATGGACACACTGGGGCAGATTGCTGGAGACACTGGGGGCAATGCTGGACACACTGGGGGCAATGCTGAAGACACTGGGGCAATGCTGGAGACACTGGGGCAGATTGCTGGAGACACTGGGGCAATGCTGGAGACACTGGGGCAGATTGCTGGAGACACTGGGGCAGATTGCTGGAGACACTGGGGGCAATGCTAGACACACTGGGGCAATGCTGGAGACACTGGGGCAGATTGCTGGACATACTGGGGCAGATTGTTGAAAACACTGTCTGGGGGCAATGCTGGATACACTGGGGCAATGCTGGAGACACTGGGGCAATGCTGGAGACACTGTGGGCAATGCTGGACAATTGGACATACTGGGGCAGATTGCTGGACACACTGGTGGTAATATGCTGGACACACTGGGGCAATGCTGGACATACTGGGGCAGATTGCTGGACACACTGGTGGTAATATGCTGGACACACTGGGGAAGATTGCTGGACACACTGGGGCAGATTGCTGGACACACTGTCTGGGGGCAATGCTGGACACACTGGGGGCAATATGCTGGAGTCAGACACTGGGGCAGATTGCTGGAGACACTGTCTGGGGGCAATGCTGGACACACTGGGGCAGATTGCTGGACATACTGGGGCAATATGCTGGGCATACTGGGGCAGATTGCTGGACACACTGGGGGTAATATGCTGGACACACTGGGGGTAATATGCTGGACACACTGGGGGCAGGACTGGAGGCATGGGCAGAATGTAGACACGGGGCATGATTGGAGACATGGGGCAGAATGAAAGACATGGGGCAGGATGGATACGATGGAGACAGATGGGGCGGGATGGGGAGATCACATGGGGTAGAATGGATACTCATGAGTGCAGGATGGGAGAACATATGGCTGGAGCCAGGAATGAGACACACGGGGCCAGGGTGTGGGAATATTATTACCATAGGGGCTAATTAAGGGATATTATTACTGCAGTGATGTATTTATTTTATTTTTTGAGTATACTGTTTTAAATGTGGGTGGTGGGGCGGTCCTGTTACTGTGCAGAGTGACACTATATCGCCTTTTTTTCTCCATGTGGTGTAATGTAGAAGTTGTGAAAAATTAAGTAATGTGTTCTGCAAGCAGAGCTCGAGATAACTGTGTTATTTCCTGCAGAAACGAATCCTGGCTGGAAGAAGTGATGGTGGTCTGTGCTGGATGAAAGATGAAGGACTTCACCTAGAGACGTCACTGGTGAGTCAGTGTTACCTATACACTGACACTATACACTGTATACTATATACAGAGGTCCTGTGTACAATGTCACCAGTGATCACTGTATTACCTATACATTATATACAGAGCTCCTGTGTATAATACCACCGGTGATCTCTGTATTACCTCTACACAGACACTGCATACTAAGTACAGATCTCCTGTGAATACTGGCACTTATGGTGATAGTATTGTGTTTTTTTGGTTTTTTTTAATTACTGATCAGTATTGTAGTATTCAGTCACTATGCGGTGGTAATATGTGGTCTGGAAATGGTGTTGTGGTATTTGTCCCTTGAATGTGCTATTTGGTCACCAAGTGGTGGTAATATGTGGTCTTGACATGGTGCAGTGGTATTTGTTCATTGTATGTGATATTATTCGATCACTGTGGTTGTAATTTGTGGTCTGGTCATGGCGCGGTGGTATTTGTTCCTTGTATGTGATATTATTGGTCAAAATATACCTAAATTGTATTGCAGATTTTAACACATATTTAATAGGTTACAGTAGAGTAGGGCCCGGCCATTTTTCTGGAATAATCTGGTTCGGGTATAACATGACTCCCGTCACATGACCCCCGTCACATGACCGGGGGGGCCCACAGTGTCTGAACAGCCTGGGGCCCTGGCTACCCTTAATCCACCCCTGAAGATGATTGTCTATAAAATGATGGCAGTCTCAAGTTCAAAGCTGAAGTGGATAATGACAAATGGAGTCTGAAATTCCAACGTTCAAAACATTGTTACCCTTTTGGTCTTCACTGTATCTCCTCCATGGGTCGAACACAATTTTTTCTACCTGCTCAAATCCATCTGGGCAAAAAATGAGGTGGTTATTTTTGCCTTTCTGGACAGTGGGGCGGGTTTAATTTGATCGACGCTAGGTTTGTTCAGGTCCATGGCCTCAAACCACGTACACTGTCAAGACATATACCCATAATAGCCATCAACTATGCACCCTTGAGACAAGGGAGAATAACTCAAGTCATCCAAGGGTTACATCTACAGGTAGGGGCATTGCACTTAGAAGGTATTGACTGTTATGTGCTAGAGGGTCTGCCCTTTCTTGTGGTTATTGGACTACCTTGGCTCACGCTGCACAACACTGTGGTAGATTGGCAGACTCGGGAGGTGGTAAAGTGAAGCGAGTATTGTCACAAACACTGTTTGGGCACCCAGCTATCGAGTGGATACCCAGTCTGTGCCTAAATACCTGTCTGACTTTGGGGATGTGTTTTCAAAGCAGGGTTGCCAAGAACTTCCTCCCTATCTTCCTTATGACTGTGCCATTAATCTTGTCCCTGGAGCCAAGCTGCAAAAAAGAGCAGACGATATAAAATCTCTGCTCCAGAGAGGCAGGCCATGAAGAACTATATTGTGGAAAGTTTGGCAAAGGGTCATATCAGACCATCCTCATCCCCAATAGCTGCAGGGTTTTTCTTTGTAAAGAAGAAAAAAGAAAGACGGGGGGGTTGGGGGGGGGGGGGTTACCCCCCTGCCTAGATTTCCACAAACTCAATCACATCACAGTCCAGGATCTGTATTTGCTCCCACTCATACCAGACCTCTTTAATCAGATCGTAGGAGCAAAATGATTTTCTAAACTGGATCTCAGGGAGGCGTATAATCTCTTTTGTGTTAAAGAGGGAGATGAGTGGAAAGCAGCCTTCAATACACCTGAGTGACACTATGAGAATCTTGTGATGCCATTTGAGTTGACTAATGTTCCCGCTGTCTTTCAGCACATAGTAAATGGCATCTTTATTCACCTGGTGGTAGATTTGTCTCAAGTTAGATCTATCTTGATAACATATTAATTTATTCATCTGACATTAAGTCACATCAGGTACATGTCAGGCAGGTCTTAAAGATACTCAGAGACAATAAATTATTTATCAAACCAAAGAAATGTATGTTCTCGGTAGATCCCTTTTCTAGGCCATGTTTTATCATCCACCGGTTTTCACATGGATCTGGCGAAAGTCCGGACATTACTGGATTGGGATCGTCCTGAGGATTTGAAGGCGTGTAGTGTGAATATAAAAATGGCTATTTTGAGTCCATATTGAAATATGCAGAATGCATTCAGACCACTACAAAGCAGCATTTCTAGTCATACATTTACAGACAGACAGACAATGCTCATAGTGACACAATCTTGAGAACTGTTTACTTATTGTCTGAATGCCTTTACCTCACAAACAGTTCTAAGTTTCTCTCTGTTTGTTATTGTAAAACATGAAGGTTTATTTAACCTCTGTCTGTGGTGGTTTTATCTAATCCATGTGAGCTTTTCTCATCGTTTGAGGTTCGCCTGGTATCTCGGTTTCATCTTATCTTGAAAGCTGGCCACTGGATGGGCAGTGTGAAACTAGAGTTACATGGTGTAAATCACTATATAAGGCCAGAGAAACACAACTAAGACAGAAGCAGAAAGTTGGGTAACTGAACACGTGTACAGTGTTATGATACCTGTATAAGTAGAAACGCCCGTGCAGTGTTGTGAATTTCCCAGGGGTTCTCTGTCTTGGTGTTGTTTCTCTGATATTCCAGACGGATGATGTTTAACCCTTTTCTGCCATTGGACGGAATAGTACGACCGATGGCAGAAACCCCGCTTTGATGTGGGCTCCGGCGATGAGCCCGCATCAAAGACGGGACATTCAGCTGTTTTGAACAGCTGACATGTGCCCGCAATAGGCGCAGGTGGAATCGCGATCTGCCTGCACCTATTAACTAGTTAAAAGCCACTGTCAAACTCTGACAGCGGCATTTAACAAGCGCTTCCGGCCATGCTGTCAGAAATGCACGCATCGGTGACCCCCATCACATGATCGGGGGTCATCGGTGCGTCGGCATAACAACCAGAGGTCTCCTGCAGACCTCTATGGTTGTTGATGCCATATTGCTGGGAGCGCCACCCTGTGGTCGGCGCTCATAGCAATTCTGTAATTCAGCTACATACTTCGCTCCTATGTAGCAGAGCCGATCAAGCTATGCCAGCTTCTAGCCTCCCATGGAGACTATTGAAGCATGGCAAAAGTAAAAAAGTTTTTAAAAATATGAAAAAAAGTAAAAAAAATAAAACTTCAAATCACCTCTCTTTCGCCCCATTCAAAATAAAATAATTAAAAAAAAATCAAACCTACACATATTTGGTATTGCTGTGTTCAGAATCACCCGATCTATCAATAAAAAAAAAAGAATTAACCTGATTGCTAAATGGTGTAGCGAGAAAAAAATTCAAAACACCAGAATTCCGGTTTTTTGGTCGCCGCGAAATTGCATTAAAATGCAATAATGGGTGATCAAAAGAACGTATCTGCACCAAAATGGTCCAATTAAAAACATCAGCTCGACATGCAAAAAATAAGCCCTCACCCAACCCGAGATCATGAAAAATGGAGACGCTACGGGTCTCTGAAAATTGGGCAGTTTTTTAATTTTTTTATTTTTTTAAGTAAAGTTTGGAATTTTTTTTTACCACTTAGATAAAAAAAAACTACACGTTTGGTGTCTATGAACTCGTAATGACCTGGAGAATCATATCGGCAGGTCAGTTTTAGCATTTAGTGAACCTAGCAAAAAAGCCAAACAAAAACCAGTGTGGGATTGCACTTTTTTTGCAATTTCACTGCACTTGGAATTTTTTTCCCATCTTCTAGTACACGACATGGTAAAACCAATGGTGTCGTTCAAAAGTACAACTCGTCCCACAAAAAAAAAGCCCTCACATGGCCATATTAATGGAAAAATAAAAAAGTTATGGCTCCGGGAAGGAGGGGAGCAAAAAAGGAAACCGCAAAACCGAAAAAAGCTCCGGGGGTTAAGGGGTTAAAAGCCTCTTGGTGATGGATGATGTGAGTATATGTACTTAATCTTTATATGTATTTAATCTTTATATGTACTTAACCTTTGTATGTTAAAATATATACAAAAGTGGATTCTCTTTAGGAACTCACCCGAATTCTTTTCCTTATTTTCCTGAGAGAAAAGACTTCACAATACTGGGAAATAATTGATTTGGTCACAGTAAGTTTATCAAAAACTTTTCGGTAGGGGTCAACTTTTTCATCCACTCCGGCCGGGAAGGTATTCGATACCTTGAAGGAGTGTTGCATGTGCGTCAATTCTCATACAGCCTGACGTCTCTCAGCCATTTATTGTAGAAGTTAACGCATCTGAAGTGGGGGGGGAGGCTGTATTGTCACAGGGTACATCTCCTGGTAAATGGCGTCCATGTGCATACTTTTCATCTGCAACTGTCATCTGCGTAGAAAACTTATAACATTGGTAACAGAGAACTCTTGGCAATCAAGTGGGTCTTTGAAGTGTGGCATCATCAAACTTTTTTGTTTCATATAGGCCGGGGAACAAAAACATTTATCTTGTTATTTTCCTGGGGGTCACAATTGTGAACTGGTTCCTATATCACAAATCTGTTTGTATCTGTGAATCTCCATCTGAGAGTTTTTCGTGAACATCCTGATTTGGTCTTGGCTGGACATCCCAATAATAAAGCCACCACAGATCTTCTTACTCTGCATTTTTGGTGGTATGGGGAGCGCATTCTAAAACATCTCATACTTGTCCATCTGGGTCTCTCCTACTATTGCCGATTCCCAGACGACCTTGGACTCCTTTATTGGTTGATATTATCGCTGATCTAGGCGTGTCGGCAGGTAGTACTGTAATTTTGGTTATGGTGGACAGGTTCAGTAATATGTTACATTTCATTGTACTACCCTCTTTTCCTAACACCAAGACCTTGGTGCAAATTTTCATCAGAGAGATTGAAAAAGTACATGGGATCCCTACCGATATTGTTTCTGATCGGGTGATGCAGTTTATTTTCACATTTTGGAGGGTGTTTTGCTCTTATTTGGGGATACATCAGAATCTTGAGACTTATCTTAGGTGTTTTGTGTATGAGAAAAATGAGTATTGGGTTATCTACTTACCTCTACCTAAATAATCGTTGTCCTGAATCTACTGGTAAGTCCCCGTTCTTTGGACCATACAGGTTTCATCCTCGGTTCAGCTCATTTAATAGGAATCATTCTTCTGGATTACCTGTTAGGGCATGTTAGGTTAGGCTATTGTTGTGAATTTGCTTTTTGCTCCCTCTAGTGGTTACTAGTTTTTTGACTCTGGTTTTTCTGTCATTCCTTTTATCCGCACCTGGGTCGTTAGTTAGGGGTGTTGCTATTTATGCTCCCTGGACCTTCAGTTCAATGCCTGGCAACGTAGTTATCAGAGCTAGTCTGCTGTGCTCTTGTCTACTGATCCTGGTTCCAGTTATATCAGCTAAGTCTGCCTTTTGCTTTTTGCTATTTGTTTTGGTTTTGTATTTTTGTCCAGCTTGTTCCAAATCTATATCCTGACCTTTGCTGGAAGCTCTAGGGGGGCTGGTGTTCTCCCCCCGGACCGTTAGACGGTTCGGGGGTTCTTGAATTTCCAGTGTGGATTTTGATAGGGTTTTTGTTGACCATATAAGTTACCTTTCTTTATTCTGCTATCAGTAAGCGGGCCTCTCTGTGCTAAACCTGGTTCATTTCTGTGTTTGTCATTTCCTCTTACCTAACCGTCATTATTTGTGGGGGGCTTCTATCCAGCTTTGGGGTCCCCTTCTCTGGAGGCAAGAAAGGTCTTTGTTTTCCTCTACTAGGGGTAGCTAGATTCTCCGGCTGGCGCGTGTCATCTAGAATCAACGTAGGAATGATCCCCGGCTACTTCTAGTGTTGGCGTTAGGAGTAGATATATGGTCAACCCAGTTACCACTGCCCTATGAGCTGGATTTTTGTACTCTGCAGACTTCCACGTTCCTCTGAGACCCTCGCCATTGGGGTCATAACAGTTTGCCAGGCCCACATTAAATGTTTAATGCATTGCAGAAGAGGGATTATAAGAAAGAAGATTCTGAGTTTTTTTTTTTTTTTTTTTTCTTCTTCCCCTTTACCTCAGAGTGGCTATGCTTGCTGCAGACATGAATGTCCAGACCTTGATTACAAGTGTGGACCAGCTGGCTACTCGTGTGCAGGGCATACAAGACTATGTTATCAGAAATCCTAGGTCAGAACCTAAAATACCGATTCCTGAACTGTTTTCCGGAGACAGGTTTAAGTTTAGGAATTTCGTGAATAATTGTAAATTGTTTTTGTCCCTGAGACCCTGTTCATCTGGAGATTCTGCTCAGCAAGTAAAAATTGTTATTTCGTTCTTACGGGGCGACCCTCAGGATTGGGCTTTTTCGCTGGCGCCAGGAGATCCGGCATTGGCTGATCTTGATGCGTTTTTTCTGGCGCTCGGTTTACTTTATGAGGAACCCAATCTTGAGATTCAGGCAGAAAAGGCCTTGCTGGCTATGTCTCAGGGGCAGGACGAGGCTGAAGTGTATTGCCAAAAATTTCGGAAATGGTCCGTGCTGACACATTGGAACGAGTGTGCACTGGCCGCTAATTTTAGAAATGGCCTTTCTGAAGCCATTAAGAATGTTATGGTGGGTTTTCCCATTCCCACAGGTCTGAATGATACTATGGCACTGGCTATTCAAATTGACCGGCGGTTGCGGGAGCGCAAAACCGCAAATTCCCTCATGGTGTTGTCTGAACAAACACCTAATTCGGTGCAATGTGATAGAAAAACCGCAAATTCCCTCATGGTGTTGTCTGAACAGACACCTGATTTAATGCAATGTGATAGAATCCTGACTAGAAATGAGCGGAAAATTCATAGACGCCGGAATGGCTTGTGCTACTACTGTGGTGATTCTACACATGTTATCTCAGCATGCTCTAAACGTATAGCTAAGGTTGTTAGTCCTGTCACCGTTGGTAATTTGCAACCTAAATTTATTCTGTCTGTAACTTTGATTTGCTCACTGTCATCTTATCCTGTCATGGCGTTTGTAGATTCAGGTGCTGCCCTGAGTCTCATGGATCTCTCATTTGCTAAGCGCTGTGGTTTTACTCTTGAACCATTAGAAAATCCTATTCCTCTTAGGGGTATTGATGCTACACCATTGGCAGCAAATAAACCGCAGTATTGGACACAGGTTACCATGTGCATGACTCCTGAACACCGCGAGGTGATACGTTTCCTGGTTTTACATAAAATGCATGATTTGGTTGTTTTAGGGCTGCCATGGTTACAGACCCATAATCCAGTCCTGGACTGGAAGGCTATGTCAGTCTCAAGTTGGGGCTGTCGTGGTATTCATGGGGATTCCCTGCCTGTGTCTATTGCTTCTTCTACGCCTTCGGAAGTTCCGGAGTATTTGTCTGATTATCAGGATGTCTTCAGTGAGTCTGAGTCCAGTGCACTGCCTCCTCATAGGGACTGTGACTGTGCTATAGATTTGATCCCAGGCAGTAAATTTCCTAAGGGAAGACTGTTTAATCTGTCGGTACCTGAACATACCGCTATGCGTTCATATATCAAGGAGTCTCTGGAGAAAGGACATATTCGTCCGTCTTCTTCCCCTCTTGGTGCGGGATTCTTTTTTGTGGCAAAAAAGGACGGATCTTTGAGACCTTGTATTGATTATCGGCTTTTAAATAAGATCACTGTCAAATTTCAGTATCCTTTACCGCTGTTGTCTGACTTGTTTGCCCGGATTAAGGGTGCCAAGTGGTTCACCAAGATAGACCTTCGTGGTGCGTACAACCTTGTGCGCATTAAGCAAGGTGATGAATGGAAAACCGCATTCAATACGCCCGAAGGTCATTTTGAGTACTTGGTGATGCCTTTTGGGCTCTCCAATGCGCCTTCAGTTTTTCAGTCCTTTATGCATGACATTTTCCGGAAGTATCTGGATAAATTTTTGATTGTTTATCTGGATGATATTTTGGTTTTTTCTGATAATTGGGATTCGCATGTGGAGCAGGTCAGGTTGGTCTTTAAAATTTTGCGTGAAAATTCTTTGTTTGTCAAGGGCTCAAAGTGTCTCTTTGGTGTACAGAAGGTTCCCTTTTTGGGGTTCATTTTTTCCCCTTCTGCTGTGGAGATGGACCCAGTCAAGGTCCGAGCTATTCTTGATTGGACTCAGCCCTCGTCAGTTAAGAGTCTTCAGAAGTTCTTGGGCTTCGCTAACTTCTACCGTCGTTTTATCGCTAATTTTTCTAGCATTGTGAAACCTTTGACGGATATGACCAAGAAGGGCTCCGATGTAGCTAACTGGGCTCCTGCTGCCGTGGAGGCTTTCCAGGAGTTGAAACGCCGGTTTACTTCGGCGCCTGTTTTGTGCCAGCCTGACGTCTCACTTCCCTTTCAGGTTGAGGTGGATGCTTCGGAGATTGGGGCAGGGGCCGTTTTGTCGCAGAGAGGCCCTGGTTGCTCTGTTATGAAACCTTGTGCCTTTTTCTCTAGGAAGTTTTCGCCTGCCGAGCGAAATTATGATGTGGGCAATCGGGAGTTGTTGGCCATGAAATGGGCATTTGAGGAGTGGCGTCATTGGCTCGAGGGTGCTAAGCATCGTGTGGTGGTCTTGACTGATCACAAAAATCTGATGTATCTCGAGTCTGCTAAACGCCTTAATCCGAGACAGGCCCGCTGGTCATTGTTTTTCTCCCGCTTTGATTTTGTTGTCTCGTATTTACCAGGTTCAAAGAATGTGAAGGCCGATGCTCTTTCTAGGAGCTTTGTGTCTGATGCTCCTGGAGTCGCTGATCCTGTTGGTATTCTTAAAGATGGAGTTATCTTGTCAGCTATTTCTCCGGATCTGCGACGTGTGTTGCAGAGATTTCAGGCTGATAGGCCTGAGTCTTGTCCACCTGACAGACTGTTTGTCCCGGATAAGTGGACCAGCAGAGTCATTTCCGAGGTTCATTCCTCGGTGTTGGCAGGTCACCCGGGAATTTTTGGCACCAGAGATCTGGTGGCCAGGTCCTTTTGGTGGCCTTCCTTGTCAAGGGATGTGCGGTCATTTGTGCAGTCCTGTGGGACTTGTGCTCGAGCTAAGCCTTGCTGTTCTCGTGCCAGCGGTTTGCTCTTGCCCTTGCCTGTCCCGAAGAGACCTTGGACACATATCTCCATGGATTTCATTTCTGATCTTCCGCTATCTCAGGGCATGTCCGTTATCTGGGTGATATGTGATCGCTTCTCCAAGATGGTCCATTTGGTTCCTTTGCCTAAGCTGCCTTCCTCTTCCGATCTGGTTCCTGTGTTTTTCCAGAACGTGGTTCGTTTGCACGGCATCCCTGAGAATATTGTGTCAGACAGAGGATCCCAGTTCGTTTCCAGGTTCTGGCGATCCTTTTGTAGTAGGATGGGCATTGATCTGTCGTTTTCGTCTGCTTTCCATCCTCAGACTAATGGACAGACGGAGCGAACCAATCAGACTTTGGAGGCTTATTTGAGGTGTTTTGTCTCTGCTGATCAGGACGATTGGGTGACATTCTTGCCGTTGGCTGAGTTTGCCCTTAATAATCGGGCTAGTTCCGCCACCTTGGTTTCGCCTTTTTTCTGCAACTCTGGTTTCCATCCTCGCTTTTCTTCGGGTCATGTGGAGCCTTCTGACTGTCCTGGGGTGGATTCTGTGGTGGATAGGTTGCAGCAGATCTGGAATCATGTGGTGGACAACTTGAAGTTGTCACAGGAGAAGGCTCAGCGCTTTGCCAACCGCCGCCGCGGTGTGGGTCCCCGACTACGCGTTGGGGATTTGGTATGGCTTTCTTCCCGCTTTGTTCCTATGAAGGTCTCCTCTCCCAAATTTAAACCTCGTTTTATTGGGCCTTACAAGATATTGGAAATCCTTAATCCTGTATCTTTTCGTCTGGATCTTCCTGTGTCGTTTGCTATTCACAATGTATTTCATAGGTCCTTGTTGCGGCGGTACATTGTGCCTGTAGTTCCTTCTGCTGAGCCTCCTGCTCCGGTGTTGGTTGAGGGCGAGTTGGAGTACGTGGTGGAGAAGATCTTGGATTCTCGCCTCTCCAGGCGGAGGCTTCAGTACCTGGTCAAGTGGAAGGGCTATGGTCAGGAGGATAATTCCTGGGTGGTCACCTCTGATGTTCATGCGGCCGATTTAGTTCGTGCCTTTCATGCCGCTCATCCTGATCGCCCTGGTGGTCGTGGTGAGGGTTCGGTGACCCCTCACTAAGGGGGGGGTACTGTTGTGAATTTGCTTTTTGCTCCCTCTAGTGGTTACTAGTTTTTTGACTCTGGTTTTTCTGTCATTCCTTTTATCCGCACCTGGGTCGTTAGTTAGGGGTGTTGCTATTTATGCTCCCTGGACCTTCAGTTCAATGCCTGGCAACGTAGTTATCAGAGCTAGTCTGCTGTGCTCTTGTCTACTGATCCTGGTTCCAGTTATATCAGCTAAGTCTGCCTTTTGCTTTTTGCTATTTGTTTTGGTTTTGTATTTTTGTCCAGCTTGTTCCAAATCTATATCCTGACCTTTGCTGGAAGCTCTAGGGGGGCTGGTGTTCTCCCCCCGGACCGTTAGACGGTTCGGGGGTTCTTGAATTTCCAGTGTGGATTTTGATAGGGTTTTTGTTGACCATATAAGTTACCTTTCTTTATTCTGCTATCAGTAAGCGGGCCTCTCTGTGCTAAACCTGGTTCATTTCTGTGTTTGTCATTTCCTCTTACCTAACCGTCATTATTTGTGGGGGGCTTCTATCCAGCTTTGGGGTCCCCTTCTCTGGAGGCAAGAAAGGTCTTTGTTTTCCTCTACTAGGGGTAGCTAGATTCTCCGGCTGGCGCGTGTCATCTAGAATCAACGTAGGAATGATCCCCGGCTACTTCTAGTGTTGGCGTTAGGAGTAGATATATGGTCAACCCAGTTACCACTGCCCTATGAGCTGGATTTTTGTACTCTGCAGACTTCCACGTTCCTCTGAGACCCTCGCCATTGGGGTCATAACAGGCTATGGGTTGAACTAGATGGACTTCAACCTTAATAACTTAATAGTCTTCCTTCAACCTTAATAACTATGTTACTATGAAGAGGAATGGTTTTCTTCATCTATTACTCCCCGATGTTTATCTCTGTTGTTAGTGTGTGTAAATTTGTATGATTGGTATTTTCCTTTATCCCTGTTTGTGTTACCTTGCTAGTCTGGTTGTTGTATTACGGTACACTACTACTCCCCTCTTCCCTGGGTGGGGAAGAGTACAGACTGAAGGTGTATTCAGGAGTTAAGGCAATGTTCGCTGCCCCGGCGTCTTCACCATCAGAAGTAATCTGAAGAACAGGGTGAGCTAGGGTACCCGGAGAGTTAGAGATAGGGAAGGAGCCCCTGATCCCAGGACACCCGACAACAGAGTCGTGACAGCATGTAAATACAACCAAAATGTTTCTGTGTGATGGTGCAATATGTTAGCACTTGGGGCCCCACTTTCAACATTTGCCCAGGACCCTACTTTGTGTAAAACCAGCCCTGAAGCAGTACATTATCTGAGGAGAAAAGGGTATCTGGAAGTCTGGGCGACCTCCTCGACTATCACCCAGACTTAGACATTTTCCCGATGGCTTCCTTGCTTGAGAGTGGGCTGAACAGTCCATTGAAAAGTGTCCTGTGAGACCACAGTAGAAACAAGAGTCCAAGATCCTGTCTCTGTTTTTTCTCCAAACTAGCCGGGAGAGACAAAGTAAACTAAAACATAACTTTTATTGCGGGAATTTTTTTAAAAAACAATGGATAAATAAAGAAAAACAAACCAAAAATGATAAAGGGCAAAGTGCTAAAAGTTACCAGTGCTCAATAATAAATGGTTTGATCTCACCAGAATTGTAGTCCTTTTCTCCAGGTTGCAGGTATGCAGGAGCCCATGAGATGGCTTTATAATCCAGAGGGGAAAATGGGAGAGATTCTAATATCCCCTGTCATGCCCCTGTAGTTCTCCTGCCCTTACAAGGACAGTCCCCAAGTAAGGTTACAAAATTGTACCCACCAAGTCATGTATATTCTCCCTACGTGTTTCCTCCCCCATTTGGGAGATTCATCAGGGGAGAGAAAAATTGTAAATGTGGGAGTTTATGAATTCCTGCATTGGCAGGCAATTCACATATCAGGTCCCACCAGTTTAGGTTAAGACTCGTTTTCCTATAAAGCCTGGTAAGCCAAAATCCTTATTGGAATGCCCCTCCTAAATAGTTTCCTGCTCACCCTTGTGTTCCTTGGCGTCTGTCCTCACTTCCGGTCTCTAATTGAACCCCGGAGTGCAAATCCTGTATATCATCCGGCATCTACCCTCATTTCCGGTCTTTGGACCGCATTGTGAAACGCAGATCCACCGGAAGTGATGCGCACGCATGTTATCCAGCCTTCATGCTTACTTCCGGTCTTTGGACCGCACTGTGGAGCACAAGTCCTCCGGAAGTGACACATGCGCGCACCTCCCCACACTTAGATGTTATGTGGCTTCACTTCCTGTAATGGGACCGCATGCTGAAGCACACATATCTCGACAACATACTATTAACCCAAGAAGGGATCAAAGAGGGCGGAGCTCATTGCCCAATGTAAAGTATACCCCCTCATTAGAACATACACCAAGATGCTAATCCTAGGTGATATTTATATATATATATATATTGTAGCGTTTCACCCGCTACGGGTCTAGGGGACACTCGCTTAGGTGCGGCGGATGACACTCAGGAGACACGTTTCCTTAAAAGTTCACAGGGTTTATTGCTCCATAAACCATATTGCAACAGGAACAACAGGTAAACAGTCTTACGTCAGACAGGTGATTCCCCAATGTCCATAGTAGAGCTCCGCTCTCTCACGTCTGTGGGCTCACAGACCGTGCTATGTCCAGCACGTAGGCTCTCCAGCCTAAAGATGGTCTCTGTGTGTTGTTCAGGACATCTGTCCCCACGTGGAACCGTCCAACACACAGGCCACTCTGCAGTGTCCAGCCAGGACACCTGGAAGTGTGTCCACCCTGACACACACCCACACACTCCCTCTATGTGCTACACACACCTCTTTTACATAGGTGTAACCACACCCAGGTACCTGTCACATGGCTAGTCAGGTGAGCGTGACATCACCACAGGTCCTTACACACAAAACCATCTTACGTGTTCAGACACGCCTCTTTGGGTGGGTTTGTAGGTGACTGAACCCACCCATCTCTCCAATCACCTGGAAGCCTCCCAACGTAAACAAATCCCTCAGCAGTAGACCTGCTTGAGCAAAACATACCCAGGCTTCCATCACAGGGCCCCCCACCTCTGCGATACATACCGTCCATCAATCACATGACCAGTCGCTATGCCACATATTCCCCCCCTCTGCCTAAAGCCGTGGGGCTTGGCACTTTCTATTACCCGACCAGAGACCTTCTCTGTCGCCCCTGACAGTCAAATCGTCTGTCAAAGTCAGGGCCTGTTACTGAACCCTTTCGTCGGCATTCGCCAACCATTTCCATCACATCCTTTGATAAAGACGACCCCTTGTCATCTCGTCTGCTACAGGGTCTCCCACGTAAGTCACTCAGCCCTGAGCTAACTGAGGAGTCACTGCCTCTAACTCTTCCTTCAGGCTGGGTACTTCCACCCCTTTGTCCACATTTTGGGTCGAAAGTGGCCGCCGCAGTCCTGTAAGGCGCCGTCCTTCAACCCTTAACTGCTCCATTTCCTTCAGATATACCATGCGATACTCCAGCAGAGTCCGTATTTTGCTAAGACTCTCCACTGTTCCTACAACGAAGAAGGGAACCATACCCTTTTCTCTGGGTATTTGGTCTTCATGGAAACCAGGTATTCTCAACCTTACCACTCCAGACTTATCCACCATCTCTTGCATGGCTTGACCATTCCTTCCAATGACTTTCTTCACCCTAGAAATGGGTACCTGTATTACATCTTCTTGAAGACTCTGAGCTTTCCTTACATGCTGCAGACGTCTAGCAGCTTCTTCATTCCGCGATTGAGCCATCCATTTTGTACGCACATATCTCAGGTGCATGTCACTCAGGGTAGCTACCCTCTTAGCTGTGACATCAGTTGTGGACAGCATCACCAACTGATTAGTTTCTGGGGACCAATTCACCTTACATGCCCCCACAGCCTTCTTGAACTCTAGAGTCTTCATGCATAGACTGCCTGGAACAGGTCTCTCTCAGGTCTTCAGGTACGTCTATCATACATTTGAACAAGGACCTCTCCTTCTCTTCAGCTGTCATTAGACACCCATCTTGTTCAGCTTTCAGAGCCAACTTCCTCTGAACATCACCAGCTTCCAGACGTTTGCCCGCATTCTCCACCAATTGTAGCGTTTCACCCGCTACAGGTCTAGGGGACACTCGCTTAGGTGCGGCGGATGACACTCAGGAGACACGTTTCCTTAAAAGTTCACAGGGTTTATTGCTCCATAAACCATATTGCAACAGGTAAACAGTCTTACGTCAGACAGGTGATTCCCCAATGTCCATAGTAGAGCTCCGCTCTCTCTCGTCTGTGGGCTCACAGACCGTGCTATGTCCAGCACGTAGGCTCTCCAGCCTAAAGATGGTCTCTGTGTGTTGTTCAGGACGTCTGTCCCCACGTGGAACCGTCCAACACACAGGCCACTCTGCAGTGTCCAGCCAGGACACCTGGAAGTGTCCACCCTGACACACACCCACACACTCCCTCTATGTGCTACACACACCTCCTTTACATAGGTGTAACCACACCCAGGTACCTGTCACATGGCTAGTCAGGTGAACGTGACATCACCACAGGTCCTTACACACAAAACCATCTTACGTGTTCAGACACGCCTCTTTGGGTGGGTTTGTAGGTGACTGAACCCACCCATCTCTCCAATCACCTGGAAGCCTCCCAACGTAAACAAATCCCTCAGCAGTAGATCTGCTTGAGCAAAACATACCCAGGCTTCCATCCCAGGGCCCCCCACCTCTGCGATACATACCGTCCATCAATCACATGACCAGTCGCTATGCCACAATATATATAATGGCACCTGGTAAGAATACTATATTGTAAAAAGCATATCGCTTATGATCACTCCAGCTTATATACAACAAACATGATTCACATTATATCACTGTGTACTTTTTACACACAGAGTTAACGTGTATCTCCTCCATGTATGCAATTCTAACTGTCTCTTTCCCCACCATCCTGTATAATGTAAGCCCGCAAGGGCAGGGTCGTCACCCCTCTGTATCAATCTGTAATTGTTAGTTTGCTTACTGTAAGTGATATCTGTAATTTGTATTGTAACCTCTTCTAATGTACAGCACCATGGAATCAATGGTGCTATATAAATAAATAATAATAATAATAATATGGGCTTCACATATACCTTTTTCATATGTTCAACTTTCCCCATTCTATTAAACCTACCCCTTTCCTGACATAGATCCTTTATGTATTGTTTTCTCACTTAGTCCCTTGATAAGAGGTGTGTAGATCCCCCAAATCTGCTAAAGCAAGTAAAGATGTTTAAAGGGGGGAGGAAGAAGAAAAAGACAGGAAGGGGAGGAGGAAGGGGGATTCAGACAGACCTCTATGAAATTGACACCTAAGGGCCGCATCATTCCACTGAACCTCAGTGGACCACTGTCAGAATTCAGTACAGTAGTCCTCAGCGGTGCGGAACCCCTGTGTAAGGATCATGATCCTAGTCTCAGTGACCTGGATTCTGTCGGGTTTTGCCATAGATAACCTGTAATGCATCAAAAAAGGCATGGGACTCATCCTCTGAAGACCGGGGTCGTAGGGTAAAGAATAGTTTACAAATCTCCCTGAACACCCTAAACTGGTTTCTCTCTAAAATTTATCAGGGAGGGCCACTACTGGTTCGGGGGAAACCAACTGAATGTCATAGGGGACAGACATCACAGTCTCCAATAGCAGTGAATGCCTAGGTGAAGTTTTCATTAGACTACACTGTGTGCAGAATTATTAGGCAAGTTGTATTTTAGAGGATTATTTTTATTATTGATGAACAACTATGTTCTCAATCAACCCAAAAGACTCATAAATATCAAAGCTTAATATTTTTGGAAGTTGGAGTGGGTATTTT
The DNA here is from genome assembly GCF_051348905.1 of Ranitomeya variabilis. Classification (NCBI taxonomy): domain Eukaryota; kingdom Metazoa; phylum Chordata; class Amphibia; order Anura; family Dendrobatidae; genus Ranitomeya; species Ranitomeya variabilis. The sequence continues at coordinate 586,691,802 of NC_135232.1, forward strand.
TTTAGATTTGGCTATCTTAGGGAGGATATCTGTTTGTGCAGGTAACTATTACTGTGCAGAATTATTAGGCAACTTAATAAAAACCAAATATATTCCCATCTCACTTGTTTATTTTCACCAGGTAAACCAATATAACTGCACAAAAGTTAGAAATAAACATTTCTGACATGCAAAAACAAAACCCCAAAAAATTAGTGACCATTATAGCCACCTTTCTTTATGATGACACTCAACAGCCTTCCATCCATAGATTCTGTCAGTTGCTTGATCTGTTAACGATCAAGATTGCGTGCAGCAGCCACCACTGCCTCCCAGACACTGTTCCGAGAGGTGGACTGTTTTCCCTCCCTATAGATCTCACAGTTTATGAGGGACCACCGGTTCTCTATGGGGTTCAGATCAGGTCAACAAGGGGGCCATGTCATTATTTTTTCTTCTTTGAGACCTTTACTGGCCAGCCACGCTGTGGAGTAGTTGGTGGCATGTGATGGAGCATTGTCCTGCATGAAAATCATGTTTTTCTTGAACGATACCGATTTCTTCCTGTACCACTGCTTGAAGAAGTTGTCTTCCAGAAACTGGCAGTAGGTCTAGGAGTTGAGCTTCACTCCCTCCTCAACCTGAAAAGGTCCCACAAGTTCATCTTTGATGATACCAGCCCATACCAGTACCCCACCTCCACCTTGCTGGCGTCTGAGTCGGAGTGGAGCTCTTTGCCCTTCACTGATCCAGCCTCTGGGCCATCAAGAGTCACTCTCATTTCATCAGTCCATAAAACCTTTGAAAAGTCAATCTTAAGATATTTCTTGGCCCAGTCTTGACGTTTTGTCTTATGTTTCTTGTTCAAAGGTGGCCGTTTTTCAGCCTTCCTTACATTGGCCATGTCCCTGAGTATCGCACACCTTTTGCTTTTTGTTACTCCAGTAACGTTGCAACTCTGAAATATGGCAAAACTGGTGACAAATGGCATCTTGGCAGCTTCACGCTTGATTTTCCTCAATTCATGGGCAGTTATTTCCCGCCTTTTTTGCCCAACACGCTTCTTGCGACCCTGTTGTCTATTTGCCATGAAACGCTTGATTGTTCAGTGATCACGCTTCAAAAGTTTGGCAATTTCAAGATTGCTGCATCCCTCTGCAAGACATCTCACAATTTTGGACTTTTCAGAGCCCATCAAATCTCTCTTCTGACCCATTTTTGCCAAAGGAAAGGAAGTTGCCTAATAATTAAGCACACCTTATATAGGGTTTGATGTCATTAGACAACGCCAATCCTAATTACAGAGATGCACATCACCTGATTTACTTAATTGGTAGTTGGCTCTCAAGCCTGAACAACTTGGAGTAGGACAACATGTATAAAAAGTATCATGTGATCAAAATACAACTTGCCTAATAATTCTGCACACAGCGTAATTATCTGACCCTGCAACTGGGACTGTGATTATCCCAGACTCTGGCATTTGTTACCCAGATCCTGCTCCATCTCAGCCAATTTCGACACCTGGTTGAAGAGCATGTGAACAGGCTCCATACAGGCGAAAAAAAGTATATGGTCAGTTATAATGCGACATTGAATCACTACTCACGGACATCCCGTGAGACAGGGCAATCTGGAGGTCCGAGGTCAGATACCAGGAGAGCTGGTAGTACAGGGGGGTGAGACAAAGGCTTGCTCAGGTAACAATCCAGGGTCGAATGCCAGAAGGGTACATCAAAACCAGGTAGTACAACAAACTGATAGTTAATGGCCAAGTCCGAGGTCAGATGCCTGAAGTCAGAGAGCATCAAAAGCAGAAGGGATAATCCACAAGAGTAGTCTAAAATATAGAGTCATCAGCAAGATCAGAAGTCACACACAGAGCAAGTTGTATATATGTATATACACTGCTCAAAAAATAAAGGGAACACTTAAACAACACAATATAACTCCAAGTAAATCAAACTTCTGTGAAATCAAACTGTCCACTTAGGAAGCAACACTGTTTGACAATCAATTTCACATGCTGTTGTGCAAATGGAATTGACAACAGATGGAAATTATTGGCAATTATCAAGACACACTCAATAGAGGAGTTCCACTATGTATTGAATAAAGATTTACAACTGGAATATTTCATTCAGTGTTATCTAGGATGTGGGATATTAGTGTTCCCTTTATTTTTTTGAGCAGGGTATATGTATAAATATATTGAAAATTATTTTTTAAAAGTATCCATAGACACCTATTTAATAGGTTTATTTGTTCCCATGGTTATCTATGGGTAACAGGTGGCACATGGCATCCATTAAATGAGTACATTGAGATTTTTCCTGGACGCAGTGTAAAAGAAGCCTAAGAGTGACCGCTGTCTTTTCCACTCCTGGAACAGTCACTGACTCCTACATTCTCAGGATCGACACCATGAGGTCAGATTTTTATTTGAAATGTAGTTTGTCTAGTTTTTCAGCTATTATCAGCAGATTATCTGTAGACTCTCTTATAGCTGTATTGTCAGGGGAGGGGTTACACTAGATCACAAAGAACATGGGTGCTATTTAGATTATAGGTCATTCCTATCAGATGGGTGGGTGCACCAGGTGTCAGGAGCGCACAGACCAGCTATTATTAGCCCCGGTGATGGTGGGATATGTATTGTATATGGAACTGGAACCCCGTAAAGTGTCCGTTTCCGGTACTGCAGCTCAGCTCCAATTAAAATAAATAGAATATAAGCTTCTGTCTCCACGCACTGCTGAGATCCGGGGGAGCTGATAGCTAATCGATGGAGGACCCGGGTGTTTGATATGGATATGTTATCAATACATAGTACTGACCCCCCTTTAAAGAGCCACCTCCAACTCCCCTCATCTCTGCCAAGGACTTTGCCACCTTCTTCAAAAATATGATAGATCAAACAAGGCAAACCTTTACTTTTCCACCACCCCAACCACTCCATATACCAGACTTCTGCCCTTCCCTAATAACCTCCCTCTCCAACATCACTGAAGGAGAGCTTACTTATCTCCTTTCCAAATCACACTTCACCACCTGTGCACTCGACCCCATCCCTTCCCACCTGCTCTCCAACCTCAATAGCATGCTCATTCCAGCCCTAACCCATCTCTTCAACCTATCGCTATCTTCTGGTACCTTCCCCTCTGCCTTCAAACATACCACCATCACACCCATCCTCAAAAAACCTAACCTTGACCCAACTGCTTTGCCCAGCTATCGCCCCTTATCACTGCTCCTATTTGCTTTCAAACTCCTTGAGCAGCATGTCCATGCCCAACTTTCCTCCCACCTCTCATATAACTCTCTCCTTGACAACCTCCAATTTGGCTTCCGCCCCACCACTCCACCGAAGCTGCCCTGACCAAAATTACTAATGACTTACTCACAGCCAAAGCTAACAGACAGTTCTCCATCCTCCTCCTTCTTGACCTGAACTCTGCCTTCGACACAGTTGACCACTGCCTACTGCTAAAGATTCTTTCTTCCCTTGGCATCAAAGACCTTGCCCTGTCCTGGATTGCCTCATACCTTTCCGACTGCACATTTAGTGTTTCCCACTCCCACACTACCTCCTCATCCCGCCCTCTCTCTGTTGGAGTCCCTCAAGGCTCTGTCCTTTGGCCCGTTACTTTTTTCCATCTATACCCTTGGCCTAGGACAACTCATAAAGTCCCATGGCTTCCAGTACCACTTGTATGCAGACGACAGTCAGATCTACCTCTCTGGCGTCCAGAATCCCGGAGTGTCTATCAGCCATATCCTCCTTCTTCACCTCTCACTTCCTAAAACTCAAAGTAGACAAAACTGAACTCATCATCTTTCCTCCATCTCATGTACCTCCCCTACCCGACCTATCTATTATGGTAAACGGCATCACGCTCTCTCCCTCAACTGAAATCCGCTGCCTCAGAGTAACTCTAGATTCTGTTCTGTCCTTCAAACCGCACGTCCAAACTCTCGCCACCTCCTGTCGCCTCCACCTCAAAAATATCTCCAGAATCCATCCCTTCCTCTGCCCTCAATCAACTAAAACTCTTGTGCATGCCCTCATCATCTCCCGTCTCAATTACACTCTCCTTTCTGGCCTCCCCGCTACTGCTCTTGCACCACCCCAGTCTGTCCTCAACTCTGCTGCTCGACTAATCCACCTCTCTCCTCGCTACTCCCCTGTTTCTCCTCCCTGCAAATCCCTCCACTGGCTCCCAATTCCCCAACGAATCCAGTTCAAACTGCTAACACTGACCTACAAAGCCATCCACAACCTGTCTCCTCCCTATATCTCTGAACTAATCTCCCAATATCTTCCCTCACGTAATCTTCGATCCTCACAAGACCTCCTACTCCCCTCCACACTTATTCGTTCCTCACACAATCGCCTCCATGATTCCTCCCGAATATTCCCCATCCTCTGGAATTCCACACCTCAACACATCCAATTATCCACCACCCTTGGATCATTCAGACAGAATCTGAAAACCCATCTCTTCAAGAAAGATTACAGCCTGCAATAACCATTCGGCCGCCTCACCACTTCCCGAGCTGCTGCCTCACCATCACCCGAGCTGCTGCCTCACCATCACCAGAGCTGCCGCCTCACCACAACCGGAGCTGCTGCATGCCCGACCTTCTGTCTCTTCCCCATTATCCCGTAGAATGTAAGTCTGCAAGGACAGGGTCCTCTCCCCTCTGTACCAGTCTGTCATCATAAATTTGTTTATTGTAAACAATATCTATAACTCTGTATGTAACCCCGCCTCATGTACAGCACCATGGAATTAATGGTGCTATATAAATAAATAATAATAATAATAAATAATAATAATAATAATAATAAAAGTGGACCTGTCACTGGGCGAGAAGCAATCGGCTTTCCTCTTATCTGATTTCCTCTGCTCCCCTGATAATTAATTTTTTCATTTTTTGTAAATCCGCCATACAATTCCAGAGATACAGGCCTTTTTATTTAGTACAACATTTTCTGGTCTGTACTAAGGAGGCAGAGCAGTCTAAAGACATGCCACCAGATAACCCCATGAGCCACACCGCTAAAGACCATATAAAGAAGCACTAAGTATAAAGGCCCATATCTGTGGAACTGTATAGCGGATTTTAAAAAAACAAAAACTAGAATACTCAAGTAAGAAGCAGGAATAAAAAAAATAGCAGAAAGTAGCAACTTTTGAGCTGGTGAAAGGTCCTCTTTAAATATGGAAGACATACCCAGTGATATGAGTCCAGACATACAGATGCCGCCATCACAATCTTTGGTTTGCCCAGTGCATTGCGGGGAAGTTATGTTGTAGCATTCAACGCATTTCAAAGCAGAGCCTGTAAAAGAAATGGAACGGGGAGTCAACGCTGAAAATCAGGCGGAAATCAGGACCACTGCGAACATTCAGAATCAAAAGCAAAAACCAATCCTTATTATTAAGGTTGCTTTATTACAAAGTCAGAGTAGTAACACCCATTAGGTCAAGAGGAGTGTATGATGGGGTTTGTGATAATCAATACTTGTTTGTACGTCTATATGGCAATGCCATCTGCAGCGCCCCCTACAGGTAACATCACACATTATCCATTAAAATCAGCAGCCTGTCTAAAAAATATAGGAGTTCCCCTTGAACACATTTTAATTATAGTTATTGGCAATGAATGTTGGTACAATGACGCTGACTAATAACAGCATGCCTATCATCTGTCTAGTTAAAGGGGTTGTACGGTCCAAATTTATAAGTCTGCAGTCATTCTGTGTGTCACTTCTGTGTGACTGCAGACTTATGAATCCATGAAAAAAGTGAAAAAAAGTGCACTTACCCAAGTATGTAGAAAAGTCACAACTTTATTCGGACAAAAAATTACAACATGGCCAGGGAGAGTGTAGAAAAAATGCGGACAACGGCCGTTTCGTGCCTCAGCACTTCAACAGGTCCAGACGGGTGTGTCTGGACCCGTTGAAGTGCTGAGGCACGAAACGGCCGTTGTCCGCATTTTTTTTACACTCTCCCTGGCCATGTTGTAATTTTTTGTCCGAATAAAGTTGTGACTTTTCTACATACTTGGGTAAGTGCACTTTTTTAAACTTTTTTCATGGACTATTATGTACAATTTTGCAAGTTGCACCCCGCTGTATGAAAAGGATTGTAAGTCGGCTTATTAAAAGGGTGGTATATCATATAACAGAGTCTAGCCCCTCACAAAAACAGCGGTGCGGAGGTCTCTTTTTTTCTTTTTTATTTATTGGAAGACTTATGAATCCGCCCACTACACACACTGTGCGCTGCGGGGATTCGCTGGCCAGAGGGTAAGTATGAGTTATGCATACTCCCAGCCAGGGCCTGTCTAGTGGCCATGGCCTCTCTCCGTACAAGTATATGGTTCGAGGCTGCACCCTCTGGCCGGGAGTATGTATAACTCAATCATACCCTCCAGTCTCGGGTCAGGAACCGATGAATCCCCGCAGCGCACAGTGCGTGCAACGGGGGGATTCATAAGTCCGCAGTCACACAGAGTGACACACAGAGTGACTGCAGACTTATCGATTTGGACCGGACAACTCCTTTAACTGTGTTCGCTGAACATCTGGCAAAAAAATGAAAAACAATAGCATCACTAAGGGAAGACTGTGCAGTGAACCACACGTGTCTAGTTCATACTAGATCTCTAACTCCCACAGAAGTGAATAGGAGTTACAGAGGGTGTAATTTTTGGTCACTGTACTTGTGCCATCTTCATAACTTGTATTGGTTTCAATGGGAGTGATGGAAACGGTGCAGCGCTGTAGTAGAGACAAATATACTTGTCTTTGGCTCTTACTGATGTACATTATTTAATTATATACAGTAAATAGCTCCTTTATCCATGTATCATATTGCTGGAAAAAAAGTCCTGGTGTGAGGCCGAAATATCACATGGAAAGTGAGTTATATGAAAACTCCTCAGCACATTTTCACATACGGAAATAGTGGTATTGTCATGGCTCAACTTAGGGGCTCGATCCAGTGATCTCTGGCCGAGGGTAGGTTTCCCTCTGTTTGGACCACAGCCTGTGTTGTCTCTGACATATTGCTTTTAATGCTCTAGTTTTTGCTGTGCTACTTCTGTTAAGTTGTTTTCACCTCCTCGTTTGGTTTGTCCTATCACATCTTGGGAGGGGCTACTTATACTGACCATGTACAGTGGGGAAAAAAGTATTTAGTCAGCCACCAATTAAGATGAGAGAGGCCTGTAATTGACATCATAGGTAGACCACAACTGTGAGAATCAAAATGAGAAAACAAATCCAGAAAATCACCTTGTCTGATTTGGCAAGATTTATTTTGAAAATTATGGTGGAAAATAAGTATTTGGTCACCTAAAAACATGCAAGATTTCTGGCTCTCACAGACCTGTAACTTCTTCTTTAAGAGGCTCCTCTGTCCTCCACTCATTACCTGCACTACACCGGTCCACAACCTCAAATAGTCACACTCCAAACTCCACTATGAAACAAAATTGTAGCGCTGCACCAGGCTGGGAAGACTGAATCTGCAATAGCCAACCAGCTTGGTGTGATGAAATCAACTGTGAGAGCAATAATAAGAAAATGGAAGACATAAAAGACCACTGATAATCTCCCTAGATCTGGGGCTCCATGCAAGATCTCACCCCGTGGGGTCAAAATGATCACAAGAACAGTGAGCAAAAATCCCAGAACCACAGGGGGATAAGTGAATGACCTGCATAGAGCTGAGACCACCGAAACAAAGGCTACCATCAGTAACACACTACACTGCCAGGGACTCAGATCCTGCAGTGCCAGATGTGTTCCCATGCTTAAGCCAGTACTTATCCAGGCCCATCTCAAATTTGCTAGAGAGCATTGGGATTATCCAGAAGAGTTTTGGGAGAATGTCATATGGTCTGTTAAAACTAAAGTAGAACTATTTGGTAGAAACAAAACTCGTCGTGTTTGGAGGAGACAGAATGTTGAGTTGCATCTAAAGAACACCATTGTGAAGCATGGGGGTGGCAATGTCATGCTTTTGGGACTGTTTCTCTGCAAAGGCACCAGTGACAACTGATCCATGTATATGAAAGAATGAATGGGGGTATGTATCGTGAGATTTTGAGTGCTAACCTCCTTCCATGAGCAAGGAGATTGAAGATGAAATGTGGATGGGTCTTTCATCATGATAATGCTCCCAAGCACACCGCCAGGGCAACGAAGGAGTGGCTTCGTAAGAAGCTTATGAAGGTCCTGGAGTGGCCTAGCCAGTCTCCAGATCTCAACCCCATAGAAAACCTTTGGAGGGAGTTGAAAGTCCGTGTTGACCAGTGATAGGTCCAAAACATCACTGCTCTAGAGGAGATCTGTTTGGAGGAATGGGCTAACATACCACCAACAGTGTGTGCCAATCTTGTGAAGACTTACAGAAAACATTTGACCTCTGTCATTGCCAACAAAGGATTTATAACAAAATATTGAGATGAACTTTTGTTAATGATCAAATACTTATTTTCCACCATAATTTGCAAAATCTTGCCAAATCAGACAAGGTGATTTTCTGGATTTGTTTTCTCATTTTGACTATCATACTTGTGGTCTTCCTATGATGTCAATTACAGGCCTCGCTCATCTTTTAAATACTTTTTTCCCCAGTGTACATGCAGTCCTTGCTGGCTATGTTCCAAGTTAGATGGATGTTTGGAGTCCCAGCTCCCTAGTGAAGGATTATCTTGCTGAGGATTTCTCTATTGGTTCTCCTGCTGTTTGCTTACGTGTCCCCCTTCCCAGAACTCTTCCCATTTTTTTACATTCATGGTCTGAAGGTTTCCACGTATATTGAAGGTGTTTTTGGGTTCCTTTCTTTTCCTTCCATCTTGCATGCAGGGCCGGACTGACCATTTGGCAATTCTGGCAAATGCCAGAAGGGCCTCTCTGGTTGTGGGCCACCTTGTCTGCTTCGCTGTTAACAGAATCTATGTTCTCAAGACACCCATACTGTTAAAAGATGTTATGGAGGTATCATTAGAAATATATGTCTTGTAGTAAATCTTGCTTTCCTCCATGCAGGGTAATATTAGTAATCTACACCATCTGGTTCTTGGGGACAGAATGGGCCTGTCTGATTTCAAATGCCAAGGCTGAATTTCAGTGCCAGTCCGTACCTGCTTGCATGTATGACTGTGTGAACAGGTCCTTAGCCCTGTGTCTCACCCTCTGTCTGTGTGCACTACGTTCTGTTGTTGTGGTTTTGGGTTACACTCTGTGTATAGTTGAGGGTGCAGTTGAGGACATTCGGGGTCAACCAATGCACCATTGCATAATTTTAGGGTGCCAACCTCTGGGGTCAGACAGAGACAAATCAAGGGCAAGTTAGCCTAGTCTACATAGGAACCTGTGATGTGTAGGTTTAACATCTCCCCTGGTTTGTCATCCCCATGCGAGTGCTAGGGCTCAATTATAGCAGGTATGGCTACATAGGCGCTTCGCTCCCAATAGAAAACTTTTTTTTTAGACATGCAATGTACCAGTCATGAGATATCTAACTTGAAAGCCTTAAGCAAATCAGGCTGGAAGTGCACTGGAGGCGTGTCAAAGCACTCGGTCTACACACTTCCATTGCACTTTCAACCTGATTTGCATAGGACTTCTTCACTAAAATAATTTTTAATTGGGAGACAAGCGCCTATACAGCCATACAATTATTTCCATATTTAAAAATGTGATGACAGGTTCCCTTTAACTTCTTAAAGCGGCTGTCCACTACAAGGATAACCCCTTCTCATACCCTACGCATGGCCCTGATAAAATAAAAAATCTTACACTCACCTACCGTGCCGGTACCATTCCTGTGGTGTCAGCATTCGCGGTTCCAAGGCTTTTGTTCGTTGCATGACACATGATGCTCAGCGCCCAGAACTGGCGTCACTGTCTGTGCCTTCTGACAAATTGAACATGAAGAGGAAGTCAGGGATCAGCTGCAGCCCAGACTTCCTCTTCATATTCAATTTGTCCTAAAGCAGGGACTGTGATGGCAGCGCTGACTAGGCGCCGGGGTCACATGTCACAACAACCACATGAGAGCTCCAGGGAGAGCAAGTGCCAACACCGCAGGAACGGTGCCGAAATGAGAGGTGAATATAGGATTTTTTTATTTTATTGGTGCCTAGCATGGGGTATGAGAAGGGGTTGTCCAAGAAGTGGACAGCTTCTTTACAGACCGAGCCACTTTTTAGGTTAATGACCGGATCTCATTTTTTAAATCCTACCAGTGTCACTTAATGTGGTAATAACTCTGGAACGCTTAAACGGATCCCAAAACCGCAATTAAGAAGTTAAAAACCCTTCAGGTGTTTCACAAGAATGAATGGAATGTGGAAGAAAAAATAGACATTTAACTTTTTTTTTTACAAAACTTGTACTTTACCCCCCAACTTTTATATTTTTGCAAGGTAACAGGAGAAAATAGGTGCTTCACAGGAATTAAAGCAGTGTGGAAGGAAAAAAAAAATATATTTTCTCACAAAAATTTCAATTTGCCCCAAATTTGGCATTTTCACAAGGGTAGCAGGAGAAAATGGAAAATACAAATTTGTTGTGCAATTTCTCCTGAGCTCGCTGATACCCCATATGTGGGGGAAAACTACTGTTTGGGTGTATGACAGGGCTCATAAGGGAAGGAGCGTCATTTGACTTTGGAAACGCAAAATTGTCTGGAATCGAGAGTGGATGCCATGTGACATTTGGAAAGCCCCTGGTTTGCCCAAACAGTGGAAACCCCTCACAAGTAACCCCGTTTTGGAAAGTACACCTTTTGATGAATTCCTCTAGAGGTATAGTGAGCATTTTAGTTATTTCATGGAATTGTATTATATTGGGCTGCGAAAATGAAACGTTAAATTTTTTGCCCTAAAATGTTGTTTTAGCCCCAAGATATTAATTTTCAAAGGGCTAATAAATAAAAATTGACCACAAAATTAGTTACACAATGTCTGCTGAGTAAGACAGTGCTCCATATGTGGTCAAAAACTACTACAGTGCAAAACACAGAAGGGAATAAGCACTATATTGGAGTACAGATTTTGCTGGAATGTTTGTGTGTGCCATGACCCACTGGGAGAGCCACTGAGGTGTCGGGAAGGCAGAAATTCTCCATAACCTACCCCATTTTTACATACTACACCTCTTAATGAATTTTTCTAGGGGTGTAGAGATCATGTTGACACCACATGTGTTTCACAACATTTTATACTATTGAACGGTGAAGAGAAAAAAATTACATTTTTACCACTATAATGTTGTTTTAAGCCCAGATTTAACATTTTCACAATGGGAAATAAGTAAAAATGACCACATAATTAGTTACACAATTTTTTGTAAACATGGCAATACCCCATATGTGACTGTACAGTACTGGTTAGCCAAACGGTAAGACTTGGGAGGGACGTAGTGCTATTTGACTCTTGCAGAACAAATTTTGGTAGAATAGTTTGTAGACTCAATATACAGAGTCGCTGAGTGCCAGAACAACAGAATCACCTCAATTGACCCCATTTTGGAAATTACACCCCTCTGGAAATTCACCAACATATGTAGTGATGAGTTTGCTAGCAATGGATGTTGCTAAGTGAAAATGTAAATATGCCATTATAGTGCCCAGTACATTGTAGTGCCCAGCACGTTGTAGTGCCCAGTACGTTATAGTACCCAGTAGGTTATAGTGCCTCATACATTGTAGTGCCAGTACGTTGTAGTCCCCAATACATTGTAGTGCCAAGTCTGTTGTAGTGCCTGTACATTGTGCCCAGCTTGTGCTTCTGGAGAAACGCACCCTATAAATTAGGCTAGCTCTCTTCACTACAGTAATGCCAAAGATATGGACACTACATGTGGTTTAGGCACACTGGGGCTCAGAAGGGAGGGTGATTTGGGAGCGCAGATTTTGCTGGATTTCTTTTGGTGGGAGGCACATCACCTTTCCAGAACCTTTGTGCTAGCAGTAATGAGGGCACCCCTATATTTCTTTTAACAGATGATGGACCTGAGTGAGAATTTGCTTTTTTGTGGGTTGAGTAGAAGCTTTTATTTGTGGCATTTTGGGGTATAGAACCATTTGGATCAGTTCACATTTATCTGGCGCTCTATGCTGAGCCCTTAATCAGGGTTTCCATCTAAATCTCTGAATGGCGTGATTCAGGTGAAACCACCGAGGGATCCATTCACTATAATGAGACAGCAGAGTTACTCTGGACTGTGTCTGGCCTCTGTTCAGTGGTGTCCTTCTTTACAGAGGTGCAAAAAACTGTGCTGACCGCACTTTTATGCACGTCTAAAAAGATGGACACTGTGGGATCACATGTCAGACGGCGTCGACAGTGCCCCCATCTGCCTCATTATAGGGAATGTTCTGCCAAGGGTTCAGTCCGTATCCTTTATTTTGGAAATTTACTGGTAGACCCCAGTGTAAGCACTCAATACAGAGCACAGGATAAATATGAGCCAAGCCATACAGCGATCTTTGTGAGGCAGAATTAAAAAAATCAACAGCAGGTGAAGAATTGCTTTTATTTTTTACGCCATTGCTTGTGTGGTATAAGTGATTAGGCGACTTTATTCTTTGGGTCGGTGCGATTACAGCGATACCAGATTTACATCGTTTTTTTCTGTTTGGCTGCTGTCAAACACTAAAATATGCTTTTTATTGGAAAAACTAGTTTTTGCGAGGCATATTTTGATAGTTATAATTTGACATGACATTTTTTTATCGCTTTCTATTGCAATTTTTGGGAGGGAGAATTAACAAAAAAAGCAACTCAGATTTTTTTTTATGCCGTTCACCGTCTGGTAAAATTGATAAGGTAGCTTTATTCTTCGGGTCAGTACAATTACAGTGATACCACAGTTCTATCCTCTTTATGTTTTGCCACTTTTACATAATGAAAACTATTTTATTGAAAAAATATTGTTTTTGCATCGCTTTATTTTGAGAGCTGAAACTTTTTTATTTTTCACTGATGGAGCTGTATGGTAGCTTGTTTTTTGCTGGACAAGATTATGTTTTCATTTATACCATTTTTATTTACATTTGTCGTTTTGATCGTGTTTTACTCCACTTTTTGTTTGGCAGTATAATGTAAAACCATAGTTTGCCACATTTTTTTTTTTTTTTACTGAATTTACTCTAGGGGTTCACTAGTGTGACAGTTTTATATGTTTTGTTTTATTTACGTAAAAATATGTATTTATGGGTATAATTTTTTTTATTTATTTTTCTTATTTTGTGATTTTGTTTTAATATTTTTACAATTTGTTTAATTTTTTTTACTTTTTTACTTAGTCCCTCTATAGGACTTTTACCTTTTCACTTTGATCGATGGTAAAAATCATTGCAATGCTTTATACCTATCAGTGCTGCACTGACAGAAGCTTCCTAGACCAGACTCTGAGCATACTCTAAGGTGTGTTCCGTAGCTTGGTGACCTGGTGGTCGTCATGATGATGACGTTGTGGGGGCGCCGATCTGAAGGGAGATGGGGCTCCCTCTCTTTCCCTGACTTCTAAATGCTGAAATCATTATTGTTCACAGCATTCAGGTGGTTAAACAGCCAGGGGTGGTGCTGGCACCTTCCCTGGCTGTTACTACAGGAGCTCGGCCATTAGCAGCACTGAGCTCCTTCGGTGATCATGCTGGAGGTGCTGATATTTCAGCACCTCCTGCGTAATCATGCTGTGATCGGTCAGTCATTTTGACTGACCTATCACAGCCCTATGAGTATGAGGACAGAGAGTATGGGAAGAGCTGGCAATCTGATGTAACTGCACTGCTGTTAGGTCAGCTGATGTGGTGGTGACCATTCTCACCATCCTTTAAATGGTCACCTGATTCATCAGCTGAATGTTGGTGATAGAGTTTCTATGGACACCAGCCTTGCAGGAGCAGCTCTCTGGTGTCAGCCACTTCGGGTGTTTTGGAGTCCAGTTGCTGTGCTATCTGAGGTGTGGAGCTTGGCAGCGTTGTCTGAAAGCTAAGTGTAGTGTTTGCTCCTCATCCCTTTTGTGCTTGTCACTGTCCCCTGTGTGTTACTATCTGCAGTGGTGAGGCTAGTGCTCCTTTACGGCCAGTGCACTAGCCAGGGCAGTGCTAGGTGTCAGTGAGGGACAAGGATCCTGACGGCGGTGGGGGGAAGGACCCACTTAGGGCATTAGGGGAGCGCAGGGACAGGCTCAGGTTTGAGCAGGAGGTGACCATTCCTTCATTTCCCTATTGATAGGGCCCTCCTCCCCCCTTTTCCATCCCATTGTTTGTTGTGCCGTCAGCTACCGAACCCTCGTGGGGTCATTTTACGTATGATGACAAAGAGGCTTTTCAGTGTCCCTCAGATTTAAGTGTTCAAAGATGGCAATAATAGCATCACACAGAACTTGTATCCGCTCCTATCCTCGGAAGTTGGTCCAAACTTCTTGGAGCATTGAGCCCAGATCCTCCATTTGAGGCTTGTGCTGCTCCTTCTATCTCTTCATACGATTCAACAGATGTGAGATAAGGACTTTTTGGGGACCGGATCATCATCTCCAGAACGCCTTGTTCTTCTATACACTGAGGATAGATCTTAATGACATTGGCAGTATGTTTTCAGCATTTGTCCTGCTGCAGAATAAATTTGGCGCCAATCGGCATTGAGGACCAAAGACGCAGTGATCGGCAAAGGAAACTTAGTGCAGCAGATGAAATACACTTCATGCTTACCTCCCTTTGAAATTGGAAAATGTCCAGCAGTGCCATCAATTCACAACTAGTAGCAACCAGTGGGACTTAGCTACACCGTGTACTGTACAGAGAAGTTTGGCCAGAAGTGGTCTAAACGGAAGAATTGTGACCATAAACCAGACTTTCAACATGGAAACAAGACCAAGTGACTCAACTATGCATAAAAACATAGGAACCTGGTGCAGAAAAATGGCAGCAGGTGCTCTGGACTGATGAGTCACAATGTGATGGAGAGTGACACAATAATGAGGGTCTGCAGTAACAGTAAAGCGTGGTGGTGGATCCTGGAAGTTTGGGTTGCATTTCAGTAAATGGAGTTGAGGATTTGGTCAGGATTAATGATGTCCTCAATGCTGGGAAATACAGATAGTTATCTATCATGTAATACCATCACGAGGCTTCTGATTACCTTCACATTTATTCTGAAATGATCCCAAACATCCAGCCATTGTCATTAAAGGGGTTGTCCACTACTAAATCAACCCCTTCTTGATCTTAATGTTTGACGCCAGTTAAATATAAAAGCCTATACCCAAGTCATGTGCCGGCACCATTCCAGCAGTGTCAGCACTTGCGGTCCCAGGGCTCTTGTGTGGTTATGACACGTGAGCCTGGTGCCCAATCAGTGTTGGCATCACTGTCCCCACCTTCTGACAAATAAAACATCAAGGGGAAGTGAAAGTGCAGCTGCAGCCCGGACTTCCTCCTGATGTTCGATTTGTCCAAAGGTGGAGACAATGATGCCAGGGCTGATTGAGCACGGGCTCACCTGTAATAACAAACGCATGAGAGCACCGGGAATGTGAGTGTTGACACCGCGGGAACTGCTCCGGCACGGGAGGTGAGTATGGTTTTTATTATTTAATCTGGGCCAAGCGTGTAGTATAAGAAGGAATTGTCCAAGTAGCAGACAACTTCTTTAAGAACTATCCTCAGTGTAAAGAAAAGCAAGAAGTCCTGGAGGTGATGATCCAGCCCCATAGATCCATGATCTCACATCATCCCCTCTGTGGGATCACATGAAGAGAAAGAAGGATCTGCACAAGCCTCATACACAGGAGGTCTAGGGTCAGTGCGCCAAGATGTTTGGTACAACCTCCTGTCGAGATCCCTCATAACCTGTGTACAAGTGTATATGAATATGTAAGGAGATGGAACACAAGAAGAGTCCGGGGGTGGTTACCTTCTCTGCTCCATGCCTGGAACCATTGAGCTGTGCTATAGGTTCCCCGGGGGGCAGACTTGGAGACTGGGACAGGAAGGAAGCCGGGCAGAGAGCGGGAAAGGCGCGCGTGCAAGTGGCAGAGCAGCGTGAGCAGCGGTCAGGGCACGACGCAGCTGCGCTCCGGGGAGGAGAGAGGACTCCCGGTCAGAGGACAAATACGGGGAGATTGCCCAGAAACACTGCATCTTGTGAGTACATGAAAGCGGACTCTGCTGTGACTGGAGAGGGGCGCCTTGACACCCGTGCCGAGACAGTGGCCATGCAGAGACTATGACCCCTGGTACCTACGGTAACAGTGCAGAGCCCCTGATTCCTGTTAAGAGACTTAATAATAGACTGAGCATCGTTTTCCCGGGATAGGCTGTGCTGCAAAAGCTAAAGACTCAGAGCCTGTGCATACCACACTCCCGAAACCCCAGCCAGCGGGCTCCTAGAAACTACTCAGCCCACGGACAACAGAGGGACAAAAAGTGCCGCTGTTTCTCGGCGCCTACGTTGGAGAAGACGACCCTTCAAGCAAGTCCTCATCAGACTGATAAGTGTTCTTTTCCTCAAGAAATCCCACTTAATTGTGTTACACTGTTTGACGCCCATATTTTGCACAGTTATCTTTTCAGTTCATTTTCTACTGTTTTCTCCCTGCGAGGAGAATATTGTCCCTGTTAATAAATTCCCCCCAACAGTTGGTCTGTCTGTTCCATGGTGACATACTCAACCCTGCACCCTATAGGCTATGTGCACACGTTGCGGATTAGCCTTAGGAATTTCTGGTGCGGATTCTGCCTCTCCTGGCAGAAAACGCAGCTGCGAATTTGTTGCGTTTTTTGTGCGTTTTTGCTGCGGATTTTTTTGCGGATTTACTGCATTTTTTACCCCTGTGGATTTCTATAATGGAATGGGTACAAAAACGCTGCAGATCCACAAAAAAGAAGTGACATGCTACTTCTTTTAATCCGCAGCGTTTCCGCACCGGATTTTCCGCAACGTGTGCACAGCTTTTTTTTTTCTCATTGATTTACATAGTACTGTAAATCAATTGCTGATCTGCAGCGTTTCTGCACTGCAAAAAACGCTGCGGATCCGCAGAGAATCCGCAACGTGTGCACATACCCTTACAAATACACACGAGATCACAAGACAATCCTGATGTTAATTTTCACATGCACTACAGAATATCACGAGATAATCAAAATCCAACCGTATGTTCTCTAAGATGGTAACAATACGTCTAGGTAATAAAATATTATGAGAAATCTCTCAAAACCTAAATTTGGCAATAAAAAAAAAAATGAAACTACAAGATGTTATTCATCAACTGTGAACTTTAAAAAAACCATATTTGGGCAATGCTGTTCAATTAACCCTTTTGGTGTTAAAGAATCCTTATTAAAAATCCAGTACGCCTTCCTTTGGAGTAAGGGTATGTGCACACTGAGTCTTTTTTGCAGAATTTTTGGAGTGGAAGCTCCAAGTTTTTGAAGAGGATCTGGAGAGTTTCCTCTCAGTTTCTTCTCTAAAAACTCTGTATACATGCCTTTGTAGGTTCATTGATTTAATTTAAAGTTGAGCAAATTTATTTGCGTGGAATTCAATTCTCCTCGAAAATGTCAAAAATATGTATTTCCTATGCTGATTTAGCAATCTCCACAAGGAGAAACTTTTCCTGTTGTACCCCATGTCAGAGGCATCTCACCCAGCTAAATAAATCTCTTGTTTTGCACTGATGAGTGGCAAACACCACAAAACGTGCCTGCAAATGGAGTGTCTGGTTTGGATTCTTATCCTAAGTCACATGGCAAAGCTCTTAAAGGGTTCGATATTGACTTGTTGGATTCCCAGAGTAGCATTGCATGGTCTATGCGTCTTCTTAAACTGATATGGCACACTCCACAAGGAGATATGTTACCTCTTAAATCACCTTTTAGAGGACTCTCACCTAGATGAATCAGACTTTCTGCTTTGCACTGATGAGTGGTAATCACCCCGAAACATGTGTTTGCAAACTGAGTGTCTGATTTGGTTTCTTATCCTAAGTCATATGACAAGCCTTTTAAAGGGTCATTATTGACTTTAACAATTGCTTATTCTATGGGGGAAAACATGCCTGAAACTGGCCAGTTTTGATGTCCAAACTCTTCCATTTCAGTGAATAGGTCCACGAAAGAAACAAGCAAATACATAGACAGCATTGAAGATCTGTCTTTTTTTTCACAGGCCAGATGTTTCTGGACGCTTCAGAAAACTCCATCCATTTTTTTGAGGGGGGTATGTGTGAAAAACTGATAAAGCAGAAAAATGTAAAAAATAAATAAATAAATAAAAAACAACAACAAGCACACGGTCTAAGACTGGGTGAAAACCCCAACCATTCATTACGAATAGGGATAATAAACATTTGTTAAAGAAGTTATCCAACTTTACAAAAGTTATATAATTTACAGGCCATTTGTCTTTGTTTATTCTAGTAACTCCAACTCTATACCTGAGCCTGAAAAGGTGTAATACAGCTCAAAGAAATAAAAAGTAAACCTATGGTCTTTTATCCAGAGATAAACTATGGGGGAAAGTTCTTAAAGTGTGCCAGGAGGCTTCAAGCTCAAATATAAAGGGAAAACTTAAGAGAAAGCAACAACAGAGTAGGAAAAAAAACCTAAAAAAGGTCAAAAGAATAAATTAAAAAACATAGAAGGTCGATAGTAAATATTAAAATAAGAAGAGTCCTTTACCTGGACTAACCAGATGTAGAAGAAGCCAGAGAGGTAGCAGCCCTGAGATCATGGTTTCTACTGAGACACTGATGTGCTGCTGGTCTTAGTGCTGCCTATAGGAGGGGTCAGCAGTGACTGCCCCTGTGTGACTGAACCATGCCCTCGTCTAAGATGAAAAGCTAGGAATATCACTGCAGTAAAACTTTCCATAAGGAAATGTCTGAAACTTTCCAAAAGAGTCTGGAATTCTTTTTTTTTCAAGTTCTGGTGACTTTTTATAGAGTTGCAAATTTTTTTTGAAGGGGAAATGTATTTCACTACCCACTTGTCATATCTTTTCGATATCTTTTTAGAGCAGTGGAAGACTAATGTGCCATATTAACACTAAAAAAAGCACGAAACAAGCAAAAAAGAGCAAAAATATCACTACACTTGCACAAAATTCAATAAACGTTGTGCCCCATTCTGATAAATTTGGTGTAAAATCAGCCAAGGCTAAAAGGAAGTGAAGACACAAAAATGACCAAATGATGCATCAATTAGGGTTTTCCGATTTCTCACATTTTTAAGATCTCTGCTTGTTGTCAGTGAATGAACACATTGATTATCTTATTCCATTGTTTTTGTTTTGTTCCTGCGCTTCTCTGTTCTTGAGATATGGCCTTTTCTTTCTGTATCTTAATCTAGTTATTTTTTGTTAGCCATCTGGGTGGGAACCTCCAGACACCCTTGGAGGATAATTGAAGGTCATACCCAATTGGCTAAGTAGAATAGATTTACATAAAGAGAAGAGGAGGCCATATCTCAGGAATGGAAAAGCACAGGAACAAAACAAAAACATTGCTGGATTCAGGAGTACAGCGGCATTTACACCAAGTCCCCTTTTAAAAATATGGATGTGTAAGACTCCCTAAATGAGGTGGATCCTCCAAGACCAAAGTCCGAGTGGGCACACGGGCTTTGGTGCAGAAGATAGGTGGGTACACAGGAGACTGCAGGCAAGTAGGCTGGATAAAGGAGACCACAGGGAGTTAGGTGGGATAGCAGAAACCGCAAGCAGGCGAAGTCCAGGGAACTGCAGGAGGCGGGGTGCAGGAAGCCGCAGCCAAGCAGGAGACGTTCAGGAGACCATAGGCAGGTAGGAAACTGCAAGCAGGTGGAAGACATGCAGGAAAACGTAGGCTGGTAGGCAGGATGCTGGAACACACAGGCAGGCAGGAAATGTCCAGGAGACTGCAGGCAGGTAGGCGTAATACAGGAAATCACAGGCAGGCAAGCAATGTCCAGGAGACGGCAGACAGTACCTGAGAGCAGGTCAAGGTATATACAGCAAGACAGAGTCTAGCAACACTGAAGTCTTAATATCAAGACACAGGTGTGTGTCCTGACAGGCCTTATATAGGCCCGGGGGGATGCTCATATGGGATCACGCAGGGCTGTCTGCTAAGCCTGACGTGGAGCACAGCAGTGTCTAGTGGGTTGAGGTGAGGGAAGCAAGGAACAAATCCGAGACAGGTATGTAACAAGATGTTATAGAACGGGGGCACATTTTGCCCTAGTGATACAGAATGCAGAGCTGAAAAAAATGCTTGAAACATGATCTCGAGTTCTTCTGGATCCTCAAAAAGCATCTTGAGAATAAGACATGTCCAAAATTACCTACGGTAGAGGCCTTTTAATGTGGACTTGGCTGACGTTTCAGATTAAGAGAAAAGATTGCTTGGAACATTGACAGACTGGACCGGTGACATTCTATTTTGGCTGCTGCGAGTGAGAGGGAATCATCCAGCCAAAATTTTCCAGATGCTCCAGGGCAGTCCACTTCTCGCACAGACCAGATAGGTGACCTGTGGACAGAGAAGGACTCATGAAAGTTCCTATTGTTCTTAAAGAATTCATACATTTTACTATGTAAGGACATGTAACAACAGTGACGCCTACAGGTCTTCCTGCCATGAGCCACCATTTATAAAAATAAAAGAACATTTTGTAAAACACAAAAGCCCCAATTCATCATTTTAGGGGTTTTAAGTCAATTTTTGTCTTAACTTCGTTTTTTTTTCACACTGGTAGATTTTGTGCTAAAATCATGAAAATTATAAATTTAGTGCATTTTTATTTGCTCTTTTCCTCCTTTTCATAATTAAATATTGCATGACCCTTCAATACTTTTTGAAATATAAAAGAAAATGGAGTGTTGATTTAGACAGGTTTTGAGCTCCATTAGGGTACTGGAGCACATTTGTCAAAAAATGTTGGGACATTTGGAAAACTTGCAAATGATGAGCTAGCCGAAAGCATCCAGATAATAAAAACAACTACTACATTATCAAGCAAACCTCCCAAAATTTGTACTAAAATAATGTAAAAATGGCACAAAATCCATAATCAATTTGGGACAAAGATAAAAGTGCCTAAAAACAAAACACTTTTCCCTCCAAAAAAGGGGCAAAATAACTGTTAAATTATGGCCAAAATACATAAAAGAAGTAATCAAAACGTAAGTGGTCATATAACAATACACTAGTAACTAGTGTTGAGCATTCCGATACTGAAATATCGGGTATCGACCGATATTCGCTCTATTGGAGTTCCGATACTGAGTTCTGATACTTTTAGGATATCGAATACCGGAATTGGAAGTTCCCATAATGCAATGAGCCAGTTTGCTTTTATTCAGCCAATGAGGATCCTAAGAAGTGTGGGCACATCCTGTTAGGCATGTTAGCCATGTTAACTAATGGCATGGCTGTGATTGGCTGCTGAAATGATGTCATGATGCACTATAATGGAGTGTGGGTGGTGCGTTGGCGGAAACTGCGTGTCTGTGTGTGCGGGCGGGGTCTGTGTGTGACCGTCGGGGGTCTGTGCGGGCCTGCCGGGGGTCTGTGCGGGCCTGCCAGGGGTCTGTGCAGGCCTGCCGTGGGTCTGTGCAGGCCTGCCGTGGGTCTGTGCAGGCCTGCCGGGGGTCTGTGCGGGCCTGCTGGGGATCTGTGCGGGCCTCTCGGGGGTCTTTGTGTGTGTGCGCAGGCATCGTCCGATGGGACTACAAGTCCCATGGGGCTATGCCTGCTGCAATGACAGTGATTGACACTGATGGGACAGTAGTAGTCCTATCATCCGGTTAATGTGTTGAATGTAAAAACCCCCCACAAACATACATACTACATACAACATACTACATACATACAACATACATACTACATACATAATACATACATACAACATACATACTACATACATACATACAACATACATACAACATGCATATTACATACATACAACATACATACAACATACATACAACATACATATAACATACTACATACATACAACATACATACTACATACATACATGCTTCATACATACAACATACATACAACATACTGCATAAATACTACATACATACAACATACATACATACAACATACTACATACATACAACATACATACTACATACATACAACATACATACTACATGCATGCAACATACATACTACATGCATGCAACATACTACATACATACTACATACAGTACAGACCAAAAGTTTGGACACACCTTCTCATTTAAAGATTTTTCTGCATTTCCATGACTATGAAAATTGTACATTCACACTGAAGGCATTAAAACTTTGAATTAACACATGTGGAATTATATACTTAACAAAAAGTGTTAAACAACTGAAATTATGTCTTATATTCTAGGTTCTTCAAAGTAGCCACCGTTTGCTTTGATGACTGCTTTGCACACTCTTGGCATTCTCTTGATGAGCTTCAAGAGGTAGTCACCCGGAATGGTTTTCACTTCACAGGTGTGCCCTGTCAGGTTTAATAAGTGGGATTTCTTGCCTTATAAATGGTGTTGGGACCATCAGTTGTGTTGTGCAGAAGTCTGATAGATACACAGCTGATAGTCCTACTGAATAGACTGTTAGAATTTGTATTATGGCAAGAAAAAAGCAGCTAAGTAAAGTATAATGAGTGGCCATCATTACTTTAAGAAATGAAGGTCAGTCAGTCCGAAAAATTGGGAAAACTTTGAAAGTGTCCCCAAGTGCAGTGGCAAAAATCATCAAGCGCTACAAAGAAACTGGCTCACATGAGGACCGCCCCAGGAAAGGAAGTCCAAGAGTCACCTCTGCTTCTGAGGATAAATTTATCCGAGTCACCAGCCTCAGAAATCGCAGGTTAACAGCAGCTCAGATTAGAGACCAGGTCAATGCCACACAGAGTTCTAGCAGCAGACACATCTCTACAACAACTGTTAAGAGGAGACTTTGTGCAGCAGGCCTTCATGGTAAAATAGCTGCTAGGAAACCACTGCTAAGGACAGGCAACAAGCAGAAGAGACTTGTTTGGGCTAAAGAACACAAGGAATGGACAATAGACCAGTGAAAATCTGTTCTTTGGTCTGATGAGTCCAAATTTGAGATCATTAGTTCCAACCACCATGTCTTTGTGCGACGCAGAAAAGGTGAACAGATGGACTCTACATGCCTGGTTTCCACCGTGAAGCATGGAAGAGGAGGTGTGATGGTGTGGGGGTGCTTTGCTGGTGACACTGTTGGGGATTTATGCAAAATTGAAGGCATACTGAACTAGCATGGCTACCACAGCATCTTGCAGCGGCATGCTATTCCATCCGGTTTGCGTTTAGTTGGACCATCATTTATTTTTCAACAGGAAAATGACCCCAAACACACTTCCAGGCTGTGTAAGGGCTATTTGACCAAGAAGGAGAGTGATGGGGTGCTACGCCAGATGACCTGGCCTCCACAGCCACCAGACCAGAACCCAATCGAGATGGTTTGGGGTGAGCTGGACCACAGAGTGAAGGCAAAAGGGTCAACAAGTGCTAAGCATCTCTTGGAACTACTTCAAGGTTGTTGGAAGACCATTCCCGGTGACTACCTCTTTAAGCTCATCAAGAGAATGACAAAAGTGTGCAAAGCAGTCATCAAAGCAAAAGGTGGCTACTTTGAAGAACCTATAATATAAGATATAATTTTGGTTGTTTCACACTTTATTGTTAAGTATATAATTCCACATGTGTTAATTCATAGTTTTGATGCCTTCAGTGTGAATGGACAATTTTCATAGTCATGAAAATACAGAAAAATCTTTAAATGAGAAGGTGTGTCCAAACTTTTGGTCTGTACTGTACATACTACATTCATACATACATACAGTACATTCATACATTACATACATATTGACATGCAGTACATATAACAGAGAGTACATACTCACCATCACTTGTCACTTTGATCCCCGAAGCCAGTGTCACCTGTAAAAAATATTAAAATATCAAACAAACAATATACTCCCTGATCCGCAGAAATCCACGAGTGTCCAACGACGATCTCCCGTGGAGAGCAGCAGCATCAGCTGATGCGACCGCTCTCTAGGGGCTCCAGGAATACAATGACGGGAGGGAGGTATCCTTCCACACTGTATTCCTCCGCCACTGTAAAAAATAGTCCCTAGTCTCACTTTTGGCACTGCTGTGTGAGAAAGTTCCAAAGCAGCAATTGCCATAAAGTGAGACCAGTGAACTACAGTAACCTCTCAGCCATTGTCTTCTGTCAGTGTGTCACTGAAGGTCCTATAAAGAAGTGACAGATGCACCATTTCTGGGGCGGCTGCAGACTGGTATTTGTAGCCGGGGTGGGGGGGGCAATATCCATGGCCCATCTCTAGGCTATGAATATCAGC
Source organism: Ranitomeya variabilis (assembly GCF_051348905.1). Taxonomy (NCBI): domain Eukaryota; kingdom Metazoa; phylum Chordata; class Amphibia; order Anura; family Dendrobatidae; genus Ranitomeya; species Ranitomeya variabilis. The sequence continues at coordinate 586,716,198 of NC_135232.1, forward strand.
CCGCAGCTGTCTGCGTAGCCTTTCTGGCTATAAAATATAGGGGGACTCCACGTCATTTTTTGGGGGGTCCCCCTATTTTAATAGCTAGTAAAGGCTACGCAGACAGCTGCAGGCTGATATTCATTGCCTGGGAGGGGCCATGGGTATTAACCCCTTCCCAGGCTACAAATATTGGCCCCCGGCCGTCGGCTTTCCCCCTCTGGTGCAGAAAATTGCGTGGGAGCCCACGCCATTTTTTTCCCATTTTTTTCTTTATGTTCATTAATCAACATTGGCCTATCTATGGATATATCTATCTATAGATATATCTATAGATACATAGATGTTTCTATTCATATATCTATCTGGCTAATATCACACATCAGGTTTTTGCTGTCAGGCACAATCCGACGAGTTTTGAAAAAAAACTATCCGTTTTTTTTCTGCTGGATCCGTTTTTTCTCATAGAGTTGTATTAGCGCCGGATTGCGCCTGATGGCCACACGTTTCATCTGTTTTTTGCCGGATTCGTCAAAAAAGCTGTTTCCGCCGGACAGAAAACACATACAGATAACGTTTTTTTCTAACCAGGGAAAAAAATGCACAATGATGAATCCAGCCTTCAAATCCGTTTTTTCATGCATGTTTCCATTCAAATCATGCACATTTTCTGTTTATTTATTTATTTCCAAAAACTGCATCAAAACCGCACCAAAAACTGCATCAAAACTGCAACAAAAATGCATCAAAACTGCAGGAAAAACTGCATCAAAACTGCACCAAAAATGCACAAAAACTGCATCAAAAACGCATCAAAAACTGCACCAAAACTGCATCAAAAATGCATCAAAAACTGTATCAAAACAGCACCAAAACTGCATCAAAACCTGCATCAAAAACTGCATCATAACTGCACCAAAAACTGCATCAAAACTGCACAAAAACCTGCATAAAAGCGCATCAAAAACCGCACAAAAAAGTGCATCATAACTGCACCAAAACTGTATCAAAAACTGCATCAAAACTGCACCAAAAACTGCACCAAAACTGCACCAAAAAATACATAAAAACTGCACCAAATACCGCATCAAAAACTGCATCATGCACCAAAAACTGCATCAAAACTGCATCAAAAGCCGCACCAAAAACTGCATCAAAACTGCACCAAAAACTGCATCATAACTGCACCAAAAAGTGCATCAAAACTGCACCAAAACTGCATCAATAACCACACCAAAAACTGCATCAAAATTGCACAAAAAACTACATAAGGCTATGTGCACACGTTGCAGATTTGACTGTGGAATTTTCTGTGCAGATTCTGAATTTCTTGTCAGAAAACGCAGGTCAGAATCTGCACCTTTTTTTGGTATGTGCACACGTTGCAGATTTTTGTGCAGATTTCTTTCTTTTTTTACCCCTGCACATTTCTATTATGGAATAGGTGCAGAAACGCAGCAGGTCTGCAAAAAGAATTGACATGGTCCTTTTTTGAATCTGCTGTGTTTTCTGTGCAGATTTTTCTGCACTATTAGCACAGCATTTTTGTTTTGCCATTGATTTACATTGTACTGTAAGGCTATGTGCACACGCTGAGGTTTTTGCTGCGGATCCGCAGCGGTTTTGACGCTGCGGATCCACAGCAGTTTTCCATGCGGTGTACAGTACAATGTTAACCTATGGAAAACAAAAACCGCAGTGCACATGCTACGGAAAATTCCGCGTGGAAACGCTGCGGAAAAAAAGAAGTAGCATGTCACTTCTTTCTGCGGATTCTGCAGCGGTTTTCAACCTGCACCAATAGGAAAGTGCAGTTGAAAACCCGCAGAGGAATCCGCAGAAGAAACCGCGTGAAAATCCGCAGTGAAAACCGCAGTGGTTTTGCACTGTGGATTTTCCAAATCCGCTGCAGAAAAATCCGCAGCAAAATCCGCAACGTGTGCACATACCCTAAATCTCTTGCGGAACTGCAGCATTTCTGCATGAAAAAAAGCTGCAGATCTGCAGGAAATTTGCAAAGTGTGCACATAGCCTAAATACGCATCAAAAACCGCAGCAAAAACTGCATCATAACTGCATCAAAAACCGCACCAAAAACTGCATCAAAACTGCATCAAAAACGGCATCATAACTGCACCAAAACTGCATCAAAAACCGCACCAAAAACTGCATCAAAACCTGCATCAAAATCTGGTGCAGTTTTGATGCAGTTTGTGGTGCAATTTTTGATGCAGTTTTTGATGTGGTTTTTTATGCAGTTCTTGGTGCAGTTTTGATGCACTTTTTGGTGCAGTTATGATGCCGTTTTTGATGCAGTTTTGATGCAGTTTTTGGTGCGGTTTTGGTGCAGATTTTGGTGTGGTTTTGGTGCAGTTTTTAGGGCTTGTTCACACTTTGCAGATTTTGCTGAGGATTTTTCTGCAGCGGATTTGGAAAAACCGCAGTGCAAAAACCGCTGCAGTTTTCACTGCGGATTTTCCTGCGTTTTCATCTGCGGATTCCTCTGCGGGTTTTCAACAGCACTTTCCTATTGGTGCATGTTGAAAACCGCCGCGGAATCTGCAGAAAGAAGTGACATGCTCCTTCTTTTTTTCCGCAGCAATTCCGCGCGGTTTTTAAAGGGATTTTCCGCAATGAGGGCACAGCGGTTTTTGTTTTTCATAGGGTAACATTGTACTGTACCCTGCATGGAAAACTGCTGTGGATCCGCAGCGGCAAATCCGCTGCGAATCCGCAGCAAAAACCGCAAAGTGTGAACATAGCCTTAATGCGTTTTTGATGCAGTTTTTGGTACAGTTTTGATGCAGTTTTTCGTGCAGTTTTTGATGCAGTTTTTGCTGCGGTTTTTGATGCAGTTTTGGTGCAGTTTTTGATGCAGTTTTGGTGCAGCTATGATGCAGTTTTTGGTGCAGTTTTGATGCAGTTTTTGGTGCAGTTATGATGCAGTTTTTGATGCAATTTTTGGTGCCATTTTGATGCAGTTTTTGATCCGTTTTTGATGCAGCTTTGGTGCAGTTTTTGGTGCAGTTTTGATGCAGTTTTTGGTGCAATTTTTGATGCAGTATTTGGTGCGAGTTTTGATGCAGTTTTGGTGCAGTTATGATGCAGTTTTTGGTGCGGTTTTGGTGCAGTTTTTGGTGTAGTTATGATGCAGCTTTTGATGCAGGTTATGAGCGGGTGTTCGTTGCATATAATACTTTGCAGGTTTTGATGCAGTTTTTGGTGCCGTTTTGATGCAGTTTTTGATGCGCTTTTGATGCAGTTTTTGGTGCAGTTTTGATGCAGTTTTGATGCAGTTTTTGGTGCAGTTTTGATGTGTTTTTGATGCATTTTTGTTGCCGTTTTGATGCACTTTTTGGTGCGGTTTTTATGCACTTTTTGGAAATAAATAAACGGAAAATGTGCATGATTTGAATGCAAGCATGCATGAAAAAACAGATTCGGAGGCCGGATTCATCATTTAACATCTCAGTTTCATACATTTTTCGCCGGATCCGTCGCTGTGCGTTTTTTCGCTGGACAGAAAAAACGTTCCTCTGTATGTGTTTTCTGGATCGGATCGTTTTTTTTTTTTCAAAACTCGCCGGATTGTGCCTGATGGCAAAAACCTGGTGTGTGAAATTAGCCAGATAGATATATGGATAGAAACATCTATGTATTTATAGATATATCTATAGATATATATATCTATAGATAGGCCAATGTTGATTAATGAACATAAAGAAAAAATGGGGAAAAAATGGCGTGGGCTTTCGGCGCTAGAGGGGAAAAGCCGACGGCGGGGGGCCAATATTTGTAGCCTGGAAAGGGGGTAATACCCATGGCCCCTCCCAGGTTATGGATATCAGCCCACAGCTGTCTGCGTAGCCTTTACTGGCTATTAAAATAGGGGGACCCCCCAAAAAAATGATGTGAGGTCCCCCTATATTTTATAGCCAGAAAGGCTACGCAGACAGCTGCAGGCTGATAGTCATAACCTAGAGAGGGGCCATGGATACTGGCCCCCCGGTTACAAATACCAGTCCACAGCCACCCCAGAAATGGCGCATCTGTAAGATGCACCAATTCCGGCACTTAGCCCCTCTCTTCCAACTCCCGAGTAGCGGTGGGATATGGGGTAATAAGGGGTTAATGTCACCTTGCTATTGTAAGGTGACATTAAGCCGGGTTAATAATGGAGAGGCGTTAATAAGACACCTATCCATTCTTAATCCTAGAGTAGTGAAAGAGTTCAAAACAAAATAAAGACACAGCCAGAAAAAAGTATTTTATTATTCTTAATTTAACCATACTTACCATACTTCAGCGCCTGCAAAAAATTTAAAATAATAAACCATATACTCCCTGTCCGACGCAGTCCAATTAATAACGTGTGTCTAACGACGATCTCCCCTATAGAACAGTGACATTGGGTGATGTCACTGCTCTATAGGACCCCCAGTGACACACTGACAGGAGACAATAGCTCCTGCAGTGCATCACTGAGAGGTTACTGTAGTTCACTGGTCTCACTTTATGGCAATTGCTGCGTGGGAACTTTCTCACACAGCAATGCCAAAAGTGAGACTAGGGACTATTTTTTACAGTGCCGGAGGAATACAGAGCAGAAGGATACCTTCCTCAGCTGATGCTGCTGCTCTGCACGGGAGATCGTCGTGGGACACTCGTGGATTTCTGCGGATCAGGGAGTATATTGTTTGTTTGTTATTTTAATATTTTTTACAGGTGACACTGGCTTTGGGGAACAAAGTGACAAGTGATGGTGAGTATGTAATCTATGTTATATGTACTGTATGTTATATGTATGTATTGTATGAATGTACTGTATGTATGTATTGTATGTCTATATGTATGTAGTATGTATGTTGTATGTTCTGTCATATGTTGTATGTACGGTCATATGTTGTATGTTGTATGTACTGTCATATGTTGTATGTTGTATGTACTGTCATATGTTGTATGTTCTGTCATATGTTGTATGTACTGTATATGTTGTATGTTGCATGTACTGTCATATGTTGTATGTTCTGTCATATGTTGTATGTACTGACATATGTTGTATGTTCTGTCATATGTTGTATGTACTGTCATATGTTATATGTTGTATGTTCTGTCATATGTTGTATGTACTGTCATATGTTGTATGTTGTATGTACTCTCATATGTTGTATGTACTCTATATGTTGTATGTACTGTCATATGTTGTATGTTGCATGTACTGTCATGTTGTATGTTCTGTCATATGTTGTATGTTCTGTCATATGTTGCATGTTGTATGTATTGTCATATGTTGTATGTTCTGTCATATGTTGTATGTTGTATGTACTGTCATATGTTATATGTTGTATGTACTGTCATATGTTGTATGTACTGTCATATGTTGTATGTACTGTCATATGTTATATGTTCTGTCATATGTTGTATGATGTATGTACTGTCATATGTTGTATGTTGTATGTACTGTCATATGTTATATGTTCTGTCATATGTTGTATGATGTATGTACTGTCATATGTTGTATGTTGTATGTACTGTCATATGTTGTATGTTCTATATACTGTCATATGTTGTACGTTCTGTCATATGTTGTATGTTCTGTCATATGTTGTACAGTATGTTCTGTCATATGTTATATGTTGTATGTTCTGTTGTATATTTGTGTTTTTTTTTTTACATTCAACACATTAGCCGGATGATTGGACTACTACTGTCCCATCATTGGCTAATGTGTCAATCACTGTCTCTGTAGCAGGCATAGCCCGATGGGACTTGTAGTCCCATCGAACGATGCCTGCATGCGCACACACCACCAAGGACCCCCCACAGCCCTCCGCAGACCCCCGGCAGCCTGCCGCAGACCCCCAACAGCCCGGCACAGACCCCCCACAGCCCGGAACAGACCCCCCCACAGCCCAGCACAGACCCCCGACAGCCCGCCGCAGACCCCCAAAAGCCCAGCACAGACCCCCCACAGTCCGGCACAGACCCTCACAGCCTGCAGCAGACACCCAACAGCCCGCCGCAGACCCCCAGCAGCCCCGCGATCCCTGCAGACCCTCGTGATTGCCGCACACAGACACGCACATCTTCCCCGCACATACAAAGTCTCCGCCCATGCACCGCCCACACTCCGCCCACGCACTTCTCCCCCTCCGGATCTGCAGCGTTTCTCACAGCAAAACTGCAGATCTTTTTTAACCTACAAGGAAAGAAAGGGTTTATTTTCATTCCGATATTTGTGTCCCAGTGACTTGCATTGGTTTCCGGTATCGGAATCGGCGATATCTGATATTTTTTAGACATCAGTCCGATCCAATCAGGTCCGATATTTCCCAATATCGGAAGGTATCACTCAACAATAGTAGTAACCAAACAGTAATCTGTACTTCAAAATGGACATTTTACAGATTAAAAAAAAATTATATTTCTGTCCTTTTGTGACACAGAATGATATTTTAAAACAAAATAGTACATTTTGCCATTTTTGTGTCAACCATTTATCGGGCTACAAAGTGATGTTTTAAAGTGGTAGGGGTATGTGTAATGTGGCGGTTATGGGGTTAAATCCCTTTACTATTTCTAGTATACTTTTATCAAGTTGCTCCCTGTGTCCTTCACTAGAAGGAACAGAATGCATATTTATTGTTACCACTTTAGGCTTCAGTGGTAGCTTTATCATCTACATTCAGCAGTTAGTGCTAGAAGTGAACTGTAATTTATCATAGATACGACATTACTGACACGCCATGAGGGTATGTGCACACGTCCGGATTTCTTGCAGAAATTTCCTGAAGAAAACCGGAAATTTTCTGCAAGAAATCCGCTTTTTTTTTTTGCGTTTTTTTCGCGTTTTTTTTAGCATTCTGCAAGCGTAATTAGCTTGCAGAATGCTAAAGTTTTCCAAGCGATCTGTAGCATCGCTTGGAAAACTGACTGACAAGTTGGTCACACTTGTCAAACATACTGTTTGACAAGTGTGACCAACTTTTTACTATAGATGCAGCTTATGCAGCATCTATAGTAAAAGATAGAATGTTTAAAAATAATAATAATAATAAAAAAAAATGCTTATACTCACCCTCTGCAGACAGCCAATCTCCTCAGCGGCGTCCGTTCCTATCGATGCCGGTGTGGTTCACGACCTTCAATGACGTCGCAGCTTGTGATTGGTCGCGTGAGTCACATGAGCGGTCACGCGACCAATCACAAGACAGCGACGTCATCACAGGTCCTGAACCACACCATCTATAGGAATGGAAGAGAGAGCATGCACCGGAGAGGCGGGAACACTTCGGGGGCCATCAGAGGGTGAGTATATCACTATTTTTTATTTTAATTCTTTTTTTTTTGCCAATTATATGGTGCCCAGTCCGTGGAGGAGAGTCTCCTCTCCTCCACCCTGGGTACCAACCGCACATAATCTGCTTACTTCCCGCATGGTGGGCATAGCCCCGTGCGGGAAGTAAGCAGATCAATGCATTTCTAGGTGTGCGGAATCCCCGCAATTCCGCATTTTTAATGAACATGTTGCTTTTTTTTCAGCGATGCGATTTTTTCGCGGAAAAAAATGCAACATTTGCACAAAAAATGCGGAATACCCTGTAAGTAATAGGAGGCATATGTAAGCGTTTTTTTTCGCGAAAAATCCTGAACGTGTGCACATGGCCTTAATGTCAAGGGTCAAAATGTCCTTTAAAGCTATAATATAATCCCAGAAGACTGGAATATAAAAGTTGTAAATTGTTGCTTAATTTCTAAAAGTGAGTGGGACTTTGTGAAAATGAGGTATTGCCTATCACTGCCTGACAAAAATAATATAATTTACAGAAGAAAATAGAGTAAATTAGGGCAAAAAAACAACTCAGGCCAAAAGCATAGTTTAAAACATTTTCACTTTCTGACCAAAAGTAAAATAGCGTAAAAGGGTTCACAAACCGTGCCCATTGCAGTTCCCTTTTTATGTGATATAACACTGGTCTACAAAAATAAAGAAAAAATTTCTGGCATGGACTTTAACCCCTTAAGCCCCGAGGGTAGTTTGCACATTAATGACCGGGCCAATTTTTACAATTCTGACCACTGTCCCTTTATGAGGTTATAACTCTGGAACGCTTCAACGGATCTTGGCGATTCTGACATTGTTTTCTCGTGAAATATTGTACTTCATGTTAGTGGTAAAACTTATTCGATATAACTTGCGTTTATTTGTGAAAAAAATGGAAATTTGGCGAAAATTTTGAAAATGTCGCAATTTTCCAACTTTGAATTTTTATGCCCTTAAATCACAGAGATATATCACGCAAAATACTTAATAAGTAACATTTCCCACATGTCTACTTTACATCAGCACAATTTTGGAACAAAATTTTTTTTTTGTTAGGGAGTTATAAGGGTAAAAAGTTGACCAGAAATATCTCATTTTTACAACACCATTTTTTTTTAGGGACCACATCTCATTTGAAGTAATTTTGAGGGGTTTATATGATAGAAAATACCCAAGTGTGACACCATTCTAAAAACTGCACCCCTCAAGGTGCTCAAAACCACATTCAAGAAGTTTATTAACCCTTCAGGTGTTTCACAGGAATTTTTGGAATGTTTAAATAAAAATGAACATTTAACTTTTTTTCACACAAAATTTATTTCAGCTCCAATTTGTTTTATTTTACCAAGGGTAACAGGAGAAAATAGACCCCAAAAGTTGTTGAACAATTTGTCCTGAGTACGTTGATACCCCAAATGTGGGGGTAAACCACTGTTTGGGCGCATGGCAGAGCTCGGAAGGAAAGGAGCGCCATTTGACTTTTCAATGCAAAATTGACTGGAATTGAGATGGGACGCCATGTTGCGTTTGGAGAGCCCCTGATGTGCCTAAACATTGAAACCCCCCACAAGTGACACCATTTTGGAAATTAGACCCCCTAAGGAACGTATCTAGATGTGTGGTGATCACTTTGACCCACCAAGTGCTTCACAGAAGTTTATAATGCAGAGCCGTAAAAATAAAAAATCATATTTTTTCACAAAAATGATCTTTTCGCCCCCAATTTTTTATTTTCCCAAGGGTAATAGAAGAAATTAGACCACAAAAGTTGTTGTGCAATTTGTCCTGAGTACAACGATACCCCATATGTAGGGGTAAACCACTGTTTGGGCGCATAGCAGAGCTCGGAAGGGAAGGAGCGCCATTTTACTTTTCAATGCAAAATTGACTGGAATTAAGATGGGACACCATGTTGCGTTTGGAGAGCCCCTGATGTGCCTAAACATTAAAACCCCCCACAAGTGACACTATTTTGGAAAGTAGACCCCCTAAGGAACTTATCTAGATGTGTTTTGAGAGCTTTGAACCCCCAAGTGTTTCACTACAGTTTATAACGCAGAGCCGTGAAAATAAAAATTCCTCTTTTTTTTCACAAAAATTATTTTTTTAGCCCCCAGTTTTGTATTTTCACAAGGGTAACAGGATAAATTGGACCCCAAAAGTTGTTGTCCAATTTGTCCTGAGTACGCTGATATGCAATATGTGGGGGGGGGGGGGGGAACCACTGTTTGGGCGCATGGCAGAGCTCGGAAGGGAAGGAGCGCCATTTGGAATGCAGACTTAGATGGATTGGTCTGCAGGCGTCACGTTGCATTTGCAGAGCCCCTGATGTACCCAAACAATAGAAACCCCCCACCCCATATTGGAAACTAGACCTCCCAAGGAACTTATCTAGATGTGTTGTGAGACCTTTGAACCCCCAAGTGTTTCACTACAGTTTACAACGCAGAGCCGTGAAAATAAAAAATCTTTTTTTTCCCACAAAAATGATTTTTAGCCCCCCAAATTTATTTTTTTACCAAGGATAACAAGAGACCTTGGACCTCAAAAGTTGTTGTCCAATTTGTCCCGAGTACGCTGATACCCCATATGTTGGGGTAAACCCCTGTTTGGGCGCACGGGAGAGCTCGAAAGGGAAGGAGCACTGTTTTACTTTTTCAACGCAGAATTGGCTGGAATTGAGATCGGACGCCATGTCGCGTTTGGAGAGCCCCTGATGTGCCTGAACAGTGGAAACTCCCCGGTTCTACCTGAAACCCTAATCCAAACACACCCCTAACCCTAATCCCAACGGTAACCCTAACCACACCCCTAACCCTGACACACCCCTAATTCTAATCCCAACCCTAAACCCAACCGTAAATGTAATCCAAACCCTAACCCTAACTTTAGCCCCAACCCTAACCCTAACTTTAGCCGCAACCCTAACCCTAACTTTAGCCGCAACCCTAACTTTAGCCCCAACCCTAACCCTAACTTTATCTCCAACCCTAACCCTAACCCTAGCCCTAATCCTAGCCCTAACCCTAGCCCTAATGGAAATAAATACATTTTTTTTATTTTATTATTTTTCCCTAACTAAGGGGGTGATTAAGGGGGGTTTGATTTACTTTTATAGAGTTTTTCATATCAGATTTTTATGATTGGCAGCTGTCACACACTAAAAGACACTTTTTATAGCAAAAAAGTTTTTGCGCCTCCACATTTTGGGACCTATAATTTTTCCATATTTTGGTCCACAGAGTCATGTGAGGTCTTGTTTTTTGCGGGATGAGTTGACGTTTTTATTGGTAACATTTTCGGACACGTGACAGTTTTTGATCACTTTTTATTCCGATTTTTGTGTGGCAGAATGACCAAAAACCAGCTATTCATGAATTTCTTTTGGGGGAGGCGTTTATACCGTTCCACATTTGGTAAAATTGATAAAGCAGTTTTATTCTTTGGGTCAGTATGATTACAGCGATACCTCATTTATATCATTTTTTAATGTTTTGGCGCTTTTATACGATAAAAGCTATTTTATAGAAAAAATAATTATTTTGGCATCGCTTTATTCTGAGGACTATAACTTTTTAATTTTTTTGCTTATGATGCTGTATGGTGGCTTGTTTTTTTGTGGGACAAGGTGACGTTTTCAGCGGTATCATGGTTATTTATATCCGTATTTTTGATCGCATGTTATTCCACTTTTTGTTTGGCGGTATGATAATAAAGCGTTTTTTGGCTCGTTTTTTTTTTTTCTCTTATGGTGTTCACTGAAGGGGTTAACTAGTGGGACAGTTTTATAGGTTGGGTCGTTACGGACGCGGCGATACTAAATATGTGTACTTTTATTGTTTTGGGTTTTTTTTAGATAAAGAAATGTATTTATGGGAATAATATATATGTTTTTTCTTTATTTAGGAATTTTTTATTTTTTTTTTACACATGTGGAAATTTTTTTTTTTTTACTGTTTTACTTTGTCCCAGGGGGACATCACAGATCGCCGATCTGACAGTTTGCACAGCACTCTGTCAGATCGGCGATCTGACATACAGCAGTGCAGGCTTACCAGCACCTGCTGTGGACCCGGAAGTACTCCCTGCAGGACCCGGATGCAGCCCCGCAGCCATTTTGGATCCGGGGACTGCAGGGAGGAGACGCTCGGTACAAGGTGAGTACATCACATTGTACCGATCGTCTCAGGGAAGCACGCAGGGAGCCCCCTCCCTGCGCAATGCTTCCCTGTACCGCCGGTACACTGCGATCATGTTTGAGCGCAGTGTGCCGGGGGTTAATGTGTCGGGGGTGGTCCATGACCGCTCCTGGCACATAGTGCCAGATGTCAGCTGCGATAGTCAGCTGACACCCATCCGCGATCGGCCGCACTCCCCCCGTGAGCATGGCCGATCGCATATGACGTTCTATCCCGTCACTGGGAATTAAGTCCCAGGTCACCTTGACGGGATAGTACGTCATATGGGATTAAGGGGTTAAGAACAGTTTTAGACTAATTTGAGGGTGCTGAATTCAAATCTGATCTTATAATTTCTCTATCACATCACGTTTTTGCGCTACAGGTATATAGCCCATTTTCAAGAATTCCATGATAAATATAAGTAGTGTATGAAAAGTGCCGGTTTGTACGGTTCACTAAGGTAAATTTAGTTTTCATTTAGTCTCCCAATAAATGTGAGAATATCTTTGTTTTCTTTGAACATGCATAATTCCCATATGTTATGAAAACACCCTTGTTTTCTGTGCTACTGGGACAGTAGAGCTACAGCAGAGCATTGGGTGAAAACTGAATGGCCTCAATGAGTTTGGCATCTGGTGATAAGGATGTCATCCATGATCCTCTAGTGGATAGGAAGGACATTGTCTTTCCTCCCTTACACATAAAACTTGGATTGATGAAGCAGTTCGTCAAAGCTCTCAATCACAGTGGAGAATGCTTTAACTATATATGTTCAACTTTTCCTGGTCTTAGTGAAGAGAAGAAAAAGGCTGGAATATTTGATGGACCTCAAATAAGAACACTTATGAGAGACCCAAAGCTTGGAATGCATTTTGTAATGTGGTGCAGATTTTTCTAGGGAATAAGAAAGCAGACAACTATGAAGAGATTGTGGAAGAGCTACTAATGAGTCTGCGAAATCTTGGATGTAGAATAAGTATCAAGATTCACTATTTACACAGCCATTTGGACTTTTTTCCAGAGAACCTTGGGGATGTGAGCAAGGAACAAGGGGAGCGTTTTCATCAGGACATTAAAACAATGGAAGAACGGTATCAAGGCCGGTGGGACTCACATATGACGGCTGACTATTGCTGGAGCTTGATGAGAGACAACCCAGAAGCTGTACATCACTGATCAGCAAAGAAAAGAAAAGTTCAAATAACTGCCATTTGTCATTCATCTGTGTGCCATATATATGTGTTTTTATATTTTGTAGTTTAATTCTGTAAGTACAGCTATATGAAAAAGTTTGGGCAACCCTATTAATCTTAAGCTTAATGTTTTATAAAAATTGTTTTTATTGCAACAGCTATTTCAGTTTCATATATCTAATAACTGTTGGACACAGTAATGTTTCTGCCTTGAAATGAGGTTTATTGTACTAACAGAAAATGTGCAATCTGCATTCAATGTAATCATATAATACCCTAAAAAATAAATTTTATTAAATATAATTAAAATGCCACCAACCTGTGGCTACACCAAAAAATAATAAAAAACACACCGTGAAAACACTGGGATGGGAAAAGAGACATACCCTAATGTGTGTCTATGCTGAAGTCTGCCTGTCTGCGGGGGTTGGCGCCCTAAGGGAAGCGTATTGGCGCCCCCGCTCGGCGACGGTTGGCCCTGGGGTCCCTATATTGACCCTGATTGGCCCACTGGGTCCCTCTACCCACACAATAATATACTAAAGGCACCCCTATGGACTAAACCAAAAACACACCTATAAATAGGGAGACCTATACCCCACACCTGCAATTAAAAACAATAAGAGAACATGTTAGTAGGCATATGACGGAAATGAAAATGCACTTGTACCTCCGATTCTGGATAATTTATGATAAAAGTACCTTTGTACAGATTACTGCATTTTCCATTAACCTCAACTATAATACACTTAAACAAGCATTTTCCACCGAACAGATCAAAGCTGACCAGAAAACCAACGATTAATACTCTCTGGGCCAAATGAATATATGTCTTCATACAAGCATGATGTCGAATAGAAAAAATGATGAACACCAACCAATGCAGATATACATGGTAGACCTATAACCAATTGACCTCTGCCAAATTCAGTGAACAATATGCCGCAGAGGCTGGAGTATGTAAATAAAGTTGGTACTCATCGTTAGGTGAGGTGTCGTCCGCCTAGTATTTAATTTTCCAATGCCACAACCTCTTACGAACACTGAAGGACCGCCAATGCCATTTGTTGTTGGGGATGAGGCGTTTCAAATGTGTGCCAACCTCATAAAACCATACTCGTCAGGACTTGAATCACACCAAATGATTTTCAACTGCAGACTGACAAGAGCACGAAGAACTGTAGAGTGTGCCTTTGGTTTGCTGGCAGCTAAATGGTGCATTTTGGGAACACTAATCAATCTGAAAGTAGAGACAATTGATAAGGTTGTGAAAGCCTGTGTTCTGCATAATTACATCCTGGCAAAAGAGCAACCCCACTTCGAACTTGAGGAACCAGTTAATACCACATTGCCGGATTATCATGCTCGCCCTCTGAGGACTACAATGGAAGTTGCCCAAATGAGGGATAAATTGGGTGCCTACTTTTTCTCTGATATTGGACGTGTGTCATGGCAAGATTAAATGGTTTAGTCAAAATGTACCTGAAATTTTATGTACCTGTACTTTTTTCTGACTGTAATATTGACACCTTGAATGTAACTTCAATAACACCTTAACTGTAACACCCGTTAATACTTCACTCAACAATACACTCAACAATACACACATTTTTAAATAAAGAGATAAATACTTCACTCAACAATACAAACATGTTTAAATAAAAAGCTGAAGAAAACACAGTGAGAAAGTTATTGTGAATCAAAAGAATTTTTATTAACAAAAATAAAAACAATTTTAAATTTAAAAAAAAAAAGTGTGATTAACTTTTGGGTTCTGGGGGAAGGAGTGACATGGTGGACCTGGGGAGTGCCGGGCTGTGATGGTAGGCTCGGAGTTGTTGGGGAAGTAGGGGAAGTGGAAGTGGCAGACAATTGGAGGATTGGGTTAGAAAAATTGGCAGAGGACATGTGATGGTGTGATATGCTATGTGTGCATCATTTGTGTGTATATTTCTATTTTACTTATTTTCATGGTGTTCTCTTGTAGAAGGAGTTATTTGCTAATTGATGAATGGCTGTTGCTGCCATCTGATATCAGCCCCCACAATACTGTATTGTATGCTAATGACATGGTGACCTAGCTTGATGAAACAATGAGCCCCTTTGACCTTCCCCCTCCTGACCTGACCTGTGAATGAGGAGGGAGACTAAAAATATCAGGGAGGTGAGACACAGATCAGTCCTGTGTGGACTGATGATGTGGACACAGCATATCAGAGAGAAGGAAGAGTATATGGACTATGCTATCCTCCTCTGCTGGATTGTTGGACTTTTATCCTGTTACTGAACTGCATTCGTGTTCTGGACTATTTTATTCTTTGTGTGGTGGATCGTTTATGGACCTTTCATATTTTTGCCTAAATAAAGGTCTTGGAATTGTTTACTATACTCTAGCTCTAAACACAAGGAGGAAAATACTGAGCAATGATTTACTGAAACAAATTTTAATTAGACAAATAGTAATAAATACATACAATGCAGATATAAGTAGTAAATAGCTAAAACACATAACGAGTGCCCGAAAAATGCTAACATGGACCCCCATACACCACTCCCCAGATGTAAAACCGGTATGAAGCCCATAACATAGATCACTATCATGCTCCCCTAATTTGGGGATGTAAAGAGCAGGAAAAGCACCGTAGGTGCATATTAGCACCCATATAACCGGGCACAATCACCCAAGTGGGGACCCAGTGGTGAAAATCCCTTGATGGATAAATGAAGCAAATGCTTCAACCTACCATGAGCAGAGACCGGGTGGGGAGACTGGTGGGGAGAAACCCCAACGCGCGTTTCGTGGCCACACAGGACCACTTCCTCAGGGGGATAACACGTTACTGCATGAGAGGACCTTGAAATAACCCATGGCCCCGGTCACATGATGACCGGCGGCCAATGAAAGTAGCGCTGTCGGCGCATGCGCACTGCGCCCGACAGGTCCTAGCAGTGGATCAAGGCGTCAGGCCGAGTGCGCACGCGCAGGGCAAATGAAGTACCGGAGCGTGCCCACCGGGCCAGGAGACGCCGATCCACACCAGGACGAGGCGGGCAGCAGCGCGATGCGCACGGCCACAGTTACAAGTAATATATAAGTGAGAAAGTTCTTGTATGAGAGCACCAATGTAATGTGCTATCGATATCCATCACACAAATGGTTTAGGGAGTCCACCAAATAAAGCTGCACTCATAACAGTCCGATGCACAAGATAAATTAAATTATAAAAAATGTCCATTTTCTGTACATCGGATCCGTGAGACCAATCTCCATCTGTTAGATACATGTCCATAAAGGTGCTGGTTTCTTGTCTCATCTTTGTGCAGATCCAATGGTGACTCCACTTTCGCCAAACTAGAGTGGTATCCATTGAAGCCAGAAATATATTTGCAAGGTGCATGATGCAGTATCGGGTCCATAAATCTCACTAATAATGTGAACAAAAAAAGAATTAAAAAATACAGAAAAACATAAAAAATGTTAAAACCAAAAGTCCACCAGATGGCGGGAATGAGGACATCCAAGGAGGGAGGGACCACAATGATAGATTAATAATAACAGAGAAGCTGCGGGACGAGGAACCGTACCAGGCACATGCCCCCGAGCAGTAGGGCGGGGGGAAGAATGGAACCATGTCATAAGTAGGGGGCAAAACTGAGAGCCTCATTAAGGCCCACTGGTGACATAGTGCCAAGTCGCACTATCCACCTTGTTTCTTTCTGGGCAAGCAGCTTTTTATTGTCCCCACCCCGAATACCCAAATGTAAAGCATCAATTCCCCTCACTTTCAATAAATTTGTGTTACATTTATGTTTTAGCAGAAAGTGACGTGGGATTGGTTTAAGATCTGAAGTGTCGGTCACTGTCTTGGCCGCACCAATGTCCCGCACATGTTCACGAACACGGACTCTCAATTCCCGTGTGGTGAGTCCAATATAGATCATAGGACACGGGCACGTCGCATAATAGATCACGTTGGTTGTACTACACGAGATCCGCTCTCTAATATCGAATTCTTTTTTTCCATCAGCAGACGTGAAACTTGAACATCGAAGGACATTGGCGCAGGCAAGGCAGTGACCGCAGGGAAAGCACCCCAAATTTGGGCCCCTTGTTCCAAATGGATTACCCGGGGCGGGGACATAATGGCTGCGTACCAACAGGTCACTCAAGTTTTTGCACCTACGGGAGGTCATCTGGGGAGATGAACCAAGGGAAGCCGCCAGGGAGGGCTCAGCTCCCAAGACCGGCCAGTGTCTGGCGAGGATGGAGCGCATAGCTCTCCATTCATGATTGTAGGTGGAGATAAAACGAATAGTACCCGCCCCATCCCCACCAGAACGCCGGCCATGTGAGTGTAGGAGAGTCTCCCGTGGGGTTCTTCTGGCACGGTCGTATCCGTACTTGATGGATCGCCGGCTATACCCCCGGGCCAGAAAACGATCACGTAGATCAGAGGCTTGTGCCTCGAACCTAGACTCTGAGGAACAGATTCGCCTCATCCTCAGGAACTGTCCGATCGGGACGGCCCTCACGCTGGATGGATCATGTGCCGATGATGCGTGCAACAGTGAGTTAACGGAAGTCGATTTCCTGAAGACGTCCGCCTGGATACGCCGATGTGAGTCGACCTCCAGGCGAACGTCCAGGAAATCGACCGCAACATCACTGTAAGTATGTGTAAGTTTAATGTTCCAGATGTTATCATTCAATGTATCCATAAAATCACCGAGCTGCTGGACAGTCCCATCCCACAGAAACAGGATGTCATCTATGAAGCGATACCAGCACAGCACATGGGAGGCGGCCGGTGGGCCCTCGTCGCCGAACAGGAATCTTTCCCAGTGTCCCAGGAAGAGATTAGCGTACGAGGGCGCACAGGCCGCGCCCATGGCCGTGCCGCGCTTCTGTAAATAAAAGACATCTTTGAAAACAAAAAAATTGTGCTTGAGGGCGAAGTCGAGCAGCTCGAGGATTAAACCACATAGAGGGCCGTCCAGATCGGAGGCCCCGAGGAAGAAGCGAACCGCCTCAATCCCACGCGAATGTTCTATACAGGTATATAAACCCTCCACGTCTGCAGTGACGAGGAGGGTTGTCCTATCCACAAGGATGCCATCAACCCGCGCCAGGACGTCAGTAGTGTCACGAATATGGGAGGGCAATGTCTGGACCAGAGGTTTCAAATAGAAGTCAATAAATTGACATGTATGGTCACACAGCCCACCAATTCCAGACACAATAGGACGTCCCGGGGGGCTGAGGGCATCCTTGTGGATTTTAGGTAACAGATAAAAGGTCGGAGTTCTCGGGGAGCGAACCATCAAACCATCAAAAACCTTCTTTGTAATAATACCTAATTCAAAGGCCCCACAAAGGATCTGCTCCAACTCCCGCAAGTAAGTGGCCATTGGATTGAAAGACAGCCTGGCATAAGTATCAGGATTTCGAAGCTGGCGAAATGCCTCACGTTCGTATTTGTCATTTGGCCAGACCACAATGTTCCCCCCCTTGTCCGCCGGTTTGAAAACAACGTCCCGCATAGATTGAAGCTGCTCAATGGCACGACGCTGTTTGGCGGTTAAGTTGTCAAAAATCCGTCTAGTGGATAATTTTTTAAAATCCTCACTAACTAGTTTAGTAAATATTTCAATTGCCGGACTTAAGGACAAGGAGGGGAACCTTGTGGACCTGGGCAAAATGGAGGACGGAAAATTACTTACATTTGGGCACTCCTGTTCCTCCAGCAAATCCTTTAGGTCACAAAGTGCCTGTGCCTCCACTGCACTCATGGATTGTGATGTAGCATCCCTTGTGTGCAGTTTTTTCAAGATCAACTTGCGGGAGAAAAGATGCAGGTCCTTTAGGGCTGTGAAATAATCAAATGAGTTTGTTGGAGAGAAGGTTAGACCCCTACTAAGAACATCCAACTGACACTCAGTGAGTATATGTTGTGACAAATTTAATACCTGGAGACCTCCCTGACGGCTCCCACGGGCCATGGTGCCCCCAGCTCCCCTGCTCCTGGCATGTTGCCTGGTAGTCATCCTTCTATCGTCAGACTCGGGTACCGGGATCTGTTCAGATTGGGAGGTGCCAGGCCTTACATCATCATCATGATTGGATCTGCCTGAGAGTACGGAGGTGGATCTAGACCGGGAATATGATGTATTTCTGGACCTGGGGCGAGACCGCCCCCATGGATTCCGCCATCTATACACCCTGGACTGTTGTTTGTCCTGAATATCTCGGTTAAACTTCTTAGCCTTTGTTATTTGGATATCATGAGCCCACTTTTGTAAGTCGGCATCCATTTCTTCATTGAATTTTTTCAATGCATCACCAGTCATCTTACTCTGCAGGCAGATCTGTAAATCATCAATTTCTTTTTCAATTGATTCCAAAGATTCATGGTTCAACTGTTTCAGCAGGACCATGAACCCCTTGGAACAAGTATTGGTCAGTGCCTCCCAATCGTTTTTAAATTTATCATCCGAAATGGGAAATGACGGGAACACCTGGATTCGGAGTCCGCGTGGAATCAGATCCTTATTAATATACATATCTAGGAACTCATGGTTCCACCATGTCCGAGTTCTCTTACACAACAGTTCCTTAAAGCGGTACACAACCTCCTGCAGCTCCTTGGAGGGTCCCTCAACAACCCCGTCAGCATTATCGAGACAAGCATCACTAATCGGTGCTCGCCAGGTGCAGTCACGTGCACGGAAGTCCATGTCTGAAAATGGGAGAGCTGTGAAAAACACAGAAAATAATGAACACAAGAATCCCATATACATCATGTGAGTATAAAACGGGGTCTGGCGGACCAGGCACGCCTATAGAACCCCAACTCACCAAATCAGCTCTGTTAAGCCATAAACACAAGGAGGAAAATACTGAGCAATGATTTACTGAAACAAATTTTAATTAGACAAATAGTAATAAATACATACAATGCAGATATAAGTAGTAAATAGCTAAAACACATAGCGAGTGCCCGAAAAATGCTAACATGGACCCCCATACACCACTCCCCAGATGTAAAACCGGTATGAAGCCCATAACATAGATCACTATCATGCTCCCCTAATTTGGGGATGTAAAGAGCAGGAAAAGCACCGTAGGTGCATATTAGCACCCATATAACCGGGCACAATCACCCAAGTGGGGACCCAGTGGTGAAAATCCCTTGATGGATAAATGAAGCAAATGCTTCAACCTACCATGAGCAGAGACCGGGTGGGGAGACTGGTGGGGAGAAACCCCAACGCGCGTTTCGTGGCCACACAGGACCACTTCCTCAGGGGGATAACACGTTACTGCATGAGAGGACCTTGAAATAACCCATGGCCCCGGTCACATGGTGACCTAGCTTGATGAAACAATGAGCCCCTTTGACCTTCCCCCTCCTGACCTGTGAATGAGGAGGGAGACTAAAAATATCAGGGAGGTGAGACACAGATCAGTCCTGTGTGGACTGATGATGTGGACACAGCATATCAGAGAGAAGGAAGAGTATATGGACTATGCTATCCTCCTCTGCTGGATTGTTGGACTTTTATCCTGTTACTGAACTGCATTCGTGTTCTGGACTATTTTATTCTTTGTGTGGTGGATCGTTTATGGACCTTTCATATTTTTGCCTAAATAAAGGTCTTGGAATTGTTTACTATACTCTAGCTCTGTTGATTGTGTGTTATCGGAGAAGGACCCCGTGACACATTGGATGAGAAAGAACCAAGGGAAGGTGTGGACAGACTTGAAAAAAGACAGATTCAGAGGTGGAGGAGTTGGTTAATGTTTTTTGGCAGTTTTAAGCTTCTGGACTTGGTTTTTCTGCTTCATCGGCCTTTTCCTTCCTGTTGCTGAGTGGTGGGAGTGAAAGTCTGGGCTGCTGCACTCGGCTGCATGGTAGAGGTGGAAGGCTGGGCTGCTGCACTCGGCTGCGTGGTTGAAGGGGAAGGCTGGGCTGCTGCACTCGGCTGCATGGTGTAGCTGGGTACTGTTGGAACAGTCCTAATGTCCAGCGGTGGATGTTGTGGTGGTGGATAGTGCCACTGATGCTGTCCTGGAGCTTGTTGCCCTGTAGGGAGAGAACTTGGTGCCTGCTGCTGATATTGAGACTGCTGCATGGCTTCGGTGTAAGCATCCTGACAGACCTTCATCACATAGAGCTGGAGATCAGGACTAAGGTTTTCCGTCACGCCTCATTCTATAGAGGAAAAATATTGTCACATCGGTCTATTAAGGTCGGCTTCCAGGCTGTCAAGGCGTCTGTGGACGTCCTGGAAAAGTGTGTTCATGTGAGTGAACCCACTATCCAGTCTTTCTACAACCGCCTTCATCCCAGCCTAGAAGACCGAGCTTAAGTAATAAACTTGGGCATGACTGACGTCTCCCAGGCCCTCACCCACTGGCGAGCAGACCCAACCAAAGTAGTGGCAGAGGGCTGGGAGAGGGGAAAACCAGATGGACCGGCTTCCTGTTTCCCAGCCTGTGAAGCCTGCCTGGTTGCTCCATTGCTGGTGGATAACTGAGACTGAGCCTGTTCGTTGGCTGGTTGATGAGGCGCCTCTCCAACAGAGGACGATCCAGGTTCTGTGGTGCTGCACCAGGTTCTGTGTGGAAAATAAATGAAATTCATTAGTTAAAAAAATTAAAAGTTTAAATAATAGTAAGACAACACAAAAGACACTCACGTTCGCAGAGCAAGCGCAGGCCTCAGAAAAATAAGCCACTGATGGTACTTACATTTTCTGACTTTTTGAGTAGCACCACTTCGAACCCGAATCTCCTCTCTCATGTCCTTATTGAAGCGATCCTTCATCGAACGCCAACAAACTTTTACTCTCTTCGCTGTGAAGGGAGAAGAAAAAAAAAATTGTAAAAAGACACCAACATTTACAGCAAAACCGACGCAAGACCACATTGCAATACTTACGAAAATCCTTTCTGACTTGTGGCCTTGCGTGGTCCCAATCATCCAATAGCGATCTGGCCACTTCTTCCCAGAGTTGTCAGATCAAGGCTGAGATGGAATGATTCCGATCAACGCTGCTCGCTCTTGCACAGCTTGAATAAGGACGTCATTATTGATATCTGGTTATCCTTCCTCACGTTGTGGAACCTATAGATGAAATACATAAAAAAAATTTGTAAGTAAAACTGAAAACAAATTCAATTACAACTCTAATAAAGGCTACTTACACCCCATCTTTCCTCCTCAGCAACTTGAGGCCGACGACCCTGAGAAGAATCATTTCCACTAGACTGCTCCTGCTCTTCTGCACTGTCAGGTACCTGTAAAGAAAATACATGTCTGGTATTGACAGTCAATAAATACCAATCAGTAAATCAAATGTGATTACATAATCAGTGTCATGTCCACTTTCGGAAGATTCTGTGGAGGACAAATTGGAAGAGAATGCAGCAGTCAAGTGAAACACTAGAGAAAAAAAACAGATAAGAAAAATTTAACTTGTTAAAAGCCAAACACAATGTAGCACAAAAAAAAGAACAATGGACACCAATACTTACATTACAGGCAGTAGTCAAAAGGCACAGCAGTCAGGCAGCACCAGGATGGCAGCACCAGGACGGCAGCAGCATCAGGACGGTAGCAGCACCAGGATGACAGTCCCAGGAAAACGGCAGCACCAGGAAGATGGCAGCACCAGGAAGATGGCAGCACCAGGAAGACGGCAGCACCAGGAAGATGGCAGCACCAGGAAGACGGCAGCACCAGGAAGACGGCAGCAGCAGGAAGGCGGCAGCACCAGGAAGACGGCAGCAGCACCTGGACCGGAGCAACCAACTGTCTACAAGGAACAGAAAAAAATTAGTACAGAGAACACAGGACGGCAGCAACAGGACCGAAGCAGCAAACAGTCTACAAGGAACAGAAAAAAATTTAGTGCAGAGTACAGACTGCAAAGACAAACAGAAATTTTCAAAGCTTCTATACTTACATCCAGCAGCACCAGGACAGCAGCACCAGGAAGACAGCAGCACCAGGACAGTAATGCATTTTTTTTACGCACTCATCCGCAATCATCCACATGTGGACGATTGTGCAATATTTGACGCCTCAAAAAATGCAACATGTTGCGTTTGCCGGACACCGCTGCACACCGCGAAACATGCATATGCATCCACATGCGAATGCATGCAAACGCATGTCCCTGCGTACACCATGTTAAAGATATGTACGCATAATGCATGCGGATCATACGCTGTGCACAGAAACGCTAATGTGAACCCGGCCTAATGTGCAGTACGCCTTTTGTCGTAGAAGGCGACATCACCTCAGGTTTTTATTTTCTGTCTGGGTGACATTAGCTCTATAGTCTTTTTGACAGAGGAATCTATTTAAGGTGATATTTCCATCAATGTCATAAATATCTCCTCATCTTTGGTAAAATTGCCCCCAGTGCCCCCTCTCATGTAACTTTTTCAATAATGCCATAAGTTTTAGAAGTGAAGTAAAATCTCTATTGAAGGCCACCTAAACTGGGTCATAAGACCCCTATTTTCCTAGAAGGTGAGAGCCCCAGTGTTGTAAGACATTTTTAACAAAAACAAGGAACCACAGTATTGAGCACAATTCATCTAACAGGCCTCATTTATTAAACTTGTTGTCCATAGCAACCAATCAGAACTCAGCTTTCATCTCATAAGAAGCTTTGGTGAAATGAAAGCTGCGCTGCGATTGGTTGCTATGGTTGGAGGCAAGAAAGACACTTTTTCTTTTTAGGCAGTTTTGCTGAATCTACCCAGTCTTTTGTGGTCCTCTCCTGCTGGGAAAATAAAGAGGTTTACACCATATTTGCCAACTCTCACATAACATGAGGGGATTCTCAGGAAAAAAAGCCAGACCACTCGAAAAAGTTAGCAAATACTTTGGGGCCTAGTGGAAATAATAATAAAAAAAGCCATATAGTGTGGTCGCAGTGCACCATTATAGCGGTGGGCCCATAGGCTACCATGGAAGTTGGAGGCCTCCTGGGCTGCCATTTTAGTTCAACCATGGACTGTGGCTGAGCATAATACGAGAATATCATAGTAACTATATACTGCGGTATATTGAAGGAGCAATAAAACGAGCGCTGCTTCACGTTCCCTAATGGCACTAAAAAATAAGGCAAACAATAAAAATCTTTTAAAAATATGGAAAATAAATAAAATATAAAAATTTGATTCACCCCCATATTTTCCCCCTTTAGTAATAAAGAAATATACAGAATAATTTATTGGACAAGGATAAGATTTATTAATGTGGCTTCAACATCAGTTATAATTAGTTTAAAATCTTTTTGAAACAAAAAAAATGATGATGATGATTTCTTTATTTATATAGCGCCAACATGTTCCGCAGCACTTTACAGTTTTTGCTCACATTATCATCGCTGTCCCTGATGGGGCTCACAATCTACTGCTCATCACCTGTCAAATACAATCCCAACAGTGAAACATGGTGGTGGCTGCATTATGCTGTGGGAGTGTTTTCCGCTGCAGGAACAAGACGACTGGTTGTCATTGAAGGAAACATGAATGTAGCCAAGTACAACAGAGATATCCTGGATGAAAACCTCTTCCAGAGTGCTCTGGACCTCAGACTTGGCCGAAGGTTCACCTTCCAACAAGACAATGACCCTAAGCACACAGCTAAAATAAAAAAGGAGTGGCTTCAGAACAACTCTGTGACCATTCTTGACTAGCCCAGCCAGAGCCCTGACCTAAACCCAATTGAACATCTCTGGAGAGAAATGAAAATGGCTGTCCACCATCCTTCACCATCCAACCTGACGGAACTGGAGAGGATCTGTAAGGAAGAATGGCAGCGGATCCCCAAATCAAGGTGTGAAAAACTTGTTGCATCATTCCCAAGAAGACTCATGGCTGTACTAGCTCAAAAGGGTGCTTCTGCTCAATACTGAGCAAAGGGTCTCAATATGTATGACTACGTGATATTTCAGTTTTTCTTTTTTAATAAATTTACAAAAATTACTACATTTCTGTTTTTTTTCAGTCAAGATGGGGTGCAGAGTGTACATTATGAGAAAAAAATAAACTTTTTTGAATTTACCAAATGGCTGCAATGAAACAAAGAGTAAAAAATTTAAGATTGCGTGAATACTTTCCGTACCCACTGTAGGTATAGAAATTCTTGAAGATAGGGAGTCTAGCCCTATTTGGACTCCACTTCTACTGAGTAGGGAAAACCTGTACATGACATCCCTCCCAAGAAGAACTGCATTGTTTGCAACTCATTAGGTGATGTATTGGGTCTTGAATAAAGTGTGGTCCTTCGGTCCTGGGTGACAAAATCTGGTACTAGTATGGAGGGGCTCAATTAGATTTTTGCAATGTACACCATTAATTAGAGGCTTCAGTATTATGTCCAGTGACAGTTTCTCCTTAGCAATTGCATAGCTATATAATTGTTAAGCCGCTTATAAAAGGTACTATGTATGGTCTCATTGACTGTCTCTCCAGCATTGCCAAAACAGACTTCAAAATAGCATGTCTTTATAATGTCTTCTGAGGAGCAGAAGAAACTAAGGTTGTCGACTTGTTAGCCGTTTTGCAACCAGAAGGCCCAGTATGATGGCAACTAGAGCAGAGCTCACAGATTCTGGCAACACATGGATCAGAGTTGCAACCAACAGAAGACACATAAGACCCATAAAACCTGTCTTGAAAATTCTGTTTCTGAAAGGTGAATCTTGTGTCTCCAAAGCATTGTTTCGCGCTTCTACACTTGGTGGCTGTGCTACTCTTTCAGTCCCATCATCATTGGAATTATCCACACTTGGACCATCACCACTATCCTGACTATAAATAGTTTCTTCTACTTCTGGACTGGTGGGACCATTCTCATGGATTGTGGCTTCTGTATGTCTATGAGAATTCTCATCAACATCATCATCACCATCATCACAACTGTCTGCTTCATGGTCAGCCACACCTATTGGACCAACACCAGGAAGATCAACTAGAAGATCATAAGTTTTCAAAGAACCATCGATGCTTCCTTGATCAGTAATTCCTGGGTCATGGGTACTGCTAATCTTAGATTTAGCATCACATGTACTCCCTTCACCACATTCAAGTTCAGCTTTGACCAAATCACCAGAACTGCTGTCTAAGTCAGGTTTTGATCCTCCATGTTTATCAGTTTCTCTAGTGAAAATTACCTCAAATGAATTAAGGCTATTATGTAAGAAAGTGCTGGAAGATACAGCAGAAGATAGAACAGAAGTTGCAATAGGGTCTACAAGTTTTGCTGCGGGTTTCTCTGGCTCTTCTTTATCAGCATCATCGCCTTTCTCTGCCTCCTGGACAGCAATACCCAGTGTACCACCATGAGGAAATACAGCTAGGTGCTCACCAGTTTTCAGAGAACCATCTAGGCTTATTTGATCTGTCATTCCTGCATAATCAGTTATTCCAGTCTTGGATTTAGCATCACATACACCCATTACACCAGTCTCAAGTTGTACTTGGACCCAATCAACAAGATTGATGTCTAAGTTTATTTTCGCTTCAACAAATTCATCAATCAATTCAGTGACAATTACCTTGAGGCCATCATCACAAGAAGTGCTTGAAGATCCATCAGAAGATGCAACAGAATCTACAAGTTTTGCTCCAGGTATCTCTGGGTCTTCTTTATCAATATCATTACTATTGCCTGCCTCCTGATCAGCAATATCTAATGTACCAACACCGGGAAGCTCAGCTACAGGGGCATCATTTTTCAAAGAACCATCGATGTTTCCTTGATCAGTCATTCCTGGGTCATTGGTACTGTCAATCTTAGATTTAGAGTCAGATATCCCCACTTCACATCTCTCAAGATTTACTTTCACCAAATCAAAGTCTAATTCAGGTTTTGCTCCATCATATTCATCAGTTACTTTAGTGATAATTACCTTGGTGCTATCATCTAAGAAACTGATTGAAGACCCATTAGAACACGGGGCAAAAGATGCAATAGGATCTACAAATTTTGCTGAAGGTTTTTGTGGGTCTTCCTTATTAATATAATCGTCATTGCCTGCCATCTTATCAGCAATATCTACTGTGCTGATGCCAGGAAGCTTAGCTACAGGGCCATTATTTTTCAAAGAACCATCAATGTTTCCTTGATCAGTCATACCTGGGTCATTGGTACTGGCAATCTTAGAGTTATCATCACAAATATCCACATCACCACTCTCAAGTTCTACTTTGGCCAAATCAACAGGACAACTGTCTAAGTCAAGTCTTGCTACATCATATTCATCAGTTGCTTTAGTGACAACTACCTCACTTGACATAGAGCTTTTATCTAATAAAGTGCTTGAAGACACACCAGAAGATAGAGCAGAAGATGCAATGTAGTCCACAAGTTTTTCTTCTACTTCCTCTTCACTATAGGGAATGGGCCTCTCTACAATAGACTTGGCTGTGACTGCAGCCAAGATGGCAACCAAAATGCCAAAAGAACATACTACTTCAGCACCCACGAAAAATGCTTCAACTTTTAACCACTTATTTAGCATTTCTCTTTGAAACTCCTTCATGAAGGTCTTATGTTGACAGGTCTTGCTGCAGATAAACTTCAAAGCCAAGGAAGACAGTTCATGAACAATCTGCTTCCTTTCATCTTGCTTCTTAAGGAAAAGTTCTACCTTATTTCTCCATGCTGAGGTCATCTGTAATGAGTTTGATAAGAGCTAATGATTAAAAAATAGAACTAAACAAACATATTAAGATTCACCTTATTTTTTAAAGACAGAGTGTTCCAAAGCATTGTAAGTGATGGAAATCTTGTACCAACATGGAATCGGATCATCTAATAATGACTTAATAGGTGTGGCTATGGAATATTGGGGTGTGGATAGAGTAGTTGGTGGGGCTTACATTTTAACCATTTGCCAATTTCTTCCTGTAGTAATAATATTTTAGATGGCAAGCATGACAGGTAGTACTTACCAATAAATTTTCCACGAAAGCGGGAAGATGGAAAACTGAGACAACGTCATAGGATTCTTGTAAATTTTGCAAAAATTGTACCTGTAAAACAAAGAGATAATAAAGTTTTTAGAATAATAGCTCTTCAAAAATATATAAAAAGTTTACAAGAAACCTTATAACAAATGGTATCAAGGTGTCTATCCACAACATTCCCGTTCCACCCTATGCTGACCATAGGATCACGGGATCTGTGGACTAGGTTACTTCTCGTCAGTTGAAAATTCATCAGCCAATCTTGGTGCCTTCAATATTTCCACCCTGTAGGCCCACAGCTACCACTGATCTATAGATTACATTAATAATATAGGTCTGTAGGTGGTCCAAGGCAGGTTAACTTACCTCAGACTCTGCTTCAGAAATGGAGACCACCTTGTGGCATAATCCAAACACAAATGTTTCTTCAGAATGGACAGGTTTTTTGCCTCCCAATGCCTGGAGATTCATAAAGAGAAGTAACTATAATGAGTCTATTAGTAAAAATAAGAAGACTGCTGATCTGCATCACTGGTTAGCATTTAGGTGGTGCTGCTACATTGTCCCACCTAAGAATATCATGTATTTTATTATTTTATTGAAATTTTGCTAATCATGGAGCAGAAGCTATAACTAGTAATGTCTCCCTGTTCTCCTGGCCAACTCTACCCCACACTTTTCTATCTTCACTCATCAAATGGTCTGATGAGAAAACAATATGAGCCTTCAACACAGAAGTGTTTCAACATTCACAGTTTTGATAAATCTCTACTCACCCAGTTGTCTGGACAGGGATTTCGGAATATAATCTGCACCCTCTTTCCTTGATGTGTTACTGTTAACAGATCCACCATCACATCGAAAACATTCATCATTTTCTTAATCTGGGGAAAAAAATTACATAAAGTCATAATTATAGGGAGCAGTAGTATAGCAGTTATATTCTTATACATACAGCTCTGGCAAAAATTAAGAGACCACTGCAAAATGTTTAGTTTGTCTAATTTTTCTCTTTGTAACTTTTATGACAACATGTCTCCATGTCTCCGAATTTCCAAGCATTAAATTTTGTATTTTTTTTTTTTAAAAGGAGAAATGGTCAAAATAAAAAAAAACAGTGCTTTCAGACCTCAAATAATGCAAAGAAAACAAATTCATAATCATTTAGAAACAACAATACTAATGTTTTAACTCAGGAAGAGTTCAGAAATCAATATTTTGTGGAATAACCATGATTTTTAATCACAGCTTTCATGTGTCTTGGCATGCTTTCCACCAGTCTTTCACACTGCTCCTGGCGCAACAATTTAAGCAGTTCTTTGTTTGGTGGCTTGTGACTATCCATCATCCTCTTGATTACATTCCAGAGGTTTTCAATGGGGTTCAGGTCTGGAGATTGGGCTGCTCATGACAGGGTTTTGATGTGGTGGTCTCTTAATTTTTGCCAGAGCTGTAAGAGCAGTATTATGGTATGTTTGCACGGTCAGGAATAGCTCAGTGTTTGCTCAGGATTTGATGCAGGTAAAATCTGCACCAAATCTGCATCTGAGGTCACTGGCAGGTCACCTGCGTTTTTGATGCATTTTTTCATTGCATGCGCTTTTTTGTCACTTGAAATAAAGCTAATTGAAAGTTGGCTTCTGGGAAGGAAAAAAAAGTGATTTCCTGTTTTCAGATATATTGGGATATGTTCCAACAGTCATTAAACGCTGCGGGTTGTACGCTGCATACATCTGCAGCGTCCAGATGTTACAGCATAGTGGATGGGATTTCATGAAATCCCATGCCCATTATGAGTGCACCGATGCCTACAGCTCACCTGCAGAGACGGACATGTGGTGCATCTTTCCAGACTGCAGCATGTCAAGTTATGTAGTGTAGACCCTGTGTAAATTTCCCATACACTTTCATTAGATGCAGTAAAACCGCATTATCTTCCTAGTCACATGCATATTAAGTGCGGTAACGCAGCTTACTATGCATGTGTACTAATTTAAATAACAGTTAATCTTGTGACACAGCCAGACGTACATGTCACAGAAAGTGGAGGACAGCACAGAGAGAGGTCCCCTCCTTTTTAATAAATAAATAATAATTAAAAAAAAATAGTGTGGGATCCCCCTATGTATGTTAACCAGCCAGAGTAAAGCAGACTAGTGAGACTGATATTTCAGGCTATAACGATCAAATATCCATGAACCTTACCAGCCTGATAATACCAGGCTGCTGCAGTTTGCTTATCTTGGATTGTTAGCAAAAATAGTGGGATCCCCTCCAAAAAAAAAATGTTGTGGGATCCCCCTATTTTTGTTAACCAGCCAAGGAAAAAGCAGACAGCTGCGGACTGGTATTTCAGGCTGGTAAGCAGGGCCAGACTGGCCATTGGGCACTTCTGGCAAATGCCAGAAGGGCCGGTGCCAGTAGTGGGCCGCTCGATCCGCCTCCCCCCGCCAGCGCCGACTCACCCCCCTGCCATCGCATTCAACTATACCGGCGTCTATGACACCGGTACAGTTGAATGCAATGATGGAGGAGAGAGCGTCTACAGACGCTCCCTCTCCCATCATTCCCTGCTCTGCCTCTGACACTGCGAGTGCGCGAGTGCAGCGCCCCAGAGTCCTGGTCGTTGCAGTACTGATGCTCCGCCACTAAGGGGAGTGATGGTATGTCTGATGGCACTTAAGGAGGTCACCTGACCAGGTATCACAGACACCAATACACTTCATAGTCTGGCCTCCAGGGGGAGCTAAGGGTGCTATGTATTAGGCCACTCCTTACAAACTGGTAAAACTGGGGGTTGGATAGAAAGTTAGACAGAAGCTGACTGGGTTGGAACCAGGCAACATCCTGTGGCAGAGGGTGTTGCAGGGGAAGATTCAGGGGGTCCCTGTCAGGGGTGGGATCCTGACAGAGGCCTAGCGAAAAGGACAGAACGTTAAGGAACCGCGCCTGCACTACATCGCGGCGGTATCTCAAGAAAGGACAAGAAGCGAGGTTTATTGTGGAGAAGTGAGAAACGAGATCAAAGCAAAAAGGAGATAACACCAGTAGGAGTCGTGCTGTAAGATCGAGGCAACATCCTACTGAGGCACGTAGCCGGTGGCCGGAATGCTGAGGAAGTATTGGGCTCCAAGCATTACTTCAAACCAACGGCAGGACAGTTAATTATAGGTTGGCTGTCTCACCTAAATCACCTAAGCAGACATAGGGGCAACTGTGGGAGAGGGGCATCACTAGGGTCCCGGAAGAACTCCAGGCCTACCCGTCATACGGGTGCGTCCTATCCATATCATCTGGGGGACGGAGAAGAACATCAGAACAGACATAAGTTGTGGGAAAGAACATCAGAAACAGACACAACAGTTGTGAGGACTATCCCGTGGTTCTCAGCAGGGAAGTACTACAACACACAGGCGCTAGAAGGTAGGCACAGATTTCCACCTGCAAAGGGAACTCTGGAGGTGCCATCGGACCGGCCGGTCTCAGACAGCCCTGTTAACCGTACTCTGGATTGAGGATCTTGAAGCCTTCAGTAAAGAGGTAAAGAGACTGCAACCCTGTGTCCTCATTATTCATTGCGACCTGCACCACGCACCACCACCTACAACTTTCATTGGACGCCCCTTAGCAGGGTCACGGACCGGGTCTAGCCACCGTGACAACCCCAGGGGGCGCGCCACGATGACGTCATATCATCGTGCTCCTGCTGTGTCCCGGGCAGACTGCAGCTGCTGAGACAGGAGCAGGAAGCAACACGGGGCTCGAGGAGAGGTGAGGAGTGTGTTTTTTTTTTTTTACTGCACTGTGGGGCCATTCTCGGGGGGGGGGGAGTAGGAGGAGAAGAGATGCGGGCTGTGCGTGTGGGCTGTTCTGTATATAGTACTGTGTGGGCTGTGCTGTATATAGTACTGTGGGGGCTGCGCTGTATATACTACTGTGTGGGCTGTGCTATATACTACTGTGTGGGCTGTGCTGTATAGTACTGTGTGGGCTGTGCTGTATATACTACTGTGTGGGCTGTGCTGTATACTACTGTGTGGGCTGTGCTGTATATAGTACTGTGTGGGCTGTGCTATATACTACTGTGTGGGCTGTGCTGTATATAGTACTGTGTGGGCTGTGCTGTATATACTACTGTGTGGGCTGTGCTGTTTACTACTGTGTGGGTTGTGCTGTATATAGTACTGTGTGGGCTGTTCTGTATATAGTACTGTGTGGGCTGTGCTGTATATAGTACTGTGGGGGCTGCGCTGTATATACTACTGTGTGGGCTGTGCTGTATACTACTGTGTGGGCTGTGCTGTATATAGTACTGTGTGGGCTGTGCTGTATATAGTACTGTGTGGGCTGTGCTATATACTACTGTGTGGGCTGTGCTGTATATAGTACTGTGTGGGCTGTGCTATATACTACTGTGTGGGCTGTGCTATATACTACTGTGTGGGCTGTGCTGTATATAGTACTGTGTAGGCTGTGCTATATACTACTGTGTGGGCTGTGCTATATACTACTGTGTGGGCTGTGCTGTATATAGTACTGTGTGGGCTGTGCTATATATTACCGTGTGGGCTGTGCTGTATATAGTACTGTGTGGGCTGTGCTGTATATAGTACTGTGTGGGCTGTGCTGTATATACTACTGTGTGGGCTGTGCTGTATATCGTACTGTGTGGGCTGTGCTATATACTACTCTGTGGGCTGTGCTGTATATAGTACTTTGTGGGCTGTGCTATATATTACCGTGTGGGCTGTGCTGTGTATATTACTGTGTGGGCTGTACTGTGTATACTACTGGGTGGGCTGTGCTGTATACTACTACGCGGGCTGTGCTGTATACTACTACGCGGGCTGTGCTGTATACTACTACGCGGGCTGTGCTGTATACTACTACGCGGGCTGTGCTGTATACTACTACGCGGGCTGTGCTGTATACTACTACGCGGGCTGTGCTGTATACTACTGTGTGGTCTGCGCTGTATACTACTGTGTGGGCAATGTTATCTACTACGCGGGCTGTGCTATGTTATGCAGGCTGTGCTATATACTATGCGGGTTGTGCTATATACTATGCGGGCTTTGCTATATACTATGGGGAGTATATTATATTCTATGGTGGAGGCCGTGTTATGTACTATGTGGCTGTGTTATATACTATTGTGGGGGTATATTATATTCTATGGGGGAGGCTGTGTTATATACTATGGGGGGGCTGCATTACATTCTTTGGGGGGCTACATTATATATTATGGGGATGTGGGCTGTATTATATTCTATGGGGGGTTACATTATACTTTGGGGTGGCTGCATTATACTCTGTGGGGTGGCTGCATTATACTCTGTGGGGTGGCTGCATTATACTCTGTGGGGTGGCTGCATTATACTCTGTGGGGTGGCTGCAGTATACTCTGTAGGGTGGTGGCTGCATTACACTATATGTGTGCTGCATTATACTGTATCGAGGACTATGGGGAATACGTTATACTATATGAAGAACTATGGGGTGCATTATACTATGGGAAGTGAATTGCACTACATGGATGACTACATGGATGACTATGGAGGTGCATTATACTATATGGAGGACTATGAGGAGTGTATTATACTATGTGGAGGACTGAGCAGTGTATTTTAATATATGGAGGACTATAGGGAGTGTATTATACTATATGGAGGACTGTGATGAACATTATAATATATGGAGGACTATGGGGTGTATTTTACTAAACAAGTAAAATGTTGCATATTCAGATTGTTTTTGCCGGAACAAAAATCATTGTTCTCAGCAGCACATCGCCGGTGTAAACTGTAGATGTGCTGCTGATAACATGTTACTGTATGGTGATCTGTTAGTGATCTATTAGTGATCGTTCTGTCCCATCATTCTTTCTCAGTTGGTGTAAAGAGGCCGGGAAACAAGCATTGAACAACTTCAGTATTGTTGATCAAACTCATTTAGCGGCATGGACTCAGCGCACGTAAATACAACAGAAATGCTTTTGTGTGATGTGCAATATGTTAGCATTTGGGGCCACATTTTAAACTTTGCCTAGGGCCCCACTTTGCCTAAAACCGGCCCTGCCTACAAGTGTACAAATATATTATACAGTCACCATGTGACAAGTGGGCCTGTGTAACAAATGCCAGGGATGAATTTTAATCCCAGTCCGGCCCTGCTGGTAAGTATCCAATATCCATGAACCTTATCAGCCTGATAATACCAGGCTACAGCAGTCTGCTTACCTAGGATGGTTGGCAAAAATAGTGGGAAATTGCATGAAGTCCCCCTATTTTTGTTAACCAGCCAAGGAAAAATCAGACATCTGCGACCTGGTATTCTCAGGCTGGCGAGGCTTATGGATTTTGGCCCTCACCAGCTTAAAAATAGCAGCCAGCAGCCGCCCCTCAACTGGCACATTCCAATTGTGGTACTTTATCTGGCTCTTCCCACTCGCCCTCTAGCGGTGGCAAATGGAGAAATATTTGTGGGGTTGATGTCACCTGTGTATTGTCAGGTGACATCCATCCCAAGGCTTAGTAATGGAGAGGCATCTATAAGACACCTATCCATTACTAATCCTATAGTTAACACATAAACACAGAGCAAGAATAAAGTTCTTTAATATTCTTAATTTACCATACTTACTGGAACGCCTAATCCCCGTCTCCCTCAATCTCCTGCAAAAAATATAAAATAATAAACCAACATATAATACTCCCTGTCCGACGTAGTCCAAGTACTGAGTGTCCCACAACGAGTATAGCTCTGCTACATCTGGATGCCTTTGGCTGAAAGGTGGCATTGTGCCACCATCCAGCCTGACATCCAGACACAGCAGAGCTTGCAGATGACAACCGGAGATAACTCGGTCTCCGGCCGTCACCTGCACTGCAGTTCTCACGGTCAGCTGACCATGAGAACTTTGCTAGTGACCAGAGATAACCCCAACAGTCACGTTCACGGCAGCTCGAGGTCAGCTGATCTCATTCCGAGAACTGCAGTGGACATGAACCTCCGGCTGTGGCACAAGGTAAGACATTATGTAAATTAGTTCACATGGGTAGTAAACTGCGTTTCCGCAATTACTACGCATGTGACTATAAAGATGATGTGGTTTTACTGCATCTAATGATAGTCTATGGACAATTTACGCTTCCGTGACTGAGCGTCTCCACATCGTAAATAGACATGCTGCGGTCTGGAAAGACGCGCCGCATGTCCGTTTACGCAGATCTGCCACCTGCATCTTTGAATGCATAGTGGAGATGGGATTTCATGAAATCCCATCCACTATGCTGTAACATCTGGTTGCATCTGCGTCCAATACGCAGCAAATACTGAATGTGGAAACATACCCGTATAGTAGTTATATTCTTGTACATAGGATCAGGATTATAGTAGTTATATTCTTGTACACAGGGGCAGTATTATAGTAGTTATATTCTTGTACATAGGGGCAGTATTATAGTAGTTATATTCTTGTACAAAGGGGCAGTATTATAGTAGTTATATTCTTGTACATAGGGACAGTATTATAGTAGCTATATTCCTGTACATAGGGGGCAGTATTATAGTAGTTATATTCATGTACATAGGATCAGTATTATAGTAGTTATATTCTTGTACATAAGAGCAGTATTATAGTAGTTATATTCTTGTAGATAGTGGCAGTATTATAGTAGTTATATTCTTGTACATAGGAGCAGTATTATAGTAGTTATATTCTTGTACATAGGTGCAGTATTATAGTAGTTATATTCTTGTACATAGGAGCAGAATTATAGTAGTTATATTATTGTACAAATGGGCAGTATTATAGTAGTTATATTCTTGTACATAGGGGCAATTTTTATTATAAAAACAAAACATAAATACAATTATAATAAAAACAAAAATCACCCATAATTACAAAACACAATTCACTTTGGTTATATACACACAAGTACTAAATAATCAGATTCATACATAAATTAAAGTGTCCACACCTGGAGGTAGAAGAAAATTAAGGGGGAAAAAAATAAAAATAAATAAAAAATAAATAAATAAATAAATAAATAATAATAATAATAAAAAAAAAAAAAATAATAATTCATATTTCCTAACTGAATTTTACATTCCTCCATAACTTATTATTTCTCGGACTCCTTCCAACTTCTAGTGATTTTATCCACCGGAGCTCTGACATAACCTGACCATCTGCAGCGGTGTGATCAAACAGCTCATTGTGCAGTGACACCCGGGTTCTCATGTGCCAATGATAGTATTTAATGACACTTATTATAATGTACATCGTCTCTCTGTCAATGTTACTAACAGTGGAGGGGACACCATAGATGATGTCAGGATACTTTAGGGTCCGCAGTCTGGGGATTTTTAGATTATCTGACACTTCCTCCCAGATCTTCCTCCCTCCCCAGCAATCACATATAAAGTGCTCCATAGTCTCCTCCTGCTGACAACCAAGGGGACAATTCCGATCAGAGACACTCAGATGTTTCAGGTTCCCCCTGACAAAGAGCCGACTATGCATTGAAAGCCAAGTTACATCAAACAGTTTAAGAGGAAGTCGTTTCCCGTTTAGGAACCTAAGGCTTTCTTGCAGGGTGGTGGTGACACAATCTCTCAGGGCCAGTGGAGAGTAGAAGAAAGTCCTACATACATGAGCATATATGTCTCTTCTCCTACTGCTCTCAATGTAAGACTTCTCCAGTCCCCACCTCCTAAGACACTTCAGACCGTAATCCAGATACTGGGGGAGGTGGTCACCTGTCCATCTCCTCCTCTTGAGACTGCCGCCTCGCACCCAAGATTCTGCAAAAGGCAATATCCAGTACCTGATACTATTTACCCACAGGGAGCTACTGTTTGAGTCCATGTTCCCAAAATTTACCTTTAGGAACAAGGAGTCAAAGAAAACCCTTGGATTCAACATATCCAGCCCACCCTCTCTCCGCGGTAGGTACGTTATTCCCCTCTTTATTAGGTTCAACCTATTCCCCCACAAGAGCTGAAAGAACAGGCTGAAGAGCCTCGCTGAGAAAGATTCTGGCAAAGGGAAAATGACAGAGACATACAAGAAAACAGGGACCAGATAAGTCTTCAACATTGCGACCCTTTCTCTGTAGGTCAGCCTCCAGTTCTTCCATCGCTGAACCTTTGCATTTCCGGTTTCCAATTTCTCCTCCCAATTTAGGGTGGCATTATCCTCCCTCCCAAATTTAACCCCGAGGATCTTAATATGGGTGGAGGCTTTGGCAAACTGCAGCAGATCAAAGCTGGGATCAGTATCTAATGTCCACAGAGCTTGACTCTTCTCAAGGTTGACCAGAGACCCGGAGGCCTCTGAGTAACTTCTGATAGACGCAGATAACATCTGCACCTCTCGAGGATTAGAGATCACCAACGTCACATCATCCGCATAGGCAACAACATTCAGAGGCAGGCAATGGGGGACCGGCACCCCCTGAAAATCGCACTCCTGCAGTGACCTCAGAAACGGGTCTAGGGCAAAAA
This sequence comes from Ranitomeya variabilis, assembly GCF_051348905.1. NCBI lineage: Eukaryota > Metazoa > Chordata > Amphibia > Anura > Dendrobatidae > Ranitomeya > Ranitomeya variabilis. Next base: position 586,753,380 of record NC_135232.1, read on the forward strand.
CATACAGGAGAGGACTCAGTGAGCAACCCTGTCTCACCCCTACCTCAACTCCAAAAGTGTCACCCTGCCAACCATTAATCAGAGGAAAGCTCACCGTCTCTCTGTACAATGTCTTCAGCCAATCCAAAAATTGTCCCGGAATACCGTACTTTGACAAAGTGGCCCACAGATAGTCATGATCAACCCTGTCAAAGGCTTTAGCCTGGTCCAGACTAACAATATATTTGCCACACCGCAGAGCTTTACATCTCTCAAACATCTCCCGTATCGAGATGACTGCTCCAGAGATGTTCCGCCCTTTTACTGTGCCAAACTGAGAGCCTGCCAACAGTGCTGGGGACAAACAGACTAATCTAGAAAACAGGATCTTTGCTAGAATCTTCCTGTCCACACTCAAGAGGGCAATCGGCCTCCAGTTCTTGATGTTGCTCGGCTCTTTACCCTTAGACAACAGAATCAACGAGGACACTCTCATGGATGGAGGCATCAGGTGATTTTCTAGACAACTTCTATACACATCCACGAGGATTGGAGCCAGGAGGTCTCTGAATTTCCTATAAAATTCTGCTGTTATGCCATCTGGACCTGGTGCCTTCTTCAGATGTAATTTATCAAATAGCCTCCTTAACTTCCTCCACCGTTAACTCTGCTGTCAAAGGAGAAAAGTCCACATCATTAGTATCAGGCGCAGGAGTTGCCTCCAAGAATTGAGCCATCTTATCTTTATCCAAAACTTTCCTCTGAAACAAGTCAGCATAGTAAGATCCCACCACCTCCAGGATACCCTCCCGTGAATCCTGCAATACACCCTGGAAGTCAGTGAGACCCGTGACCATTTTTTTGACTACCCTCTCCCTGCAATTCTCAAAGGGATCAGGGGCCCCTAAGGACCCATAATCCCGTTCAAGAACCAGGGAGGTATACCTACTATACTGATACTGCCTTATCTCAGATTTCAGTCGGTCGATCTTCACTTTGTCATCCCCACCCGCCGAATATAGTGACTCCAATTCTTTACGCAGCTTTAGGTACTGGCTGTACTTATTCCTCCCTTTATTAACTGACAGTCTCTTTAAGAGGGATCTGATATCCTCCTTGACGTCCTCCCACCAGTCGGTCATGTTGTCATAGAAGTCAACCCTATCTAGATGAAGCTGGATAAGGGAGTAGACACGACTCTGAACATAAGCATCATCCAGGAGACTGGAATTGAGCCTCCACAACCCTCTACCGATGTCCGGACGGTTAGAGGTCCCCAGACAGAAGCACAAGGAGAGGTGATCAGAGTAAGGGACGACCTTCTCACTCAGGGTGCCGACAGCCTCAGTAGGACTTACAAAAGAAAAATCTATCCTACTGCTCCTGTTGGAACATGAATACGTGAAATTTGGCTGTCGACCTCCCTGTGCGAAAACGTCAGTCAGTCCAGCCTGCATTATAATGTTATGTAGGACCTTACCATCTCTGGTCACTGTCCTGCCCGAGGAACTGTCACCTGATGTCAGTATGGCATTAAAGTCCCCTGCCATCACCACCGGAAGAGAAGTGAAGAGGTAAGGCTTAACGCTATTAAAAAGCTGAATCCTGTCAGTCACTGTCTGTGGCCCATAGATGTTAATAAGCCGGAGTCGCCTACCATGAATAGTGACTTCCAGGACCAAACATCTTCCCATGACCACCTCCGTCATCCTATGCACAGTCACATCATTGGTGTTAAACAGGACAGCGACTCCGGCGTAAGGCTCCACAGCCAGTGACCAGAAAGAAGGACCGGACCGCCATTCCCTCTCAGCTTCTCTCATAAGCCCCAGAGATGTCAGTCGTGTCTCCTGCAGGAATATGACATCGGTGTCCAGATGCGTGAGATGTTCATACACCACATGTCTCGTCCTCCTTGCCTTAATACTATTGACATTACTTGAAGTTAGTGTTAATGAGAACCCCGCCATCACTACACAATAGAGAAGGAGCACAGTAACTGCCATCATCATGAGTCAGGGATGTTCTGTCCACCACTGGTGTCCATGACAGACTCTACCTGAGGGTCCACAGATAAAGGCTTCCGCTTTGACGGAGGGTGGTCCTCTATGTCCCTGTCACACTCTGCATCAACTTTCCTCAACTCTGTCTCATAATCATCATCATTAGACTCAGATAAAACGCCATACTTGTTGGACACAACCATCACTCCTGCAGAATTCTGAAGTTTCCTAGTAGCTCTCTGACTGGTGTCATATTCTGCCTCAGGTTTACGGGAGGATGTGCTCTTTTTCTTCCTTTTATTAAGATTGATGCTCCAGTCATCCGATTCAGACAGTGATGCTGAAGGGGGGGGGGGGGGACACCTGAGGCTGCTTTACCTCTGCACCCTCTATACCCTGCTTCTCTGGTGTTACATGAGTGGACTCCTGTTGGGCATCTGGGTTGGTCACCATCTCTCCTGACATTAAATCCTCCCCCTCATGTGCCCCTGCCACCACATCCTCATCCTCCTGAGCCTCTGCCCCTGCCAGTACAGCCTCATCAGGGAAGACTCTGCAGATATTATGCCAGGCGTCTGGACAGTCCCTGTGAGGGTGGCCCATCTTACCGCAGAGGTTACATCTAACATCCCGGCAATCCACAGCGACGTGGCCGATTTCACCACACAGGCTGCACTTCACCACAGTACAGGCGTTAGCCAGGTGACCTTTCCCACCACATTTGAAACACTTTCTGGGCTGCCCGGGGTAATAACATCTTCCCTTCTCCCTCCCAATGAAGAAGGAGTTGGGTAAGTGGGCAGTAATGTTATTAAATTGCCGCAATTTCACCACAGCTTTCCACCCCATTGTCCAGATACCATCCTCATCTCTGACCTTGGAGAGTCCAGAGGCGAGGTCACAGTGTCTCCGGAGCCACACCTCGATGTCCTGTGGGGGAACGGCCTCATTCCAGAAGGTGATATTTACCGTGACTGTGTCCGGCCTGGAGATAGGAACCAATATAAATTTATTCCAGCCTTCAGAGTCTCTGAACCTGGGGTAATTGGCCCAGAACCTGTCCAGGTCACACTGCAGCTTGAAACTGACCTCGTAGCCCTGCCTGTCCTGAAGGTTAGACACCGCCAGTATCTCGTTTGCCACAAACCCCATCTGGCCGCATAGCAGCTCTCTCACCACATACCTGCGCTGTGGCAGATCCTCCTTGGCACCTATGTATTTAAACCGCACCACATTAATGCGCTTAAATGTCTGTCCGGTGTACCTGGCGCTGGAAGTGAAGGATGGGGCGCCGCGGCTCCAGGCATTCCTGGGGGGCACCTGCCGGGTCACACTGGGCCGACTGACAGGGAGAGGGTCTGCAGCAGGGGGGCTGCCACACCTTGTGGACTAGATGGTAAAGGGGGATAGTCACACATATCATGCACATTATCATCAGCAGCATCATTATCATCAGACAGTGCCACGTCCATGACAGAATGTGAAACCCCTCCAACCCCCGACCCCATGGGCACAACATCACCAGCCCCAGTCTGTGCCTCAGCCTCGGCCTCATCAGCACAAACAGTCTCACAAATAATGTCCTGCTCCTGCGTGGGGCATTCTGGGACCTGTGGTGCCTCTGCTGGAGTCTGCAGTGCATGCTCCTGTTCACACTCAGCTGCCTCAGCAGCACAAACAGTCTCACAAACACTGTCTTGCTCCTGCATGGGACATTCTGGGACCTGTGGCGCTTCTGCTGGAGTCTGAAGTGCATGCTTCTGTTCACACTCAGCTGCTTGCTGCGGCAGTTTTTTCCCTTCCTGGAAGCAGAAGCGGGCAGCCTGTAACACTGGCCGTGTCCGCTGCTGGGGGGTCCCGGTCTCTACAGCACAGTCCTGCTTATAGGAGGCGAACCGCTCCCGGTTCCTGTAGGTCTCTGCCAGGGGCCCCATGCCCTCCAGCACAGACTCAATGTCCTGCACAACACTTGCCAGCTGCACCCCCAGTGTGTTCAGTCTCAGGTCATAGGCATCATTACAGGCAGGATTAGCGACTTTTAGACTATAAATGAAGTCTACCTCCATTTGCAGCGCTTTTTTTTGCTGCTGTAACTCACCCAGTTTTCTGACCAGTCCCGGTGTAACAGGCCAAAGTAACCCCGTCCCAGATTAACCCCGGGTATAATTTGGCCTAGGCCAGAGTATACCCCGGGGTATAAACTGGCCTAGGCCAAACTATACCCAGGCATAAAATGGCCTAGGCCAAACTATACCCCGGGGTGTAAAATAGCCTAGGCCAAACTATACCCCTCCAGGCCACATTATACCCCCCAGGGTTAAAGTGGCCTAGGCTACATTTAACCCTGGGTATATTTTGGCCTAGGCCAAACTATACCTAAGGATGTAAAACAGCCTAGGCCAAACTATAACAGGCCACACTATACCCTCAGGCCAGACTATAGCCTTTTACTGGTTGCTATGGGATTTTACATGGCCACTTTATCCTAGCAACGCCCTGGATACGGTTGGAAAAGGGGTTTATCTACCTTGGGGGCACCCTCACAGCACTGCGGGGAAGCCGGGGAACCCTTTTACTGGTTGCTATGGGATTTTACATGACCAATTTATCCTAGCAACGCCTTGTATACGCTTGGAAAAGGGGTTAATCTACCTTGGGGGCACCCTCACAGCACTGCGGGGTGGGTGGGGATCCCTTTTACTGGTTGCTATGGGATTTTACATGGCCACTTTATCCTAGCAACGCCCTGGATACGGTTGGAAAAGGGGTTTATCTACCTTGGGGGCACCCTCACAGCACTGCGGGGAAGCCGGGGAACCCTTTTACTGGTTGCTATGGGATTTTACATGACCAATTTATCCTAGCAACGCCTTGTATACGCTTGGAAAAGGGGTTAATCTACCTTGGGGGCACCCTCACAGCACTGCGGGGTGGGTGGGGATCCCTTTTACTGGTTGCTATGGGATTTTACATGGCCACTTTATCCTAGCAACGCCCTGGATACGGTTGGAAAAGGGGTTTATCTACCTTGGGGGCACCCTCACAGCACTGCGGGGAAGCCGGGGAACCCTTTTACTGGTTGCTATGGGATTTTACATGGCCACTTTATCCTAGCAACGCCTTGGATACGCTTGGAAAAGGGGCTTATCTACCTTGGGGGCACTGTCGCAGCATTGCATGGAGGCTGGGGAACTCTTTTCCTGGTTGCTAAGCGATTTCAAATGATCAATCTAAGGTACTTACACCATGTAAAACCCTATAGCAAGCAGGGTGCCCCCAAGGTAGATAAACCCCTTTTCCAAGCATATACAAGGCATTGCTAGGATAAAGTGGTCATGTAAAATCCCATAGCAACCAGTAAAAGGGTTCCTCGGTGTAACAGGCCAAAGTAACCCTGTCCCAGATTAACCCCGGGTATAATTTGGTCTATGCCAGAGTATACCCGGGCATAAACTGGCCTAGGCCAAACTATACCCCGGGGTGTAAAATAGCCTAGGCCAAACTATACCCCTCCAGGCCAGATTATGTAACTAATCTGGGGTTAAAGTTGCCTAGCCCAATTTATACCTCTCAGCTCATATTATACCCCAATGAAATCATTTGCATTGAGTGATATACACAAGAATTACTTAATGCTTCAACATTTTATTGAGAAACCAAACTGACAATTCTTAAAGAGTACCTCCCACTATACAAAACTTTTGCCCATGGCAAAAGTAGTTGTAAAGGGGGGTATTTGTAATGCATATGCATTACAAATACCCCCCCATTTTATAGTTACCTTAGGGGGGCTGCCCGATTACCCCCCCTCGCTAACCGCCGCTGCCCGTCTCCTGGTAGACGGGGTCCCCCTCCTGCCGCTAGGTGGCGCTGCCTCTCCATGCGCCGACGTCACAGCCAGGCGCCATAGAGGAGAGCGGCACCTGGCTAGTGCCGTTGGAGCTTGTAGAAGCAGAGCCAGCACCACCTAGCGGTGGGAGGGGGGGCAATAATTTCTCATTAGCTATAAGTCACTTATCATGCAATGCAATTATCTGGGGCAACAAATCGCCCAACAGTCATTCTGTGTATTATGACATTTAGTCTAGCATGTCCTTGCTACCAAATTAACGTTTAAAGCTAAACACTGATAACAACATTGAAATGATCGTGCTTATTTTCAAGATACAGTGCATGTTCAGTTGTTGACTGCAGATTGAAGCTTGCAGGATATGTCAACCAATCCATGGAGTCACCGACGTTTGTGTAGATTATTATGTCGCAACTCAACAGATTCGCCGTGGTCATGATCTCTGCATCAGTTGCCCAGACTCCATCACGAGAGATTCCAGAGATGTTCACATATTCATTCACATTTTGGTTCAAGTAGTCCTGTAGTTTTTTTGTCAAGTCAGTTTTCATATGGTGGATGACTTTATCTCTGAGAAGGGAATGGTTGTCCTCTGTTCCTGTCAAGATGTAGCTGATGGCCCGGAAGAAGCAGTTTCCATCACCTTTGGTTTTATATGTACGCCGTGGTTGTTCAAGGTCTCGTCTGCATCCACAGTATACAACCTTACTAAACGTAAGGCCAAGAGTGGTGCTAAGATACTTCCTTCTTGAACTTGGTAGTAGGTTGAAAGCCTTAGTTTGCTTATTTTTCTGTGTGGCAGAGTCACTGGAATAATCATCATCGGATGGTGGAGAAGCCTCTTTATCCTGGTAAATCTTTAGGTTGCTGGTGTGGTATGTGTTGCTTAATATCTTGCCAGTTTTGTTGTTCTTAAGTTTTACTCGTCCCTTGGTCAAGGATTCCACAACTAAATAAGGTCCAATCCAGCGTGGTTCCATCTTTGAACCTATGCGTTGAATACGGCGCTGATTCTTGATATAAACTATGGTACCAGCAGTGATTTCTTTGTTGCTTTTGTGTCGGCGATCAAAGGCACACTTCTGGTGTTCTTGAGCAGAGTGGATGTTGGTACTGACGTCTGAGTGCAGCTTTTTAAGAATGCTTGACAGTGTATTTAGCACATCAGGGGTGGCATGATCTGAAATGGGCATGGGATCCACCGTATCATCTTTTGAGGGATTAAGGTCCATGGGAAGCTTGGCCTTCCGTCCATACATGACCTCAAATGGAGTAACCTTGGTTGAAGCATGCACAGATGTGTGATAGGCAAACAGAACACCAGGGATGAATTGATCCCAGTTGTTTCCTTGGTCATTGACAAGCTTACTAAGAGCTTCTTTAAGTGTCCGATTATCACGTTCCCGCTGGCCATTTGTTTGTGGGTGGTATGCAGATGAAATACGGTGATCTGTTTGAAAATGTTCCATCAGGTTGTCAATGATCGAGTTTACAAACTCTCGTCCCTGGTCGCTAATCAGAGTCTCCATACAGCCAAGGCGACAGATAACGGAGTACAAAAAATTTGCCACTGACTTGGCACTCTTATCTGGGACAGCTGTTGCTTCAGTCCATTTGGAGAAATGATCAGTGGCAGCAACTATATATTTGTTGCCATTTGATGTTTCCTGAAGAGGGCCAATCATATCAATCCCAACTAAGCTCCATACTTTTCCAGGCACTGATATACTGTTGAGTGGTGGAGCTTCCTTTGTGATTTTGGGATTTATAACAAAACATTTTTGACAGGCTTTCACATACTGGTGAACGTCATTTTTCATTCCCTTCCAGTAAAACCGGTCAGAGATTTTGGCTAAAGTTTTATCTCTGCCAAAATGGCCCCCAGATATTGGGTTGTCATGACAGGCCTTCAGGATATTTGGCAGTCGACTTTTAGTAAGAACCTCCTTTTCCCTATGATAAACAATTCCTCCTTGGGCTCGATATGGCTTTGCTGTTTGTCTAAACTGGGACTTGGCATTTGCACGTTTCTCAGGAGGTAGATCGTAGGTATACTGAGGGTACCTTTGTTCTGTTGCAGTGTAGAATCTCAAAAGCTGGTCATACAATTGATCTTCCATGGTTGTCAAAATTGGAAAAGATTTGGTGTCATAGAGAGCAGAGAGGTGTCATAGAGAACATACAAAACAAGTTATCATTAACTATGCACTGACAGGACAGCGCCATCTACTGTCAGTTCAGATCTGCACACTTTTCAACAAATAAGCAATAGGGTGAGAAAAACAGTGAAGTGATAACATTATGGCCTAGAGAAATACTATAAAAACTATTTTATACCCCCTGGTATAAAGTTTATCCCCCGGGGGTATACTATGGCCTAAGTCAGCTTTTGAATTTTTGTGCTGTTTCCTTCCTCAGTAAAAGGGTTCCCCGGCTTCCCCGCAGTGCTGCGAGGGTGCCCCCATGGTAGATAAACCCATTTTTTAAGCGTATCCAAGGCGTTGCTAGGATAGAATGGCCATGTAAAATCCCATAGCAACCAGTAAAAGGGTTCCCCACCCACCCCGCAGTGCTGTGAGGGTGCCCCCAAGGTAGATTAACCCCTTTTCCAAGCGTATACAAGGCGTTGCTAGGATAAATTGGTCATGTAAAATCCCATAGCAACCAGTAAAAGGGTTCCCCGGCTTCCCCACAGTGCTGCAAGGGTGCCCCCAAGGTAGATAAACCCCTTTTCCAAGCGTATACAAGCCGTTGCTAGGATAAAGTGGTCATGTAAAATCCCATAGCAACCACCTAAGGGGTTAACCACCTATCCTTAAGTGCTGCGAGAGTGCCCCCAAGGTAGATAAACCCCTTTTTCAAGCGTATTCAAGGCGTTGCTAGGATAGAGTGATCATGTAAAATCCCATAGCAACCAGTAAAAGGTTTCCCCACCCACCCGCAGTGCTGCAATGGTGCCCCCAAGATAGATAAACCCCTTTTCCAAGCGTATCCAAGGTGTTGCTAGGATAGAGTGATCATGCTATATCCCATAGCAACCAGTAAAGGGGTTCCCCACCCACCCCTCAGTGCTCGTCAGTGCCCCCTAGGTATACAAAGCCCTTTTCCAAGCATATCCAAGGCGCCAAGACAACGAGCTGGCACGAGCAGGGCTGAAGATTTCATGTCACATGTGACTATAGGGAGGGGGTGGGGCTTAGAAAGGGAGATCCCTGGCGTCACCAGAGGTGGAGGAGCTTGAAAAGGAGCAGTGCCCGATGGGAGGGGGAGCTGTGACCTAGAAGAATGAGCAGCTTTCCCTCAGCTTACCCTGGGGGGTATAATCTGGCCTGGAGGGGTATACTTTGGCCTAGGCTATTTTATACCCCGGGGTATAGTTTGGCCTAGGCCAAAGTATACCCGGGGTATAATCTAGCCTAGGCCACTTTAACCCCGGGTATAGTCTGGCCTGGGGGTATAATCTGGCCTGTTACACCGGTATCTCGTCCGCTAGCTGCAGCTCGGGTGCACGTGCCGGCTGCACAGGTTTAGGCTTCACCACGGGTGCAGGGGTTTTGAACACAGTCTTGTGCGGTTCCACCACAGATGGCTTTGTGGCTCCTCGGCTGGGTGCAGGCTCCGCAGCAGGTTTATCGCTGCCACCTGATTGTGACCGGGTGCGTCCTGACAGCGCCACACTGCGATGTTGCTGCAAGTTCTCCTGGATAGTCTGTCTTTCCAGAGACGTCCGTCTCTGCCTGGAAGCAGGAGAGGTGATCTGCACAGCTGAGGCTGCTTTCACCTGTGCTCCAGGCAGGGGCTGCTTACTGACTGGGGAGTTACAGGACTTCATACTGTGCTGTGTAACATCACTCACCAACACTTTCACTTCTGGCTTCTTTGCTGGACTTGGAGGAGATTTTCCTCCCAAGACTTTACTTGCAGGTTTTTCCTCTTTCACAGAACTGCTGCAGCTTTGGCTCGCTGCATTCACTGGTCTCACAGTGACTTTGGGATTACTATTCCCATTTAGAGAGGTCTGGGAACCGTGTCCCAGTGTAGGCCGAGAAGCCTGGGCCTTGCCTGGGGAGCTTCCCCGCCCAGGGTGGCCCCTCCCTGGGCTTGCTCCAGACATCAGGAGAGCTACAGACACACAACCTCACAGCTAGGAGGCAGTATTATAGTAGTTATATTCTTGTACATAGGAGCAGTATTATAGGAGTTATATTCTTGTACATAGGGGCAGTATTATAGTAGTTATATTCTTGTAGATATGGGCCAGTATTGTAGTAGTTATATTCTTGTACATAGGAGCAGTATTATAGGAGTTATATTCTTGTACATAGGGGCAGTATTATAGCAGTTATATTCTTGTACATAGGAGCAGTATTATAGTAGTTATATTCTTGTACAAAGGGGCAGTATTATAGTAGTTATATTCTTGTACATAGGGGCAGTATTATAGTAGTTATATTCTTGTACAAAGGGGCAGTATTATAGTAGTTATATTCTTGTACATAGGGGCAGTATTATAATAGTTATATTCTTGTACATAAGGAATAATATTACAGTAGTTATATTCTTGTACATATGGGCCAGTATTATAGTAATTATATTCTTGTACATATGGGCTAGTATTATAGTAGTTATATTCTTGTACATAGGGAATAGTATTATAGTAGTTATATTCTTGTACATAGAATAGGGGCAGTATTATTGGAGCTATATTCTTGTACATAGGGGCAGTACTATAGTAGTTATATTCTTGTACATAGGGGCAGTATTATAGTAGTTATATTCTTGTACATAGGGGCAGTATTATAGTAGTTATATTCTTGTACATAGGGGCAGTATTATAGTAGATATATTCTTGTACATAGGGAGCAGTATTATAGTAGTTATATTCTTGTACATAGAGAGCAGTATTATAGTAGCTATATTCTTGTACATAGGGGCAGTATTATAGTAGTTATATTCTTGTAGATAGTGGCAGTATTATAGTAGTTCTATTCTTGTAGATAGTGGCAGTTTTATAGTAGTTATATTCTTGTACATAGGGGCAGTATTATAGTAGTTATATTCTTGTACATATGGGCCAGTATTGTAGTAGTTATATTCTTGTACATAGAGAGCAGTATTATAGTAGTTATATTCTTGTACATAGGGGCAGTATTATAGTAGTTATATTCTTGTATATAGGTTCAGTATTATAGTAGTTATATTCTTGTACATAGGGGCAGTATTATAGCAGTTATATTCTTGTACATAGGGGCAGTATTATAGTAGTTATATTCTTGTACATAGGAGCAGTATTATAGTAGTTATATTCTTGTAGATAGTGGCAGCATTATAGTAGTTATATTCTTGTACATATGGGGCAGTATTATAGTAGTTATATTCTTGTACATAAGGAATAATATTACAGTAGTTATATTCTTCTACATATGGGCCAGTATTATAGTAGTTATATTCTTGTACATATGGGCCACCAGTATTGTACTAGTTATATTCTTGTAAATAGGAGTAGTATTATAGTAGTTATATTATTGTACAAAGGGGCAGTATTATAGTAGTTATATTCTTGTACATAGGGGCAGTATTATAGTAGTTACATTCTTGTACATAAGGAATAATATTACAGTAGTTATATTCTTCTACATATGGGCCAGTATTATAGTAGTTATATTCTTGTACATATGGGCCAGTATTGTAGTAGTTATATTCTTGTACATAGAGAGCAGTACTACAGTAGTTATATTCTTGTACATAGGGGCAGTATTATAGTAGTTATATTCTTGTACATAGGGGCAGTATTATAGTAGTTATATTCTTGTACATAGGGGCAGTATTATAGCAGTTATATTCTTGTACATAGGAGCAGTATTTTAGTAGTTATGTTCTTGCACAAAGGGGCAGTATTATAGTAGTTATATTCTTGTACATAGGGGCAGTATTATAGTAGTTATATTCTTGTACATAGGGGCAGTATTATAGTAGTTATATTCTTGTACATAGAGAGCAGTATTATAGTAGTTATATTCTTGTACATAGGGGACAGTATTATAGTAGTTATATTCTTGTACATAAGAGCAGTATTATAGTAGTTGTATTCTTGTACATAGGGGCAGTATTATAGTAGTTATATTCTTGTACATAAGGAATAATATTACAGTAGTTATATTCTTGTACATATGGGCCAGTATTATAGTAGTTATATTCTTGTATATATGGGCCAGTATTATAGTAGTTATATTCTTGTACATAAGGAATAGTATTATAGTAGTTATATTCTTGTACATAGAATAGGGGCAGTATTATTGGAGCTATATTCTTGTACATAGGGGCAGTACTATAGTAGTTATATTCTTGTACATAGGGGCAGTATTATAGTAGTTATATTCTTGTACATAGGGGCAGTATTATAGCAGTTATATTCTTGTACATAGGGGCAGTATTATAGTAGTTATATTTTTGTACATAGAGAGCAGTATTATAGTAGTTATATTCTTGTACATAGGGGCAATATTATAGTAGTTATATTCTTGTACATAGGGGGCAGTATTATAGTAATTATATTCTTGTACATAGGAGCAGTATTATAGTAGTTATATTCTTGTACATAGAGAGCAGTATTATAGTAGTTATATTCTTGTACATAGGGGACAGTATTATAGTAGTTATATTCTTGTACATAAGAGCAGTATTATAGTAGTTATATTCTTGTACATAGGGGCAGTATTATAGCAATATTCTTGTACAAAGGAGCAGTATTATAGTAGTTATATTCCTGTACAAAGGGGCATTATTACAGTAGGTATATTCTTGTACATAGGGGCAGTATTATAGTAGTTATATTCTTGTGCATAAGGAATAATATTACAGTAGTTATATTCTTGTACATATAGGCCAGTATTATAGTAGTTATATTCTAGTACATATGGGCCAGTAGTATAGTACTTATATTCTTGTACATAGGGAATAGTATTATAGTAGTTATATTCTTGTACATAGCATAGGGGCAGTATTATTGGAGCTATATTCTTGTACATAGGGGCAGTACTATAGTAGTTATATTCTTGTACATAGGGGCAGTATTATAGTAGTTATATTCTTGTACATAGGGGCAGTATTATGGTAGTTATATTCTTGTACATAGGGGCAGTATTATAGTAGTTATATTCTTGTACATAGGGGCAGTATTATAGTAATTACCGTATATTCTTGTACATAGGAGCAGTATTTTAGTACTTATATTCTTGTACATAGAGAGCAGTATTATAGCAGTTATATTCTTGTACATAGGAACAGTATTATAGTAGTTATATTATTGTACAAAGGGGCAGTATTATAGTAGTTATATTCTTGTACATAGGGGCAGTATTATAGTAGTTATATTCTTGTACATAAGAAATAATATTACAGTAGTTATATTCTTCTACCTATGGGCCAGTATTATAATAGTTATATTCTTGTACATATGGGCCAGTATTGTAGTAGTTATATTCTTGTACATAGAGAGCAGTATTATAGTAGTTACCTTCTTGTACATAGGGGCAGTATTATAGTAGTTATATTCTTGTACATAGGGGCAGTATTATAGTAGTTATATTCCTGTTCATAGGGGCAGTATTATAGCAGTTATATTCTTGTACATAGGAGCAGTATTATAGTAGTTATATTCTTGTACAAAGGGGCAGTATTATAGTAGTTATATTCTTGTACATAGGGGCAGTATTATAGTAGTTATATTCTTGTACATAAGGAATAATATTACAGTAGTTATATTCTTGTACATATGGGCCAGTATTATAGTAGTTATATTCTTGTACATATGGGCCAGTATTATAGTAGTTATATTCTTGTACATATGGGCCAGTATTATAGTAGTTATATTCTTGTACATAGGGAATAGTATTATAGTAGTTATATTCTTGTACATAGAATAGGGGCAGTATTATTGGAGCTATATTCTTGTACATAGGGGCAGTACTATAGTAGTTATATAGTTATATTCTTGTATATAGGGGCAGTATTATAGTAGTTATATTCTTGTACATAGGGGCAGTATTATAGTAGTTATATTCTTGTACATAAGGGGCAGTAATTATAGTAGTTATAATCTTGTACATAGGGAGCAGTATTATAGTAGTTATATTCTTGTACATAGAGAGCAGTATTATAGTAGTTATATTCTTGTACATAGGGGCAGTATTATAGTAGTTATATTCTTGTACATAGGGGCAGTATTATAGTAATTATATTCTTGTAAATAGGAGCAGTATTATAGTAGTTATATTCTTGTACATAGGAGCAGTATTATAGCAGTTATATTCTTGTACATAGGAGCAGTATTATAGTAGTTATATTCTTTTACATAGGAGCAGTATTATAGCAGTTATATTCTTGTACATAGGAGCAGTATTATAGTAGTTATATTCTTTTACATAGGAGCAGTATTATAGTAGTTATATTCTTGTACATAGGGGCAGTATTATAGTAGTTATATTCTTGTACATAGGGGCAGTATTATAGTAGTTGTGTTCTTATACATAGGGGGCAGTATTATAGCAGTTATATTTCTGTAGATAGGAGCAGTATTATAGTAGTTATCTTCCTATACACAGGAGCAGTATAATACTGTAGTAGTTTTAGTGTACAATCCCCATTTGGATTTTGTTTCTCACCTGTTCTCTCTGATCCTCCTGTTTCTTCTCTTTCTCAGCTTTATAGTCAAAGCTCCCGATACCTTCCATAGATGTTGCCAGCTCAGCTGCCACCAATGCCATCAGGGCCCCAATAATCATGTCTCCTTTTTTCTGACTAATACAAAATGCTTGAAGTTTCTCAGTCAATATCCCATTGAGGCTTTTACAATAATCATTAATAATATGGTCTTCACAAGAGTTGAGGAACTGAGCGGCTGCCTTGCTGAGCTCCTGCACATCGACCTTGTGTTTTTTGTTAGGACTACAAAGGGATGAGAGAGAATCTTGATAGTTTATGTCCATCTGAAAGTTGTAAAAATAAAAACATGTCATGGAGAATTGGTAAATCTATAGAGTTTTGAGAGGATGTGGTGGTCTGTCCCATGGCACCTAGACTTGATAGGTTGACTCTTCCAAAAACGCTCTTGGTCTTGTACATAGTTTTTTAAGCCCATTTTTTTGTATTTTAAATATGTCCTGAGGGTGCTGTAAAAATAATGACTTGTACACACTCACCTATGGATCCCCAACCCTTCTCGGGTTCCCTGCCAGTCTTTACTACTTTTCTTCTGGTGTAGTTCACCACTGCAATTACTAATTGGCTGCAGCGGTCATGCACCAACAATGATAATAGAGTAGTAGAGGATCCTTAGGTTGGTAAGTGCTTTTTATTTTTGGGTAATGTGTAACATAAGAAAAAATGCATGAAAAACCCCTTTAATGGGATTGCTCGACACTGAATCAATTTTTTTAGACATGGATGGAGGTGATGTCTGACCCACTGATTGGCTGCAGGTAACAACAAGAGCGCATCATCAGATGTTTATTTGATGACTTACGTTTCTGTTCACCCTTGATTGGCTGCAGTGTTCTTGATACTTCTAAGGAGAGCACACATTGCTTCTGCAGCTGGTGCATACCTCTGGAACAGCCTGTACTGGTTTACATAAATAGTGGACAACCCCTTTAAGTTGCAGTAACAGATGAAGCCCATGGAGATGAGTGGTACTATTTCTATGAGAAAGGATCCATGTTTTTTAAGGGATGCTTTTTCCAAGCAAAGGGATTCAGGAGCTGTGTTTTGGTTTTTCAAGGTGGGAACATTTTTCTGCATGATATTAAAAAATAAATAACGGTGGAAGTCATTATTACTTTATGGACTAGGTCATTCTTCTAACCTCCTTACCAAACAGCTTTTGAAAAAACCCATGATGTTGAAGTTCGGGGACAGGCGGGAAATTTCCGAGGGACTGAGCAGCATACAGACCTGTAGTGGAGAAAAATAGGGAATTTCGTGAAAACAGATCTTGAGGGATCTGGGACAAAACTGGAAACCACTATGCCTGTTACCGGGACAATTTGGAGGATCAATTCTTTATAATCCTTTGGCAAGTTATATTACGATCAGTGCTATGAAAAGCCCCCATCTGCCTCATGAAGGGCCCAGATCTTCCTCACATCAAGTACCCAGATATTCAGATGATGGTACTCACCTCCCAGTCGGTCCCAATTGTGTTTGTTACGGTCAACACCTTGGTAGACACTCCATGCTGGAACATGCTCTTCTCTTTGTTACCACCCTGTAGAAGGAAATCTTGAAAATCAATAGTGTTATAGACAGTATCCTAAAAGAAATATATTATCAGAAAACCTTTTTCTTTCATTAAATATATATTTATTCAACATAACAATTCAGTGGTATGAGAATGTCCTGGAGTTGCAATCATCCAGACAATATCGCACTGTAGTGAAAGGAAAGACCTTTGCTAACACACTAAGCCTTCTAGAATGTAGAGATCTTTTCTTTCCCATGTTCTGATTGGCTTAGATGTGAGCCAATCACAGCATGAGCTCTGATATAGTGGGGATCTTCAAACTAACAACTAATGAGAATGACCTTTGCGATTCTCCTTGTAAGGTGCAACTTTTTGATTTCTGTCACGGCCACCCTTTGCTTGACACATATTCTTCTCTCTTACCTCCTTATTCAGAAGATGTAGTTGAGTGTTGTGGTTGGTGATGATGTAGAGGCGACTTTTACTGACCCGAGGGAACTTCAGAGCAACCTCGTGTTGTTTTACCGAGTAGTCGTTCTGCACCTCAAAGACTGTGACCTTAGCGTCCATCTGTTCAGCAATGAGATGGGTATCAAGAGTGATGCGTCATGCTAAAATAGTGTATCCAAGCCATTATTACATGTTTATCATGTATCCAAGCCAATCATATCCCATAAAAACTGCTCATCTTGTATTTTGGAGCCAATCAGGTGTGATACAACTCAGCAGAAAGTATCTTAGGCAATCAGAGCCACTTATGCATAATTACGTTTGCGGAGTCACGTTGTCTGAGCCAATCGCGATACTTTTTGCTTCGCTGGTACATCTAAGCCTGTCATGTGTGATACTGTATGCCGAATGTGTGCATCTAAGCCTGTCATGTGTGATACTGTATGCCGAATGTGTGCATCTAAGCCTGTCATGTATGATACTGTATGCCGAGTGCGTGCATCTAAGCCTGTCATGTGTGATACTGTATGCCGAGTGTGTGTATCTAAGCCTGTCATGTGTGATACTGTATGCCGAGTGCGTGCATCTTAGCATGTCATGTGTGATACTGTATGCCGAGTGTGTGCACCTAAGCCTGTCATGTGTGATACTGTATGCCGAGTGTATGCATCTAAGCCTGTCATGTGTGATACTGTATTCTGAGTGTACGCATCTAAGCCTGTCATGTGTGATACTGTATGAATCTAAGCTTGTCATGTATGATACTGTATGCCGATTATGCATCTAAGCCTGTCATGTGTGATACTGTATGCTGAGTGTATGCATCTAAGCCTGTCATGTGTGATACTGTATGAATCTAAGCTTGTCATGTATGATACTGTATGCCGATTATGCATCTAAGCCTGTCATGTGTGATACTGAATGCTGAGTGTATGCATCTAAGCCTGTCATGTGTGATACTGTATGCCGGGTGTGTGCTTCTAAGCCTGTCATGTGTGATACTGTATGCTGAGTGTATGCATCTAAGCCTGTCATGTGTGATACTGTATGCCGGGTGTGTGCTTCTAAGCCTGTCATGTGTGATACTGTATGCTGAGTGTATGCATCTAAGCCTGTCATGTGTGATACTATATGCCGAGTGTGCATCTAAGCCTATTATGTATAGCACTGTCAGCCACAAAATCTTTACTGTATGATAAGTCAGTTTGTGTGTGTCCTGTTTCTTAAATGAAATCACTAAAAAAAGGGATTTTTTTGACAACTAACAATCCAATTTTATAGTCAGTATCATTGGGGGACTCTGGAGACGTTGGAGGATTGCACAGTGGTCCCTATAGCTGGGAGGAAATGTAAAAGAGTCAGAAAGATGTAAGTAGATACAAAAGTAAGCACCCAAAAGAACTACGACTTTGGCTTGGGCTGTGTTGACGCGCCTGTCCAGAAAGGTTAGGTTGTGGAAGGAGAGAAAGAAATTCCTTCCGTATGTCCATCCAGGACAGGACCATGACATCATCCAGTTAAGGACTAGCTATGAGGATGGAGGAGAGTCATTACTGTCCAAACACCTTTTTGCGGACCTGTGGAGCTATGGCTAGACCAAACAGGACAGCCACGGATGAGCAAAGTATATAACGTGCTGAACAATTTTGCAGATCTGGACGTGTAGATATACATCCTTGGTGTCCACTGAGTAAAGGAGATCCCATGGATACAATCACTGTCTGCATGGTCAAATATACTTGCTAACATGGGAGATCAGTTGGGTGATCTCAGCCAGATCGTCAGGTGGCCTGCCAGAGAAGAAGAGTTTGTCTGTCTGTTTGGCCTATTCTGTAGCTGCCCTGCTGACTCAGGAAAATGCAAAAACTGGTCTCAAGGTCAAAAGAGCCTCCTCAAGTGAGGATTTGTTGACATCTCTGTGGCCGTGTTTTGATTAGGCCAGCATCGGAGGAGAAAATGCAAATACGGAGGGTACATGCTAAGTTGGTTACCTAGTTACATAGGATGAAAAAATACCGCGGTCCATCAAGTTCAACCTTTCTCCACCAATTATACATTTTGTCACTAAATTATCTATAACCCATAATGTTCTGTACTGAGGAAATCATCCATCCCTTGTATAACAGCTGTTATAGAGTCGGCCATTACTACCTCTTGTGGTCGGCATTCCACAGTCGGACTGCTCTAACTGTAAAGAACCCTTTCCTATGTAGCTGCCGGAATCACCTTTCTTCCTCCAGTAATGAGCGCCCCCTGGTCCTTAGTATGGTCTTTGGAAGGAATAAGTCATGTGCCGTCCTCTGTACTGACCACCCATGTATTTATACATATAAATGAGATCCCCTCTGAGACGTATTTTTTCTAAGCTAAACAAGCCCAACTTTTCCAACCTCTCCTCATATGAGAGGCCTTCCATCCCTTGTAATAATCTATTGCCCGTTATTGAACTGATTCTAACTTCTGAATTTCTTTTTTAGAATGTGAGGCCCAAATTTGGATCCCGTATTCTAGATGTGGTCTCAAGTGATTTATAAAGGGGTAACAATACGTTGGGATAGCGGGATTTTCTCGCTCTTTTTATACATCCTAAAATCCTATTAGCTTTTGCGGCTGCTGCTTGACATTGAGTACTGCTGCACAGCTTACTTATAACCAGAATGGAGGTCCTTCTGTTCTGTAGTCCCGAGTATACTCCCATTTAATGTATATACAGCAGTAGGATTACTCTGTCCTCGGTGCATTACTCTACATTTATCAATATTACACCTCAACTGCAGAGTGTTTGCCCTTTAGACATCTTATTCAGATCGTTTTGCATGTTAAGGGGAAATTTTCACTATTGTTACCTGGGGCATAACTTTGGAATGGAGTGGCACAGAAGAAAAAGATAACCTGTTCCAGAACCAGTAGAGGATGCACGCCGTGTAAATAAAAAAAATGATTTTTTTTCTTTATAAGGGTTATCCAGGACTTCTTTTTTGTTAATTTTCTCTTTGGGGCTAAACACTTGTCATCTGTGCTGCCCTACAATGATCTTCTCCTGCTTCCTGTGATGTTACAAACAGGGCAGCTCCTTCTCTCCCATCTGCTGGCGCCATGTTGATTGACAGCCGGCTCTTTGCTGTGTTAGGCTGAGCTGGATGACAATTAACATCATGTCAACAGAGCAGAGCGGAAGAGAAGGAATGGCTCTGTCGATTTCCTGTCACCGGCAGGAGCCGTCCGTGACTACTCTGAGCCAGAAAACGTTGGAGTCCCTCCTGTCTTTTGTGGATTTCCTCAATACAGCATGGCCAGGTATCTCCTTTACCATGGCCCATGATTCCCATAGAATGAACTTCCTGGATACAGTAGTCATTAAAGATCAAATGGGCAATTTGAGTACGGATATCCACATTAAAAACACAGACAGGAACAGCCTATTACATTACCAGAGCTGGCACCCCCAGGCCATCAAGAAGGCAATTCCCAAATCCCAAATTCAGCGGGTAACCCGCATAGTCTCGGACATTGAATTACGAACACAAAGAGTATCTGAAATGAAGGCTAAATTTCAAGCAAGAGGCTACCCAGATTCAATTCTTCAAGAATCCCAATCAATCAACCACTCCACCGGTCCAAAATCTCAAAAGCAAAATCGCATTCCTTTCGTTCACACCTTCCACCCATTCGCCTATATACTCCATAGAAACATACGCCAACACTGGCATTTGCTCAAAACTGCCCATCCCAATTTCCCTGAATTCAGGGAACCATTCCTCCCTTGTTTCAGGAGACCCCGCAATCTCAGAGATTCACTGGTTAGAGCTGACCTAGGATCTGACAGAAGACCACCCACACAAAGGTTCCTTCAGAATCCCAGAGTAGGGACCTTCCCATGTCTCCACTGCGCTCAGTGTAGCAACGTCCTGAGGGGCAATTCACTCCACCATCCACATTCTGGAAGGTCTTTCCCGATTAAAAGCTATTTTACCTGTGAATCATCATACGTAATCTACGTTATTAAATGTCCATGCGGCATGCTGTATGTGGGAGAGACGACCCGACCTATCCGAGAGCGTATCTCTAAACACAAATCTACGATCAGATGTGGGAACAAACTTCTACCCATCCCACAGCATTTTATATCTAAAGGTCATAACATCTCACAATTGATGTTCCAAGTAATTGAACATATCTCATTACCCAGACGTGGAGGTGACAGACTGGCTTCCCTCAAACAGAGGGAATCCTTTTGGATCCATACCCTCGATACCCTACATCCTAGAGGTCTCAATAGAGATTATGACCTCACTTTCATATAAGGTTTGATACCTCTCTTCTTCTCTTACCAGTTTATTTACCAAAGATGTTTACTGTCTATATTTATCTTGTTGTTACTGTTGAGGAGAGCCATAAGATCAAATACTTAATTAACCTCAACACATAAGATAATTGAGAGAAGCAACCTATAACATGTATTGTTTAACCTTACATAGGTTTTCCTCAGACAAAGTGAGACACTGAAGATGGCCGCCATCTCCTGTATCAGAGCCGTGTGCTCTGGTATCCAAGATGAACAATGAAGACACTAAAGATGGCCGCCATTTCCTGTATCAGCATGCCGTGTGCTCTGGTATCCAAGATGACGCCCACCCTGATGACCTCATGGATCCACCCACAGCGACGCCCACCCTGATGACCTCATGGATCCGCCCATGGACTTGCTCATGCCCAACCCACTAACCAATGAAATACATCAGATCACTCCCATTTTAGAGCTAACCGAGCCCCCTTACAGGAGATATATAACATTGTGTTTGACTAATAAACTTCCCTTCTTGGAGCTGAGCCACACATTGATCAAGGAGAGTTACAGCTGACTGTGTCTGGTGTATTTCTTTAGTGCACATGATCAATATCCATTAGGCCAGGAGTAGGCAACTAGAGAATTGAACATTTTATTAATTGTTCAACCCTAATATTACTATGAAGAAATCTACATCATGTTATTTAATCTTATTACTGATATTTCAATATTCTTAACAATGTCTATCTGTCTCCCTAGAGCCGATTATATTGAAACTCCAGGACTCTTCTTCCTCTCAGCGGGGCACAGTGGATAGAGCACATATCACCCTCCTCGTCCACCAATGCGGCCATTATCTTACGTTCTTTCCACAACTCTCTAGCGGTATCTCTAGCGGTATCTATGCAACGGTACACAAATCTAGTTGTCCCGCCTCCCCCTTGACAGCATCCTCTGGTTGGCTGACATAATTCTGTCAGTCACGACAGCGGTACACGGCCACTTCCGGTACGTCATTTCCGGCACGGCCGTTCCACACTAAAGGAACGCCGCACAGGCACTCTCACATTCGGGCATCACACCGACAGCGGTGGACACCGCGTCAAGACCCGCACAACATCAGGTAATACCCCCAACTACCTCCTGCCACCATGACGCGGACTCACAGTCCTAAGCCTTACCAGACCAATTTACTTTCATTCACAGCACTCAGATGTGCTTTCTGCTCGCCTCAAAAAGCATAATTCAGGTACCGCTTATCTCCTAGGGGACTTCACGTTATGTGCACAAGTGCACCCCTATCCCTATTTCTATGTTTTTTGTCTCTCAATACAGCGGATTTTTTTCCCCTCTTTTCACAACTTAGATATATCATAGAACCATCAGATCTACTGAGTGGACACTCAGTCATTCTACCGTACGGTACGCACATTTTTATACTCTCTCCACCTTATTCACCCACATTAGGGGGCTCTGGGTGGTAGTGTTGGCTCCTCCAGTTGTATTAGATTTCCAGCAAGCTACACATTATGACCGCATGATTCACTGTATATACCTTGTTTCCTTGCTTCTTGTTTCCTTTTTGGTTTTTCATTTTTTGTATATATTCACATATGTAACTACAGACGAATGTAATTGTTTATTTTGCTTATAATCTTGTAGTAACTGACGAAGGCCATACCAGGCCGAAACATTTTGATCGTACTACAGAATAAAAAATCTCAAATTTAAGTTGAGTGCCAGGTTCTTTATAATTACATGTATATGGTTTGGGAACCTACCTGTGCACCACTATAGCTGTGCTCACGTGTTTTGATCCACTGTACTCTGAGCCAGAAGAGATAGTCGCAGGGCAACTACCTGCTAAGTGCTCTGCCCCATAGGGAAAGTAAAAAATCTGCTGAATAACCCCTTAACTATTCTCCCTCCTCCTGGAGGGTAGCAGGAAAATCATAAAAGGCAAGAACACTGAATAAAACAGCAGATGCGTCTGTCGCAGAAGGACCACAAGCTAACTCTGTGTCGTACTTACTTTTCTTCTCACTCTCCTCATCAGACTGAACTTTATCCTTGTGTAAAGGAGAACAGGATTAGTTTCTGTTTCACTTCTTGTAATTCACCAGCCTTACTTTAACCCCTCGCCGGCCAAGTGCAGTTTATTCAGCCTGAGGCCGGTAACGCCCAACGGAGGCATTTTCCATTTTTGCCCTGTAATTTTCCTCTCCTCTTTTTCCAAGAGAAGATGACATTGCCGCATAAGGGCTTGTTTTTTTTTTTAACTATAGTTTAGAATGGCACCATTCATTTTATTATAGAATGCGATGTGACAGGGAAAGAGAAATCAAAGTAGAATGTAATGGTGCAAAAAAAAACCCCACCATTTCTTGTTTTGTTGGACATTGGCACCTGCATTGTGGTGGGTAGGTGACTGGGCAATTAGTACAATAAAGAAATGATGCCCCAGGATCAAATCACTTCATTGTAGCTTTCAGATATTGATAGCGGCGCTGCCACTTGTTGGAAAAAAACTTCTTATCCCCCATGGTGGATTATATCTTCTCCTACGACACACAGCAGTGGAGCAAAATAATCTGAAACAAGTTACAACCAGGATCCATCATAACCTAAACCCGGGGAAGATAATAGTGCCTTAAAGAAAGCTAAATTGAACCAAAGTGGGTGATTGTAAAACCTTACGACCCCGGCAGCCATTAGCGGAGGACATGGTACCACTCTTGCAGAACTTGGTGAGGATGCCCAAGTGGCAATTGTAGAGTGTACTTGCTATTTCCTCCCCAGCCAATGGCTGTTGGACATTATGTATATATTACTTCCTCCCCATTGGGGAGGTGCCTGAGCAACCTTCTGTTTACAATCTATGTTGTGCAAGGTCGCATACCAGTGCAAGTCCTGTTTGCTGCATGCTAGTGCAAATCCTGCTTTCTGCACTCTGATGCAAATCCTGCCTGCTGCACTTTAGTGTAATTACTGCCTGCTGCACTCTGATGCAAATCCTGTCTGCTGCACGCTGATGCAATTCCTGCTTGCTGAACGCTGATGCAGACCTGTCTGCTGCTCTCTGACATAAACTGCTGCACTCGGATACGAACTTGGTCAGCTGCACTCTGATGCAAGCTCTGCCTGCTGCTCCATCCAGTCTGTCCTTTCGGGTCCAGCTGCTGCGCGACCGTTGGTCTGTTCTGGACTGGCACCTGGCGTGCATTGGGAGCCAAGTCTAACCTCACCATCAGAGGCTCTAGTGAACATTCAGGTGATCGCTTAGTAACGCCCCTCCAGGCTTTCTGCGGTCCGTGGCATAGTGGTTCCACAAACCACGTCCGTGACAGTTTAAAATAAATCTCTGCATTATTTTTGTCCATTTCTTCCATTCCCTATCAAGGAGCATTTTAATTTTCTCATTGACAGGGAATGTACGCCTTCTCTTTTGCTCCAAACCCCGGAACATGATGTCCTGGACTGTTCTAGGGGTTTTCGTATCTGATGTCCCCATGGTTGCCCTGATGGCTCTAACTTGTCTGTGTCTTCCGCCAGAAAACACAGCCTACCCCCGTATCACTGTCCGAGGAGACAGAAGAGGAGTCTGATACATGTCTATCCTGCAATTTTACCGATCCATCTAAATCTGATGCCTGACGTTTTTTTTTCCCTCTTTTTGCCCCCTCTTGCTTAATTAGAAATTTCAAGGAGTCTTCAACTTCTGATTTAATTATGGATTTTAGATACATAGCAAAGCTGAGGGTTTCTTCAGAGATGGTCTTAACAGGGACATAGTCTCTTTATATACAGTTCTGGCAAAAATTAAGAGACCACCACATCAAAACCCTGTCATGGGCAGCCCAATCTCCAGACCTGAACCCCATTGAAAACCTCTGGAATGTAATCAATAGGATGATGGATAGTCACAAGCCATCAAACAAAGAACTGCTTACATTTTTGCGCTAGAAACAGTGTGAAAGCATGCCAAGACACATGAAAGCTGTGCTTAAAAATCATGGTTATTCCATAAAATATTGATTTCTGAACTCTTCCTGAGTTAAAACATTAGTATTGTTGTTTCTAAATGATTATGACCTTGTTTTCTTTGCATTATTTGAGGTCTGAAAGCACTTGCATATATTTTTTTTAATTTTGACCATTTTTTCTTTTCAGAAAAAAATACAAAATGCATTGCTTGGAAATTCGGAGACATGTTGTCAGAAGTTTATAGAATAAAAGAACAATTTATATTTTACTCAAAAATATACCTATAGAGAGAAAAATCAGACAAACTGACAATTTTGCAGTAGTCTCTTAATTTTTGCCAGAGCTATATATGCTGGGTAGATTATCCATGCACAGCGTATTCTTTATTATTGTGCTTGGTGCTACATTTCATGGGCCTTCACTAGTATAAAATACATAGAGAAAGGGACCTGTTTAACAAGGTCAACGGAGATCACTCGCCATACTGATGTTTAGTCTAGTGTACCGGAGATGAAGGCTGGATCGTCACTGGGGTGTGCCGGGTCTTTCACCAGCACACCCGGTGCATGCACAGACCGGGCATGTCCCGGCGCACTCAGCGTGGCACTCTAGCATTCCAGGCGTGTGCATACCTGGGACCTCATGTCGGCAATAGACTTTTACCAAGAGGTCTCTGCCTGCACGCCTGACCTCTTAGCCAGAGATGGTATCTTCAGTTCGGAAGTCATCCTGTCCATGCACACCCTCAAGACCTGGGTAAGTCCTAAATGTATCCCTCTTCTAGGTTCCCTCAAGGACAAGAAATCAAACTGATGCGGAGAGGTAACGCCCTTTTATTGAGTAGGTTTCCTGTCCTTGATTGTCTGGTACCCTCCCTCAGGTGCTGCTCTCGTGGGAGAAGTGGAAAATACTGCATTATAGGAGGGCTTGACCTTAATGGGGGCATCCTAAGCTAACTTTTCAATGTTTCTTAACACAGAAGGATAAAAAACAGGGATTTTTGTGTACTCATCGTAAAATCCTTTTCTCTGAGCCACTCAATGGGTGACACAGGACCATGGGTGTTATGCTGCTGCCTCTAGGAGGCTGACACTAAGTAGACATAAAAAGATTAGCTCCTACTCTGCAGTATGCACCCAGATACTGGCTCCAGCCGAACCAGTTCCGTGACAATGCAGCAGGAAAAAAAACAAGAACAATATATTAGAGTACACCAACGTCAAACCAAAAAACATACTCAAGCCGATAGGCCAACAGGGTGGGTGCTGCGTCCCCCAGCTATCTTGTTCATTTGTCCACACTTTTGTGTGCAGCAGTCCTTTTTATTGCTGCCATACTTGTCCTGAGATCATTGTAGGGAGATTGAAATTGTACTACAGTCCTTGTATTTTTTTCATATATCTTCCAGCCACTTTCTGCCACTTACATTGTGTTGTTTTATACACTGGGCCTGAGTTTTGGTTCAGTCTCCAAAAAAAAAAAGTGAGATTCAAATTCTCACAAAGTTGATATACTTCAGTCCTGTTAGTTTGTCGTATATCAGCCAGCCACTTTCTGCCACGTACATTGTGTTGTTTTATACACTGGGCCTGAGTTTTGGTTCAGTCTCCCCCCCAAAAAAGTGAGATTCAAATTCTCACAAAGTGGATATACTTCAGTCCTGTTAGTTTGTCGTATATCAGCCAGCCACTTTCTGCCACGTACATTGTGTTGTGTTACACACTGGGCCCGAGTTTTGGTTTAGTTTCCCCCCAAAAAAAGTGAGATTCAAATTCTCACAAAGTGGATATACTTCAGTCCTGCTAGTTTGTCGTATATTAGCCAGCCACTTTCTGCCACGTACATTGTGTTGTGTTATACACTGGGCCTGAGTTTTGGTTCAGTCTCCCCCCAAAAAAGTGAGATTCAAATTCTCACAAAGTGGATATACTTCAGTCCTGTTAGTTTGTCGTATATCAGCCAGCCACTTTCTGCCCCGTACATCGTGTTGTTTTATACACTGGGCCTGAGTTTTGGTTCAGTCTCCCCAAAAAAAGGGAGATTTAAATTCTCAACAAGTGTATATACACCTTCTACCTTGTTTTACAGTACCATATAACGGTTGTTATTTTGGTTAGATTTTCCAAAAAATGAGGAAGTCTGGTGGAAGAGGCCGTGGGCGGTGGTTGCCAGCTGGTACTGATGGTGGTGGTGCATCTGGTGGGAGTTGCAAAATCACAATAGCACCTAAGGCTGGAGGTGTTGAGCCAGCGTCATCGTCTGGCTACACAAGGCCTCAAAGGCTCCCTTATCTGGGAGTAGGAAAACAGCTTTTAAAGCTGGAGCAGCAGGAAAAAGTTTTGGCTTTCCTTGCTGACTCAGCCTCTAGCTCTTTCGCCTCCTCTTCACAAAGTTCCAAATATAAAAGCAGCGAGTCGTCAGTGGATGCTCCCGGTCAGGAACAAGACCGGGAGCAAACCAAGTGAAGGATGCGTCAGGTGACACTACAGGTTACTCCATGGAGCTCTTTACACATACCGTGCCTGGGTTAGAAAGGGAAATTGTTAACTGGCCATTACAAGATGAATCGGACATGGAGTGCACTGATGCACAGCCACAGCTAGATTATTATGCTGTTCCATTGACTCAGATCACTACATTGCCCTCGCAGTGTACTGAGCCAGAATCTGACCCTGATGAGACTATGGTGCCCCGTCCCGAATGCTATAGCACCTTACACGGTGACACAGAGGAAGGTGCACATCACATTGAAGAGGAGGTGATAGATGACCCAGTTGTTGACCCAGATTGGCAGCCATTGGGGGAAGAGGGTGCCGCTGCCAGTAGCTCAGAAGCGGAGGAGGATGATCTGCAGCAGCCATCTACATCTCAACAGCTGTCATCTGGCAGGCCCGTATCAGGCCAAAAACGTGTGTCAAAACCAAAAACAGTTTTAGGACAGCGTGGCCCTCCGGTGAAAGTAGTGTGAAGGAAGAAATTAAGAAAGAATCTCCATTTTGTGCTTTTCGACTCCATTTTGTTGTTTTGATATAAATTTTGTTAGTAGGCTAAAGTTTACAGCTTTTATGAGACCTTGATTGTTGCAATCTAAACAGAATATGAGACTGAGGGTGTATTGTTCTATGAAGCTTTGACGCACAGACTGTTCCTGCATTCTTATAGGTTAAGAACTGTGAGCGTGTTCTTATGCTGATTGGTTGAAGTATAATTTCTATGGCTATGATAAGTCATACAGAATAAATGGGGGCCAGAGAGATCAGCTTGATCCCCCCCAAACAGAGACACACGTCTCCGTCTGGTCATATTCAGTTGCCGGCAACACCTTGTATATTAATTTGGAAATCACTGGGTTAACCGTGAAGGATCACTTTAGATCCTCACTCAACAGTTGGCGCCCAAGAACGTGGGGCACCAAACAGGAACGCCTCTGCCCCCCGGAGGACAACAAGACAAAGGACCCTCGGACCGGACGCAGGCACTGGAAAATTGGGACTGATCATCCCCCACAACAACCACGGTAAGTTGGCAGTTATACTGTCCAGACTGACCGTTTGGTGTGGTTTTCCTGTGTTTGTTGCTGCAAAGAGGATCTGAGGTTTGTCCCCGGAGGCGGGATGATTTTTGGGTGGAATCATATAGAGGTGTAGTTCTGTTGGGAGCCCAGTGCTCGAACCGTACCTCATAAGGGACGGACACCCCGGATTGACCAGTGATGTAATTCTCTTTATAGTCAAAATATCCTGAATTCCTGATCACTGTTAGAATCAGGCGCGGTGAGGTGATCGAAGATTGGGTAGGATGCGTAACTCAGGAATATATAGGTATACAATATATATATCCAGAGGTGTCCGGAGGGTTTAGTCTGAGACGCCCTCCTCCTTTCGCTGAGTACCGCGATTTTGGGTGTCCCAGCGGGGGACAGGTAAACCCTAGTGGAATAGACTATACGGCCGCTCTAGTACTATGCACGACTAAGTAAGGGTATTTAGCTCTAAAGGAGAGTCATGTTTCCATTATGGAAGAAGAAGATTTTGAATTGTGTGATGAATTTGATATTGTTAGCTCAAAGATGGGAAAGAAATCTGTCAGGAATGCAGGGAAAATATTGTCAATTATTGTTTTTTTCCTAAGGTGTTCTGGTATGTGAATTGTGCGATGAAGATTTTGTAGAAATTAATTAAGTCTGAGAACTGCTGTATTCCATTTCTGTGTTTATCTCTAAAATATCCGATGGGAGGGGTCGAGCAGCTGCGCTGTTGCTTTCTCCCTTCTGCGCTGAGGAATGCTGTGATTTTCTTATCTATGCTGTTTCTGGTAGGGAGGGGGCGCGCACGTGGCTGCGCTCTTGAGTTTCACTATATTTTCTTGGTGTAGATTACGCACTGGTAGATCTGTGTTTTGTTTAAAGCGACAATATTGTTTTGAAGTACAAAGAAATATTGTAAATTGAAAGTGAAATCTAGTGCCTAGTTTTAGAAGGAAATTTGTAAGTGATTGTTTGATTATCACTGGTCAACAGCATTTTTGGTGCCAAAGATATTTCATCGAATTTAGGGTATTTTTGGGGTGCTGATTCTGAATATGTCATCAGTTTTGCCAGATTGGCTCAAGTTTTTGAGATTTTTGGTATCTTATTTATAGCACTTGTTGGTAAATGCGACGCATCATCTCATTAATTTCTTTGGATTAGTACTTGAACTGAGCAGTTCTCAATATAGTTTTGTGTTAATTAGTGTTCTAAAAGTTTGTTCATAGCTTGATTTTTGCACTAACTTTATGTTGTTGTCTGTTTTCCAGTGAAAAGCATGAACTCATCAAGAAGAAGTTGTCTTAACGATCCAGACTCATTCTGTTACATTTGTGGTGAATACACACTGCCAAAACATAGAAGAAACATAACAGACTTCGTAAAAAAAGTGTATTTTGCCTATTTTGGGGTTATGCTTGGGGACCAAGACAAGTTTTGGGCACCACACATAGTGTGCAAAGCATGTATCGAATGAATTATTACAAAAATGGAGCAAAGGACAAAGAAAAAGCTTCAAATTTGGTGTTCCAATGGTGTGGAGAGAGCCAAAAAATCATCATGATGACTGTTATTTATGGTAAACACAGGTACAGGCACATCTTCACAATGAGGGACAGGCCTTCTTGCAGATTCCATGTTACTCCCATTTTCGTTTCTTATGCTTATTGAATCCTTGCACTTGCACTGCACAGAAATAACAGTCATCATGATGATTTTTTGGCTCTCTCCACACCATTGGAACACCAAATTTGAAGCTTTTTCTTTGTCCTTTGCTCCATTTTCGTAATAATTCGATACATGCTTTGCACACTATGTGTGGTGCCCAAAACTTGTCTTGGTCCCCAAGCATAACCCCAATATAGGCAAAATACACTTTTTTTACGAAGTCTGTTATGTTTCTTCTATGTTTTGGCAGTGTGTATTCACCACAAATGTAACAGAATGAGTCTGGATAGTTAAGACAACTTCTTCTTGATGAATTCATGCTTTTCACTGGAAAACAGACAACAACATAAAGTTAGTGCAAAAATCAAGCTATGAACAAACTTTTAGAACACTAAAAAACACAAAACTATATTGAGAACTGCTCAGTTCAAGTACTAATCCAAAGAAATTAATGAGATGATGCGTCGCATTTACCAACAAGTGCTATAAATAAGATACCAAAAATGTCAAAAACTTGAGCCAATCTGGCAAAACTGATAGCATATTCAGAATCAGCACCCCAAAAATACCCCAAATTCATTAAATTATTTTGGACACCAGAAAAATTTTTTTTTTTTGTTGACCTGTGTTATCAGTGTGATTGAAAGATTGGTAAAAGATTCACCTGCTTCAAGTTGAGTGGTTGATATATAGCAAATTGAGGATCAACAGAGGAGATAGAAGATTTCCAGGAAATGTATTCTAATGTTATTCTTGGACCCCACCGTCATGATGTGCTCTTTAGGATAGGGACAGGGGATCTCACAAAACAACATGTTGGGGCCATAGTATATGCCGCAGATAACCAGCTCCGACATGCTGGAGGACTGGCTGCAATGATTTCACAGAAAGGTGGACCCATGATACAGGAAGAATCTAATTCATATATACAAACTTATGGCCAGGTAGAAACAGGACAGGTCGCAGCAACCAGAGCAGGACAGTTTCCGTGTCAATATGTAATACATGCAGTGGGGCCACGGTATAATCCTACCAACATTCCCAAGTCCCAACAGTTACTTACTGAGGCTGTCCAGAACGCAATCCTGTATGCCTCCTCCGTTCCTCCCGGTACGATGCCTCAACGTACAATGGCCATACCATTAATCTCTGCCGGTATCTTCCAATATCCCAGGAAGGATGCCGCCATGGTTATAGTATCAGCAATAGAGTGCTGTATACAGGAAAACCCCATAAAATTGGAGGAGGTCCGATTCAGGCAATACAATATCTAACTGTAACAGAGCCTCCTGCACCACCTCCACAGCACATGCCTTCTGTGCCTGTACTACCGCCACCTCCTCCCGCCCCCGAGTCAGTAATATCAGAGTTTGAAGATGATGTGAAAACTACTCCTGACAGGCCAAAGTATACCCCCTTTTCTCCATCGCAGATAGACACCCTTTGTAACCAATTACCCGATCCAGAAACCTCCCCCATGGCCTTCTATAGACAAATAGCAGCGAATTTATTCCACTCCCCGGAGAGATCTGTTACACTTACTCCAAGTGAGGGCTGGGGAGGGATATTTTCCAATTATTGAGGGTGGCATAATGTATAATGTGAACCTGGATGGGGGAACATATGAGAGTGGTGTTGATTTCTGTAATGCTTTAAAAGTTTGGGCACAAGATAGATTAGCGGACCAAGCTACCTCCCTCACAGATGTCACACAGGACAAGGGGGAGACTGCCGAGAAGTTTTATGGGCGTCTTATGGTAGTGTTTAAAGATTTGGGATTCTCATTGTATAATAAAGCCCATTCACACCTTTTTGTAGTAGCTTTAATGTCCGGCCTTAAATCTGAATTGAAAGAGGCAATGATGTCAGTTAGACCTGATATCGAGACTTCCACTCCAGATGATGCATTGAAAATAGTAAAGAGTTTTCAAAAGAATTTAGCCCAGCAGGAAAGGCAAGGGTTAAACCAGTAGCCACAGCAATTCCCGCTCCAAACACTGCTCTAGCCCCCACCGCAGTACAAGGACGTTCCTTATCAGTGGCCCACAGACTTCAGCTCCTGCCCTCCCCACCTTACACAAATCCAATATCTTTTTTAACCCTATGTCTGGGAATCTCACTCCCCAGCCCCGCCATGCAAATTCTCAGATCAAGAGCTTGTTTTAATTAGAGTAGATGGCAGGCCCAATAAACATACTCTTACAAAACCCATCCCTGTGGGACCTTTCCCTGAAGTTACTGCTCAGTTCGTAATCTCTTCTATATGTTCGGTAAATTTACTGGGGGCAGATTTATTATCACAGTTCTGCTCCAGAATATAATTCCAAGATGATGCTCAGATGTTTCTTACGTTATATAACCCCTATGCAGATGAACACAATGAGATCTGTATCCTACATGCCCTTCCCACGGTTATGATGGCCCTGATAGGCCCAGATCCACCCCCAATAATGCCTGTAGAACCAGTAAAAGTGTTTCTCAAACCTGGTGCCCCTTTTTCTAAAGTCCATCAATACCCTTTGAAACATGATCAGGAGCAGTGCCTCAAGGGGCAAATACAAATGTTACTCGATAATGGTGCCCTGGTACCCTGTGTTTCCCCATGTAACACGCCCTTGTTTCCCATTAAGAAAAGACCCCACCCGGCCAACCCCCTGTGTACCGGCTGGTACAAGATCTACGGGCAGTTAATGCAGTTACTGTTCTGGAATCTCCGGTGCCTAATCCACATACTCTTTTGTCCCAGATACCTCAGGATGCTGCTTGGTTCACAGTTATCAACCTTGCCAATGCCTTCTTCAGCATTCCATTACACCCAGATTGCCAGTTTCTGTTTGCATTCACATATCAGGGATGACAATTGACGCGGACAGTTATGCCACAAGGGGCCCAAAATAGTCCCAATCAGTTTGCAAAAAAAATAAAAATAAAATATGGGCGAGTGTCTTTTACCCTGGCAGTTAGAACACCCCTATGTTACGCTGTTTCAGTATGTGGCTGATCTTTTGTTGTGTGCACAAACAGAGCAGGAAGCCATTGTTGCTACTGTTAGACTCCTCAAGTATCTGGCAGATCTGAACTGTCGGGTTTCGGCCTCGAAACTTCAGTTCTGCCTTGGTCAAGTGATATTTTTGGGTCACTGTCTCCTTCAGGGTGTCAGACACCTCTCAAAAGAAAGAAAAATAGCCGTCAGCGCCCTTCCTTTTCCAAAAGATGCGACTGAACTCCAGCGTTTTCTTGGACTATGTACTTATTGTCGTCAGTGGATACCGGACGCATCCCGTATAATGCAACCTCTCTACAATGCCCTGAAAGACGGTTCAAGATATGCTGATGATTTTGGCAGATTTTACACCGGATACGCTGTTACTACGGAAGACACTGTGGTGCACGCAGCTGCACTCCCTCCCTCACTGTCAGCACAAGAAGCAGAACTTCAGGCTCTGTCTACTGCATGTGTTCTGGCCAAAGACAGGCGGGCTAATATATACACGGACTCACAGTATGCATTTGGTATTGTTTATGATTTCGGAGCCCTGTGGGCCAATCGAGGGTTTATTACCACCGCCGGGACTCCAGTGAAGAATGCTAAAGCTGTTAAAACCCTCATGGACTCAATCAAATTACTTACAAAGGTGGCTATTATCAAAGTTAAGGCACACGGTCCTAGGAAAAGTCCACACACTGTTGGTAACGCCTTTGTGGATATGCAAGCAAAAGCTGCTGCTTTTCTACCCGTTGAACTGAACATACCAACTATGGTGACCACACGCTCTCAGCGTAAACAGTCACAAGAAACACTGACTCTACAGGAACCTGATGATCGACGACATACTGAGGTTTTCTGTCGGACCCCGCGAGACCGCTTAATGACGATGCAGAGAATGTCCCCAAAAGGAAGAAGTGAAGCAGTGGAAGGCTGATGGAGCATGTATGGACAATGGTCTCTGGAAAAAGGACCAATTTCTGTGTCTCCCTAAGCGGATGTATCCTGCTATTGCCACGTGGGCACATGGGCCCACACATTGAGGAAAAAAAACAGGCCCTAGCCCTGGTACAAAAATTCTACTGGGCTCCAGGTATTTCTACAGTCCTGACAGCACTCAACCGTGCATGAAATATCTGTCAGACCTGCAATCCCGGTCAACTTCAATGTGTACCCCAGAAGCACCTTGCTAAGTCCGACTATCTGTTCCAAAGGCTCCAGGTGAACCATATCACGTTGCCTAAGTCTGGAAGGTATGAATATTGTCTGGTGGTTGTCGACATGTTCTCCAGTTGGCCTGAAGCATTCCCGGTTACCAACATGACTGCAAAGACTACAGCGAAGAAATTGGTGATGGAAGTTATATGCAGATATGGTGTTCCAGAAGTCGTTGAAAGTGACCAAGGCCCGGCCTTTTCTTCTCATGTGTATCAGGAGGTGCTGACAATGCTTGGATCTACTGTAGCCCTCCATACTCTGTACAATCCACAATCCAGTTGGAAAGTTGAGAGACTGAATGGCACACTGAAGGGACAATTGACCAAAATGATGCAGGAGACTACGGCTCCATGGCCAGAGCTCCTACCCATTGTACTGTACCACACTCGTACTACACCCCTATTGCAAAACATGGCCTGTCCCCATATGAGATATTGTTTGGTGCTAGACCCTCAGTTGCAAATTTCCAGTCTCAGTAGTTGTCAGAAGAAACAGACCGTGCTGTTCAATATGTTATTCAGTTTAGTAAAAATCTTGCTAACACCCATGTTTTAGTTTCTTCTTCCCTTCCAGATTCAGCGGAAACCGACACTTGTCACAATTTAAAGTCTGGTGGTTTTGTGGTCGTGAAAAGGCATGTCAGAAAATATGGACTAGAACCCTTGTATAACGGTCCCTACCAAGTCCTCAGTATCATTTCTATGTCAGTAAAGCTGGAAGGAAGGCCGACGTGGATCTACGCATCGCACTGCAAGCTGGTCAAACAGACTAGTAGCAAATAAGGGGATATAATGTTTTGTTTTTTCGTATTTCCATATAATAATATTGGTAACCACATGGGACAGCCTAAATTCCTCAATATCCTTGAATAATAAGTTTGTCCAATATCATGAAAGATTAGTAGCACAGATGGGTATAGCCAATAAAATTGTCAGTTCTATTTTCATTTACCCTATGATTACACAAATGTGGGATACATTGGTTAGGGCCACAGATTTTCTAGATGATCAAATTTGGGATATATTGGATATATTTAATATACTACTGTTGCTGTCCAAAACCAACTTATCATAGTTACTAATTAATATACTGTAGTACTGTAACAGCAGCACAGGGTGGTATGTGTCAGGTTATTGGACCCGCATGCTGTCATTATATAGATCCCAATAACACTATGAAGTTTAAGTTAGAGGACATTCAAAGACTCAGAGATTAATATAATAAAGACAATGACCGTAATAAGGACAGTTGGTGGGCAGACACCTTCTCCTTTCTTAATCCAGCAAATTGGTTTAAGGGATTTGGGGGCTGGATAGCTGGAATCTTGCAAAGTTTGTTACATATCGCTGCCTTTATCCTTGTTATGTATGTAATACTAAAACTTTTTTTTTGGTGTATTTCTGTGTGTATTAGGAAATTCTGCACTAAGACAACTAATGATGAAACCAAAAGCGTTGCCACCCCTGCTCTTCTCTACACCGATTTCACAAAGTTACCTGATGAAGATGTTGAAGCCAAGCGCATGGCTATCTTCAAAAGATCCCCACTACTGTTATCAATAATTGTTATTTGTAAATTCTAGTATACAGGGGGGACGGGTACGCCGCAACAGCCATGGCTGGTAACATGGCACCAGTCATGTGAAGACCAGTACCCCTCGAGCTTAGAGCTTGGGATAGTACCTCTGATGCTGGACATTAATTAACAAAATTTATCTAGAGGGGAATGTGAAGGAAGAAATTAAGAAAGAATCTCCATTTTGTGCTTTTCGACTCCATTTTGTTGTTTTGATATAAATTTTGTTAGTAGGCTAAAGTTTACAGCTGTTATGAGACCTTGATTGTTGCAATCTAAACAGAATATGAGACTGAGGGTGTATTGTTCTATGAAGCTTTGACGCACAGACTGTTCCTGCATTCTTATAGGTTAAGAACTGTGAGCGTGCTCTTATGCTGATTGGTTGAAGTATAATTTCTATGACTATGATAAGTCATACAGAATAAACGGGGGCCAGAGAGATCAGCTTGATCCCCCCCAAACAGAGACCCACGTCTCCGTCTGGTCATTTTCAGTTGCCGGCAACACCTTGTATATTAATTTGGAAATCACTGGGTTAACCGTGAAGGATCACTTTAGATCCTCCCTCAACAGTAGCACAGCGTGAAATGCCTGAAAAGGTATTCGATAGTAGGAAGAGTGTAGTATGGCAATTTTTTAACCAAGATCCGAATGATCAGTCAAAAGTTATCTGTAAGAAATGCTCAAAGACCTTTAGCAGAGCGAAGAATCTTCAAAATTTAAATACAACATGCATGCTTAGACATTTAACCAGCATGCACTTGCAAGCCTGGACTAACTACCAAACGTCACGTACCGTTGGTGCACCTGCTCAGAATGAAGGTAGTCAGCAACGCTACATTGCTTTCCTCACGGTTAGCCCACTGATTAGGACACCACCAGCAACAAATGTGGAGGTATCGTCGCAAGGCCAAAGCAGTCATGGAATCACAAGGTTATTGGTAGGAAACACTGTATGTAGGCCAACATCAAGAATACCATCACCAACCCTCTCTCAATCCGCCATGTCCACCACCAACACCGCTAGTTCCACCATATGCAGCTCTCCAGTCCAGCTCACCCTACAAGAGACTCTCTTTAGGAAAAGAAAGTACTCATCCTCTCACTTGCGTACACAGGGTTTGAACGCCCAGATTGCTATACTAATCTCGTTAGAGATGATGCCCTACCGGTTGGTTGAAAGCAAAGCTTTCAAAGACCTGATGGCCTACGCAGTACCACGCTATGACCTACCCAGTCGGCACTTCTTTGCGAGAAAAGCCATCCCAGCCCTCCACCAGCATGTCAAAGACCGCATTGCCCATGCACTGAGGCAATCAGTCAGTGGAAAGATGCACCTCACAACAGATGCATGGACCAGTAGGCATGGCCAGGGACGTTACGTGTCCATCACGGCGCACTGGGTTAATGTGGTGGATGTAGGGTCCACAGGGGACAGCCATAGTGGAACAGTTCTGCCTAGCCCATGGTCTAGGAAACAGTTGGCTGTAGGCGTTCGCCACCCCTCCTCCTCCTCCTGCTCCAGAAGCGAAAGCTCGTCCACAGAGCGCAGTCGCACGACCACTCCATCCGCAGCTGCCAGTGTTGCACACGAGGTGTCCCATTATGGAACAGCTAGTGGTAAGCGTCAGCAGGCTGTGTTACAAATTAAGTGTTTGTGCGACAACAGACACACCGCGGAAGTACTGGCCGAGTACTTGCAGCAACAAACTCAGTCATGGCTGGGCAGTGTACATCTTGAGGCAGGCAAGGTAGCCAGTGATAACGGAAGGAATCTTATGGCTGCCATAGCCCTTTCAGAACTGAAACACATACCTAGCCTGGCTCACACCTTGAACCTGGTGGTGCAGTGCTTCCTTAAAAATTATCCGGAGTTACCAGCCCTGCTCCTGAAGGTGCGAAGACTTTGCTCGCACATCCGCCGGTCGCCAGTACACTACAGCCGTATGCAGAACCATCAGCGATTGCTGAATCTTCCCCAGCATCGCCTAATAATCGACATTGCAACAAGGTGGAACTCCACACTGCACATGGTTCAGAGGCTGTGCGAACAGAAGCGTGCTGTAATTAATTTGTGGGAGGATACACATACACGGGCAGGCACTTGGATGGCAGACATGGAGTTGTCGGGTGTGCAGTGGTCGAAGCTACAAGTCCTTCAGTGTTTTGAGGAATGCACACGGCTGGTAAGTGCAGACGACGCCATCATAAGCATGAGCATCCCACTAATGCGTCTGCTGATGCAAAGTTTGACGCACATTAAGGAGCAGGCGTCTGCAGCCGAGGAGGAGGGAAGCCTTGATGACAGTCAGCCATTGTCTGCTCAGGGTACTCTCCTGGATGAGGTGGCGGACGAAGAGGAGGAGGATGATGGGGATGAATATTTATGGGAGGAGGATGCTTCTCAGGGGGCAATAGAAAGTGGTGGCGTTGCAAGGTCAGGTACAGGGTTTTTGCGGGACACAAGTGATGTTGATTTGCAAGAAAGTGCTCCTTAACCCAGCACAAGCTGTCAATTGACACCTGGAACATTGGCCCACATGGCTGATTATGCCGTGCGTATCCTAAAAAGGGACCCCCGCATTATCAAAATGATGACCGATGACGATTACTGGTTGGCCTGCCTCCTGGATCCACAATATAAAGGAAAATTATGAAATATCATGCCACATGAGAACCTTGCGCAAATATTGGCTACCAAACAAGCAACTCTTGTAGACCGTTTGGTTCAGGCATTCCCAGCACACAGCGGTGGTGATGGTTCTCACACGAGCTGCAGGCGGCAACATGGCAGAGGTGTTAGAGGTGCACAAATCCGAAGTGGCGTTGGACAAAGGTTTTTTTTTTACCAGTTTGTGGAGTAATTTCGCAATGACCGCTGACACGACAGGTACTGCTGCATCGATTCAAAGTGACAGGAGACAGCATTTGTCCAGTATGGTTACGAACTACTTTTCCTCCCTTATCGATGTTCTCCCTCACAGGTCATTTCCCTTTGATTACTGGGTATCAAAAATAGACACCTGGCCTGAATTGGCAGAATATGCATTACAGGAGCTCGCTTGCCCTGCTGCTAGTGTGCTATCAGAAAGAGTCTTCTGCTGGTTCAATACTGACCGAAAAAAGGACACGTCTGGCTACCCGAAATGTTGATGATCTAACCTTCATTAAAATGAACCAATCATGTATTTCAAATATTTTTGCCCCACCTTCCCCTGCTGACACATAGCTTGCCTGAAAAATGTCTTGATTTGGGTCTCCTCTTACTGACTTCTCCAATTCCTCCATTTGCAGCTGCTGAATGTCCACCATAGGCCATTTTTATACCTCCCAAAATGGGCTGACTCCCCCCACAGGGCCGTGGTCACCACCTGGTGCAAGCACCCGTGCGAGTGCCGTTTGCCTGGACAGGTGGGTGGGCCCACTCTTGGGCGACGGCACTGGCACAGGGTCCCTCATAGTACAATGAAGTGTCTCTGACGGTGGTGGTGCACAACCAACGTCAGACACACCGTCGTAATATGAGGGGCCCTGTGCCAGTACCGCCGCCCACGAGAGAGTGTTCCCCCCAGCTCGAACACTGCTCTACCACTTGCAATACTTACCTCTCCCTGCTCCACCACTGTGTGGTCTGCTGTTAAATCCTTCAATGGCACTGCCAATACAAATTTGTTGAAATGATAGATGATAGTTAAAATATACAGGGGCCCTGACCTTCATTTAGACCAGTTAATACTTTTCGCCTACTACCACTGTCTGCTACTCAGCAGAGGAGCCCACCCCTGTACCTAGCTATGCCACCTGTTTATTTATGAACAATTTTTTGGCAGACCGTTAGCCCGCTTTATTATTTGGGCCTACTAACTGTGTCTGCCACTCATTACAGTTTTCCTCCACTGAACAAAGAAATGCCACCTGTTTAGTCCTGTTACCACATTTGAACTGCATTTAGCCTACTTTATTTTTTGGGCCTACTAACTGTGTCTGCCACTCATTACAGTTTTCCTCCACTGAACAAAGCAATGCCGCCTGTTTACATACCTCCTAACTTTTGAAGATGGGAAAGAGGGACAGAGTTTGCGGCGTGCAAAGCGCGCCGCGGCAAATTTTAGGCCACGGCTCTGACCACACCCATTCATAACTAGCCACACCCATATCCACGTCCCAACCACACCCATTTAGCACTGCTGATCACACTGTTTCATAAAGAATAATTATAAACAAAAAAATATGGCCACACAGTGCTCCATACTATATAATGGCCACACATGATGCTCCATACTGTATAATTGCCACACATGATGCTCCATACTGTATAATGGCCACACATGATGCTCCATACTGTATAATGGCCACACATGATGCTCCATACTGTATAATGGCCCCACATGATGCTCCATACTGTATAATGGCCCCACGTGATGCTCCATACTGTATAATGGCCACACAGTGCTCCATACTGTATAATGGCCCCACATGATGCTCCATACTGTATAATGGCCTCACATGATGCTCCATACTGTATAATGGCCACACATGATGCTCAATACTGTATAATGGCCACACATGATGCTCCATACTGTATAATGGCCACACATGATGCTCCATACTGTATAATGGCCGCACATGATGCTCCATACTGCATAATGACCCCACATGATGCTCCATACTGTATAATGACCCAACATGATGCTCCATACTGCATAATGACCACACATGATGCTCCATACTGTATAATGGCCGCACATGATGCTCCATACTGTATAATGACCACACATGATGCTCCATACTGTATATTGGCCGCACATGATACTTCGTACCGTATAATGGCCACACATAGCTACTCCTACACACGCGGCTGCACTCCATACACACACGCTCCGCTCCATACACCTCGTACACACGCGTCTCCGCTCCGTACACCTCGTACACATTTAGCTCCGCTCCATACACCTCATACACATTTAGCTCCGCTCCGTACACCTCATACACACACGGCTCCACTCCATACACCTCGTACACATTCAGCTCCGCTCTATACACCTAATACAAACACGGCTCCGCTCCATACACCTGACCTTGTACACACACGGCTCCGCTCCGTACACCTCGTACACACACGGCTCCACTTCATACACCTCGAACACATTCGGCCTCCGCTACATCCACACTGTAAACACCTCCTGACCCCACACATGGCAGCTTACCTGATCCAGCACCATGGCAAGTTGGCAACCAGCACAGCCGAGTCCTGCAATCCACGGAGGTCCCGATCATGTGACCCCTGACTCCTCCCCCCTGTGACCTCATCACAGGTCCTGTGGCCACGAAGCAGCCAATATGTGGTGTGCTGTGCTCAGGCAGCTCTATGGGTGGATGGATGAGGCTGACCGCCTGATATTGCAGCACACCTCCCAACCACTGCGGGACAACTAATGTCCCGCCCGGGATCGCAGGGCTGATTGTCAAAATTGGGACAGTCCCGCTGGATCCGGGACGGTTGGGAGGTATGCTGTTTAGTCCTGTTACATTTGAACTGCATTTAGCCTACTTTATTATTTGGGCCTATATCTGTGTTTCCTCCTCATCCTGCCCATTGCCCAGCCACTGCTAGATGAGTCTGCTGGTACATTCCCCTTGCATTCTACACAGCCACAATCTGACTCTCCTGAAAGCCAGGTTCCCCTTCCCGCATACTATACCACCTTTAACGGGGACAAAGAGGAAGGTGCAGATGAAAGTGCAGGTTCCTTCATCAGGTGGGGGGGCATACTCGTTGGTGACGTCACTGGCACAGGGCCCCTCATAGTACGCAAAAGTGTCTCTGCCAGTGGGAGGCGCCACCCGCCGTCAAACACACTGCCGTACTGAGGGGCCCTGTGCCAGTGACGTCGCCAACGAGTATGCCCCCCCACCTGATGAAGGAACCTGCACTTTCATCTGCACCTTCCTACGAACGAGTGGGCCCCCCCTACTTGCTCAGGATCACAGCACTTGCAAAGTTGAAATACTTACCTCTCCCTGCTCCACTGCCGTGACGTATTCCGCGTTTCCTGGGCCCACGAAAATCTTGAGCCAGCCCTACCCCCCCAACTTTAGCCAAATGACTCCCAGTTTTCAATGCCTAACTATTATTATAAAGTAAATTAAGGTTGACAAGCTTAAAAATAAGAATTGATGTTTTTGGCATTAAAATGGGCACTGTAGGTGTTTTCCTGTCCTCCACTCACTGCCTACTTTGATTCCCCATTGACTTGCATTGGGGTTCGGGTTTCAGTTGGCCCCCGACTTTTCGCAATAATCGGCCGATTTCACCCGACCCGACTTTTGACAAAGTCAAGTTTCGCGAAACCCTACTCGATCCGAAAAAAGTAAAAGTCGCTCAACTCTAGTGGAAACCACTTCTTGGGAAAACTCAGCTGGGGTTAGGACCCAGGATTCATCGGCTATGCCGTTAAACACAGGGCCCCTGAGTTCTGGTGGCAAATCGGGTCCTGGGAGAGCAAATCTGGTCGATCCAGGAGTTGGCAGGGAATGTTGTTGACAACTCCGTGTACCATGCCCGACGCGGCCAGTCTGGATCTTGACAGACTTGTTTAGGAGCTTCAGGTCCAGAATGGGCAGCACTGTCCCGTCGTTCTTCGGAACCACAAATAAGTTTGAGTAAAACCCCTCTCATTTTCTGGGACCGGAATAATGACTCCGATTTGCCGTA
Organism: Ranitomeya variabilis; assembly: GCF_051348905.1. Lineage (NCBI taxonomy): Eukaryota > Metazoa > Chordata > Amphibia > Anura > Dendrobatidae > Ranitomeya > Ranitomeya variabilis. Next base: position 586,795,865 of record NC_135232.1, read on the forward strand.
GTGAATCGATGGCTCAGTAGGACTGTGACTGCGCATCCTGCTTCACGGCACTCCTGCATCTCGGACCTGGACATACAGCGCTGTTCGTTTGCAACTGAGTTGCCCGTCTGATGCGCTTTTCTTCGCCTTGCGGTATCCAGCAGTCCCCCAGCACATACCCGCTATAGCAGGCTCCTAAAATCCAGACGTTCTCTTGCTCTTACAGAGCGATCCTCCACATCCAGCTCATGTTAAAGGGAACCTGTAACCCCCAAAATCGAGGGTGAGGTAAGCCCACCGGCATCAGGGGCTTATCTACAGCATTACAGAATGCTGTAGATAAGCCCCTGATGTATCCTAAAAGATGAGAAAAGAGGTTATATTATACTCACCCAGGGGCGGTCCTGCTGCTGGTCCGGCGCCTCCTATCATCTTCATGAGATGACGTCCTCTTCTGGTCTTCACGCTGCGGCTCCGGCGTACTTTATCTGCCCTGTTGCATAGCAAAGTACTGCAGTGCGCAGGTGCTGGGCCTCTCTGACCTTTCCCGGAGCCTGCGCACTGCAGTACTTTGCTCTTTGCAGACAAAGTACGCCTGCGCCGGAGCTGCAGCGTGAAGACCAGAATAGGATGTCTTCTGATGAAGATAGGAGGCGCCGGACCCAGACCAGCAGCGGGAACGCCCCTGGGTGAGTATAATATAACCTCTTTTCTCATCTTTTAGGATACATCGGGGGCTTATCTAGAGCATTACAGAATGCTGTAGATAAGCCCCTGATGCCGGTGGGCTTACCTCACCCTCGATTTTGGGGGTTACAGGTTCCCTTTAACATGAGCTGGATGTGGAGTACTTTGCTCTGCCCTCAACAGTACGCCTGCGTCGAAGCCGTAGCGTGAAGACAAGAGGACGTCATCGTAAGAAGATAGGAGGCCCCGGACCCGGACTGCGACGACCATCGGATCGGACCGCAGTGGAACAGCCCCTGGGTGAGTATAATCTAACCTCTTTTCTCATCTTTTAGGATACATCGGGGGCTGATCTACAGCATTACAGAATGCTGTAGATAAGCCCCTGATGCCGGTGGGCTTAGCTCACCGTTGATTTTGGGGGTGACAGATTCCCTTTAAAGAATGTTCTGATGAAGGTCCTATGACGTACCGAAAACGTTCACACATTTTTGTCTGAATGCACAATAAAAGGAAGCTCTATTTGTTCATATACTGAGTGCCAAGTTTGTTATTATATATTGACTGGTTGCATACCTGACTTGAGCACCAACAGCACCACAACTAAGAGTGCCGTGTTCTTCTACATCAGGCTTCACATGTGGATATGCAGCTGGCCTGGAAAGATGGCAGCCGAGAATTGCACGGGGAAGTCTCGCCGTGAGCAAGACGCGCCAAGAGGAGGGCAGAACTGGCGTCACGATGTCATGACATGGGCGGCGCTCCGCCGCAACATCATAAAAATGGGGGAAGCTTCGGGTTGCGGCCTAAAATAGGCCCAAGCCGGGGTCTAAGTTTTGTACGCCGGCCGGAACGTGCCCAGGGGAGGCCATGGGTGATAGCGCTTAAAGCGCTGTTGCAGTACCGCGTTCCGGTCCACACTTACTAGAGGTATGTGTCCTGGTATGGAAACCGCCGCAGTGCAGGACCCAGACTGTGGAAGCGATCCTGCCGTACAGGTCAGCTGCAGCTTGGATGGTGCAGGGAACCCACCATGCACTATCAATTTGACAGAGAGGAGAGGGACCGTCCGCTTTCCTTCCATCGCCGCTGTTCAGTCAGTGGCGATGCAGTGGGGGCCGCACAGACGCCATAGGGGGTTGTCCACTACTTTCAATTAACCCCCCAATGTATCCCCCCGGGGCCCCTAATGAATTTTGTAAATACCTTCTGTTGCCGTTTTCACCTGTGAGCGGCGCTATGTCGGTGGCTGAGTCCGGGTCACGTGACCCCCAGGCTGCAGCCGCCGCTAATTTCCGCCAAGAGTGACTGGGCTGTGGGCGGCGCTGGGGGCTGCAGGGCTGTGCTGGGGGCGGGCGGGGCTAGGCAGGGATGTGCATGCTGTGCTGGGCGGGGCTGTGATGTGCGGGCGCGGGGGGTCTGCGTGGCTGTGCCGGGATGTGCAGGCGCCAGGCGGTGCGGCTGCGCCAGGATGTGCAACACTACCTTTGTCCCCTTTTGGTGTTTTATTAATACATTTTGTACTTTGAAATAATTATAGACCTATGTATCATCTGTTCTGGTAGTATGCTCATCTATTTTGTGATGATAGGTCACTACGATACTAAATTATTGAATATACATGGCCCTACTGAGTGTTTAGGGTAAATTGTCTAACCATGTATAATTGTCAAATAAGGTGTTAACATTCAATGATGGGACAATAGTAGTCCCATCATCCGGCTAATGTGTTGAATGTAAAAAAAAAAACAACAAAACACATACACAATACATACAACAAACATACATACATTACACACATACAGTACATACAACATACATACAACAAACACCGTGTGACATGCGACATGCAGTACATACATACAACATACATATAGACATACAGTACATATAACAGTACATACTCGCCATCACTTGTCACTTTGATCCCCGAAGCCAGTGTCACCTGTAAAAAATATTAAAATGACAAACACTATACTCCCTGATCCGCAGATATCCAATTAAAACGAGTGTCCCACGACGATCTCCCGTGGAGAGCAGCATCAGCTGATGTGACCGTTCTCCAGGGGCTCCAGGAATACAATGATGGAAGGTATCCTTCCACAATGTATTCGCCACAATGTATTCCTACGCCCCTGTGAGAAAATAGTCCCCAGTCTCACTTGTGGCACTGCTGTGTGAGAAAGTTCCCACGCAGCAATGGCATAAAGCGAGACCAGAGAACTAAGGTAACCTCTCAGTGATGCACTGCAGGAGCCATTGTCTCCTGTCAGTGTGTCACTGTAGGGTCTATAGAGTGGTGACATCACCCGATGTCACTTTTCTATAGGGGAGATCGTGGGACACTCGTTATTAATTGGACTACGGCGGTGAGTATACGGTTTATTATTTTTAATTTTTTGCAGGTGATCGAGTATGGTAAGTATGGTTAAATTAAGAATATTAAAATACTTTTTTTCTGGCTGTGTTTTTTTTTTTTTTTTTAACCCTTTCACTACTCTAGGATTAATAATGGATAGGCGTCTTATTGACGCCTCTCCATTATTAACCCGGCTTAATGTCACCTTACAATAGCAAGGTGACATTACCCCATATCCCACCGCTACTCGGGAGTGGGAAGAGAGGGGCTAAGTGCCGGAATTGGCGCATCTTACAGATGCGCCATTTCTGGGGCGGCTGTGGGCTGGTATTTGTAGCTGGGGGGGCAATATCCATGGCCCCTTTGGGCTATGAATATCAGCCCGCAGCTTTCTGCCTAGCCTGTGTGCGGTTTAGATTCTTTTTTTTTTTTGGTGCGGTTTTTATGCAGTTTTTGGTGCAGTTTGTGCGCGGCTTTGATTCAGTTTTTGGTGCAATTTTGATGCGTTTTTGATTCAGCTTTTGGGGCAGTTTTGATCCATTTTTGATGCAGTTTTTTGGCGGTTTTGATGCGTTTTTTGGTGCAGTTTTTGCGCGGTTTTGATGTAGTTTTTGTTGCGGTTTTGATTCCGTTTTTGGTGCAGTTTTTGTGCATTTTTGATTCATTTCTTGGTGCAGTTTTGATGCGGTTTTTATGTGTTTTTTAATGCTTTTTTTGCATGCGTTTTTGAAAGGCAAATAAAGATGTATTATTAAAAAAAAAAAAGATTTGTGATGTCATTATTGTCCAACATCCTCTTTTACATTTGTCCAACCCACACTCCATTACACACAGATAAATAGATGGATGAATGGATAGACAAATCTTCATATAGATAGATCTATAGATGCATACATCTATCTGTTCATATGTCTATCTATAGATATATCTGGATAGATATATCTATTGATAGATGTATGGATAGTGTAGGGTGCGCGTCCACTGTCCGGATTACATCCGGATTAGCTGCAGATTGGATGCTGCGTACTTGTAGTCCCATCGGATGATGCCTGCACACACACCCACCCAAATACCCCCCGCACAGACCCGCACACACCCTGACAGCCCCGTACACACCCGAACTGTCCCGCACACACCCCGACAGCCCCGCACACACCCCGACAGCCCCGCACACACCCCGACAGCCCCGCACACACACTGACAGCCCCGCACACACACTTCCCTCCTCCCGAACTGCAGCGTTTCTCGGACCCACATCCGCAACAAAACTGCAGATCTTTTTTACATCTGCGGTTTTGCTGCGGATGTGTCCGACTCATTGCAAGTCTATGGGTGCAGAAAAGCTGCAGTTCCGCACAAAAGAAGTGACATGCTGCGGAAAAAAAAAGCAGCGTTTCGGTGCGGCTTTTTCCGCAGCATGTGCACAAGTCTGCGGCTCCCATAGACTTACATTGGTTGTGCACTACACTACGGTTTTGATGCAATTCCGTGCGGCAAAAAAAGCTGCGGGTCTGCAATCAAATCTGCAACATGTGCACACAGCTTTAGCATTTAGTGAACCTAGCAAAAAAGCCAAGCAAAAAAAAAAAAAAATTGTGGGATTGCACTTTTTTTGCAATTTCATCGCACTTTGAATTTTTTTCACATTTTCTGTTACACGACATGGTAAAACCAATGATGTCGTTCAAAAGTAGAACTTGTCCCGCAAAAAACAAGCCCTCACATGGCCATATAGACGGAAAAATTATGGCTCTGGAAAGAAGGGGAGCGATAAACGAAAAAAGCTCCAGGAGTGAAGGGGTTTAGAAACATGGAGATGGACATATCTATGGAAATAGATATATAGATATCTTTGTATGTATCTATCCATCCATCTGTGTGGAATGGAGTGTGGGTTGGACAAATGTAAAGGAGGAGGTTGGACAGAAATGACATCACACATCTTTTTGAAGCTAGAGGGAGAGGTTTGGGTGTGTTTTGGAGTGGGTGTGGTAGGCTCGGGCTTAGAGGCCAGTGCAAAGCATCATGGAACTTGTAATATTAGAGCACAATAAGTCAGGAGAAAGGAAGTTGACGATTAACCCCATGGAAGCTGGATCCAGCACTGAAGATGTGCTGCTACAGCATGACAAAAGGTAATATTGCTAAAATAAACACAGTGGATGTTTTCAGTGGCACATAATAGCAAGATTTATGAAAAAAAAAAAAATTATAGCAGTGGACAACTTCTTTAAGGAATCTGTCGCGCACTGTAATCCTTTGAATATGTTGAAGATAAAAATACAAAATAAAATAAGAAAGCTACAGATGTGGTCTGAAGATCAGACCACATGTGCCTCCTACTGACACTAAGTTGAACTGGTTCTGCTGGAGCCAGTGTCTGGGTGTATACTGCAGAAGAGGAGCTAATCTTTTTGTGTTTACTTTGTGTCAGCCTCCTAGTTGCAAGCATGAGTGTTATACTCATGGTCCTGTGTCCCCCAATGAAGCGAAGGAGGAATGTTAAATGACAATGGCTGGTTTCTCCACCGACAACAATAACCTCAGCAGCGTGAGAATTCATCCTCTATAACCCCACCCATGCTTTAGTAAAATGCTGCAATCCCTTAGGCTAGGTTCACATTGCGTTAGGGCGATCCGTTTAACAGATCTGTTACTTAGCTGCACTGATGCAATGTAACGGATCTGTTAATGCGCCCATACTTACATTAACGTAACGCATCCTAATGCATGTCAAAATCGGCATGTGTTAGCGATGATGCATTACTTTGTAAATGCACCCTTGAACACGGTTTACCGCGTTTTCGGGTAGGTTAGGTCTAACGCACAGCGAACGGATGCCTTTGCTGTGCATAGACCTCTACTGCTAATGCATGTCAATGAAATGGTACCATGGGTTAACGCGATTGTAGAAATAAAGAGATTTTGGCCATCAGGGATAGCGCATCCGTTTAATGGATCCGTTAAACGGATGGCACTATCGCAATGTGAACCTAGCCTTAGGCTTTACTCACAAAGGCATCACCCCGACAAGGGCTTATCATCAGTCTCCCTATGTCACAACAAACAATGCAAGTCAATTCTCTTCAAAAGTGTAGACCATATAGTAAAAAAGAAAAAAGAGCAGCTAAACAATAGGATTTCAACAGAGCTTTATTCCCAGCATGAACACTGGTCAGAGATCACATCGGTCCAAAGGGCAGCCATGTACATACAGGAAGGTTAGAAGGGGCGTCCTCTTGAAAGGTGTGATTTCGTAGGACTTAAATTCTTCCTTCAAATCAATGAAATAGGTCATCGAAAATTATATACTTTCACATTTTACGCTTAACGACAAATCTTCCGACACATTTTTAAAGCTAAATGACTTAGAGTAACTTTTTATTCATTCATTTTACAGCCCTTGCAAAGTAATATATTTTTTAATATACTCCCATCACCTTCTAATGCTTCCTTTCCTCACAAACTTTATGCTGCAAGTGCTGTAGAACAGCCTTCTTTATGTTCTTTTACAAGCTGCTTTGAACTGCTGCTCTAGCAGGAATCTGCACTATGCTGCCCCTTGTCTCTGCTCCACTTCCCCGGTTTTGATATATAGATTCTTGCTAGAGTAGCAGTTCAAAGCAGCTTTTAAAAGTGCACAAACTAAACATAAACCAGCACTTTCAATATGTGGTTTGTGAGAAGAAGGAAGCAAAATAAGTAAATAAACATGATAATTAACTTAGGAAAGGCTGATAAATAATGAAACAAAAAAAGCTTAAATCACTCAAATGGAATTGGCTTTTTCTGTGACTTTATGCTGCGAGAGGGGAATACAGAGCAGCTTCATTCACCATTTGAAGAGAGAACGGTGAAATAAAAAGTAGTTTCATGCACATTACAGTTACAACATTTTGTATTGGCTTTTATGCAAACTGTTTCATTCATAGATATGCGAAACCAGATGTTGTACTCGGCAATTGGCCTGGTGATGATCATAAACTGCTCAAAATAAGTATACGGTTCCAGATTTCTGATTTTTGCTTCACATATGGAGAAAGGACTTCGATTTGCTGAGCTAAAAAATTAGTAAAAGGAGGCCTTGAGTCTCAACATGTAAGCATGGGGGACAGAAGCGGCTACTAATAATCAGGATGAGTAACAAAAAGAAAAAAAAAAAAAGGCTGTGAGGAGATCCTAACGGAACTGTAGAGGGCTGATCCTCAAACCAATCACATCTTTTCCGATTTCCGTCACCTATGAAAATGAATAACGGTAAAGAATTAGTGTTTATGAAAACAATAATCCAAGGATCTTATCCCCTTAGTGACAGAGCCAATTTTTACAATTCTGACCACTGTCAGTTTATGAGGTTATAGCTCTGGAATGCTTCAATGTATCCCACTGATTCTGTTTTTTCATGACATATTGTACTTCATGTTAGTGGTAAAATTTCTTCGATATAACTTGCGTTTATTTATGAAAAAAGCGGAAATTTGGCAATAAGTTTGAAAATGTATCAATTTTCAAAAACTTAATTTTTGTTCCCTTAAATCAGAGAGTGATGTCACACAAAATAGTTAATAAATAACATTTCCCACATGTCTACTTTACATCAGCACAATTTTGGAAACAATTTTTGTTAGGACGTTATAAGGGTTAAAAGTTGACTAGCAATTTCTAATTTTTCTAACAAAATTTGCAAAACCTTTTTTTTTAGGGATCACCTCACATTTGAAATGAGTTTGGGGGTTAATATAACAGAAAATACCCCAAAGTGACACCATTGTAAAAACTGCACCCCTCAAGGTGCTCAAAACCACATTCAAGTTTATTAACCCTTCAGATGCTTCACGAGAACTAAAGCAATGTGGAAGGAAAAAATGAACATTTTACTTATTTCCCCAAAAAATTACTTTGGAACTAATTTCTTTTTTATTTTCACAAGGGTATCAGGAGAAAATGAACCACAAAACTTGTTGCGCAATTTCTCCAGAGTACGCAAATACCCCACATGTGGAGAAAGCCACTGTTTGGGCGTATGGCAGGGCTCAGGGTGCACCATTTGACCTTTTGAACGCAAAATTGGCAGGAATCAATGGTGGCGCCATGTCGCATTTGGAGATGTACCTAAACAGTGAAAACCCTCCAGTTCTAACTCCAACTCTAACCCCAACACACCCCTAACAACAAACCTAACCCCAACACAAACCTAACCACAAACCTAACTCCAACACACCCCTAACCACAAACCTAACTCCAACACACCCCTAACAATAAACCTAACCAAAAACACACCTCTAACCACAAACCTAACCCCAACACACCCCTAACCACAAAGCTAACCCCAACACACCCCTAACCCTAATCCCAACACACACCCCTAACCCCAACACACCCCTAACCACAAACCTAACCGCAACACACCCCTAACCCAAACCCCAACACACACCCCTAACCCCAACACACCCCTAACCACAAATCTAACCCAACACACCCCTAACCACAAACCTAACCCTAACCGTAATCCCAACCCTAACCCACTTTTGCCCCAACCCACGAATGCCGAGACCCTAGAGAAATTCCGACACTGGGGGCGCTATACCCTTATTCCTCAGCGCCATTAAAAAGCGACGCTGTGGTTTAAGTACCCTTAACTGCCGCTGTTAAAAGACATTGGCGGTCGTTAAGGGGTTAAATGGTTAAACATTTTTTCAAAATGAAAATAAGTGATGGCTGCCATCAGCGTGGGGCGGTAAACTTAAGGGAGCAAGTGAAGGACACAGCAAAAAGCAGCGGCGGCAGGACGGGAGTGAGTACATTTTGTTATTTATCCTTTCCCGCCTCTACTTTAATAATGCTTTGTGATCTGGAGAGATATACCGTATGTACTTGAGTATAAGCTGACCAGAGTATGAGCGGTACCACATGACTGCTGCCGGCGTCAGAAACAATCTGAGAAGCAGGGACCGCACCGGGAGCAGGTGAGTATGATTTGACAGCCGACACTACCCCTCCCCTGCCGACCCCCTGGGACAATTACTTGAGCATAATCTGAGAGTGGTACTTTTAGCCTAAAAATGGGCTGAAAGTCTCGGCTTATATTTATGGTAAGAAAAGCCTTTTAGCGGCAATAAGACTGAATAAATTCAACAAGAATTGAATTAAAACTGCTGCCAATGATATGCATTTGATTTCCTGACATACCGTGGTGACCCTGCAGATCTGTCCCTTATACTCCGGGCTGTAGCAAGCTCCGCTGAGGGGACATTTTTCCACCGGTTTCCCCCTGTATATTGGCCGGTAAGAGGCGGCACAGATGTCGAAGGGGTTGTGCATGTCGTAGTTGAGCTGGTAGGTGTCGGTGAGGTTTTTCTCGCAAGCAGCCAGAATCTTGCGTGTCTGTCGTAGGAGAAAATAAATATATTAACTGCCACAAAGTCGATTCTAACCGTATCTGCATTAATCTTCCACCGCCATTCCGCACCTGCTGCGCCACTTCAGGTTTGGGCCCCAATTCTAGCAGTCGCCTGGCGAACACGGCAGCCGTTTTGAAGTTCTTCAACTTGAAGAAGAGATTGACGGCCGTTCTTAGGACCAAGATCATGTGAATCGGCTGCAGGCTGGAGTGTGTGAAGTAGGCCGCCATCTGCAAAAAACAAGTCACAATGCTCATTGGAAGAAATATGTACACTGCCCCCGAGAGGCACATCAACGTCATTACAGATATAGCAATGATTTTGTTTGGGCGCCGTTTTTTGCCTCACCTCGCAAATGCGCTTCTGTTGCTCCAGGGTATCTTTAGGAAGCTTCTTCCGCTCTATTTCCATGGACAATCCCACTATATACTCTCTGCAGATTGTGATGAGCTGCTGGGCCTGCAATGGAAGGTAAATAGGCAGTGATTTGGAGATTCACATTTCCTACATGGAGCGCTACACTATGCAACGGCCCCCGCACCTCTGCTATCTCTTGCTTGTTGTCCACCACCAGAAGAGGAACGCTGAGGAGGATGAGGCGAAACTTCTCCACCGCTTCCTCAAATTTTCCTGATGTGGTTAACTGGTAGCACAACTGTAGACGCTGGATCAGGTCGCTGAGCTTCAGGCCAACGGCTGGAAGTCCGTTCTTTAACCCAGCGTCCTTCCTGCAAGAGTAAATCCAAAGCTTAGAGGCAGAGATCCTTTTCTAAAATGCTCTAATAGGAAATTTATGGCAATGGTGGTCTCTCAATAAAGAGATGCAGTGCCCACCAGGGGAAGCCCTACTGCAGATAAAACGGTATGTGTGCAGCGGCCACTAGGGGGAGCTTACAAGATACAGATTCACCATCAGAGACTTTCCTCCGCTAGTGGTGGATACAGACAGAATAGTATTTAATTGTACAGCTTTCCAACAAAATATGAATTGTGTCGATCAGGAATGTGTCCTTACCAGTTCCTTTGGGGATAACCGTACATCGCTGGCAGCCCTGGCAGTGCCTGATAAGTGCTACGACCCCTGGAGAAGGTGTGCAGGAAATGCTGCTTATAGGCGCCAAAGTTCACCACCCCCACTTGGTCATAGAGAAGCTGAGGAGATAAAAAGATGGTCGAAGTGGATCTACAGGAGCACGCAGCTAGCACTGAATCCATGTCGGAGGCTTATGGTGAACTTACTCGCATTGCGGTCTCAAACGATCCGGCCAAGACGTGATCCACCGGGAGCTGAGAGTTGTTGCACCAAGACTGCAGTATAAAAATGACCAGAACATAATGAACATCTACGCCTTATCCTGCGTCACAACATGACTGTGTAGAGGGCAGAACATCTTACCTGTGCGGGACTACTGCCCTTGGTTGGTGGCACGAAGAAGCCGTCTTCTGCCGAGCCTGAGGCACCAGCGGGAACATCCTGAGAACACAGGGCCAAGTTTAGAAGGAAAAGGCAGAAGATAAATCCTTGCTGCCAACTGACTATCTCAGGACTACTCACCAGCTCAGGAGGAAGGTCCAGGTCCTCTTCCACATCCCATCCACCTCCTTCTTCCTGTCCTTTACCGGGGGCCTCATCTCCGAATGTTTCTCCCGCATCCACGAAGCCATCTGAAAAGCAACGCCATGGCTATTGGGTTTATATGCTTAGAAGAGAAGGAGGGTAATCTAGGCTGACGCCTTCACCTTCATCCAGCGCCAGCTCAGCATCTTCTCCCCAGCCTTCTCCTCCCACCGTGTCCACGTCCATATCGGCAGCCATTGCTCCCTTAGCTGGAAGGAGAAAAAGTGAAACCTCATTAATTAAGGGCAATTTTTTGGGAAAAAAACCCATAGGATTCCCAGTTATAGGGGTCAACATCCCCCTGTCCTGACATTAGTAATACATAGAGCCTCTCTGGGCCTGTTAGGACACAGCAGCTCTGCCACGTCTCGCAATGGTGCCGAAGCTTCGATCCAGTACTTAAGAGTGCACTTTATGTCCAGACGCCAGCTAATAGGACAGAAGTGGCGATACCCCATAGGGGGAGACTGGCGGAGCGGGAGCCTTTATCCTGCAACTAACTGGCATAAACTTAAAGGGGTTGGCTACTACTAAAAAAGTGGACTTGCAGTACCCAGCCAGGGCCACTATAGGAATGACAAAGCTGCTATGCTCCCGGCAGCATCTGAGATGTACTGGCTGACAGGGGTGTCAGGTGTTGAAAGGATGGGCCATCATAAAAAATATATAAATAAAATAAAATAGTGCCCACCCCTTTAACTTCTTCACCCTCCAGCCTGTTTGTACCTTCATGACCAGGACAAATTTTAAAATTCTGACCACCGTCCCTTTATGAGGTAATAACTCTGGAACGCTTCAATTGATCACACTGATTGTGAGCTTGTTTTCTCGTGACATTGTACTTCATGCAAGTGGTAAAATTTGTTCAATATGTAAAAATAACAGAAATTTGACAAATTTTGAAATTGTCCCAATTTTCAAACTTCTAATTTTTACGCCTTTAAACCAGAGTTATGTCACGTAAATTAGTTAATAAATAACATTTCCCACATGTCTACTTTACATCAGAATCATTTTTTAAACAATTTTTTTTATTAAGAAGTGTGTCCCCCAATTAAGCGATAAAGAAAAAAAAGTTGACCAGAGACTGTTCATTTTTCCAACAAAATAGACAAAACCATTTTTTTAGGGACCATATGACATTTGAAGTAACTTTATGGCAGAAAATATCCAAAAGTGACACAATTATAAAAACTTCACCCATCAAGGTGCTCAAAACCACATTCAAGAAGTTCATTAACCCTCCAGGTGATTCTCAGGAACTGAAGCAATGTGGAAGGAAATAAACAACTTTTTTTTTTTTTTACAAAAATTTTAATTCTGCCCTAATTTTTTTTTTTTTCACAAGGGTCACAAGAGAAAATTGACCCCAAAATTTGTTGTGCACATTTTCCTGAGCACGAATACCCAGTATGCAGGGAAAAACTACTGTATGGGTGCATGGCAGGGCTTGGGAAGGAAGGAGCACAGTTTGACTTTTTGAAAGCAAAATTGGCAGGAATCGAGGGTGGACGTCAATGTGCATTTGGAGATCATCTGATGTGCCTAAATATCCCCACAAGTGACCACATTTTGGAAACTAGGTCCCTCAAGGACTATCTAGAGGTATAGTTTTATAGTAACGATTATGCTTTTGGTTTTACTGGTGTTGTGTCAACAGGGTAAAAACAAATGTTATTAATTTGTGGACGTGTGGTACGCTTTGAAGCAATCCTTAATGCACAGGCCAGGATTCTCAGGGCAGGTTTCAATATGGTAAATTGTGTCCTTTCAGATTCCCCTCTTGGAGCTTACTCTGCACCGTTTTTGTGATCGTCCTTTCGTCGCTGTTTGGGGAACCTCTCCGGGAAAATGTTGACCTGGGACAATGTGGGCACTATCCACTTCAGAAGTACTGGGACCAGCACCTTCATGAGTGACAAACATTAGGGCCTTGATGTCTACCTCCTTAAAGTGAAGGAAGGTCCCCATATTGCCTGCAGATCAAAACAGCACAAAAGCAGTGTACAGTGCCATCTGTACGGCCAATTTTTTGCACCATCCTTTAGCTTTTCGCATCACATTGCATGGTTTGAGGACCTGATCTGAGAGATCTACACCCCCATGTACTTATTATAATCCAGGGTATAATCTGGCTTTGGGACTTTTGGTACCTCAGACAGTAACAAGTGGGCTGTTGCCATGGTGTATGGTGGTCAAGATAAGAACATCCCCTTTTGTCCTTATGCCTGACCACCAGTATGTTGTCGCTGCATTGGGCTCTGCTTTCGCCTTTTTAGTGGCTTAGGGAGGCCCTAAATCTGTGGGGGTACCCTTGCACAGCTTGTACAGTGTAATTCCGTACTCGGCCCTTTTACTGGGAAGGTATTTCCTGAATTTTAGAAGAAAAAAAAAATGAAAAGAAAAATCAATTGAAGTAAATAAAGTTTGTAAAGAAAAAAAAATTGTATTGAGTTCATTACATTACACTAAAAAAACCAAAACAAAAACAAAAAACACATAATCAGGTTCCTCGCATCATGTTCTCATACACTTTATGCAGTTAATAGCACTCTGTGTCTGTACTGCTACATACTTAGGCAGTTAACTGGTTCATGCAGCTTTACATGAACACCCGAGCCTTACACTATGGCTGGTCCAAATAACTAAAGCAATTGTTACCATCCACCTCTCGTGTCTCCCCTTTTCCTCATAGTTTGTAAGCTTGCGAGCAGGGCCCTCATTCCTCCTGGTATCTGTTTTGAACTGTGATTTCTGTTATGCTGTAATGTCTATTGTCTGTACAAGTCCCCTCTATAAGTTGTAAAGCGCTGCGGAATATGTTGGCGCTATATAAATAAAAATTATTATTATTATTATATTATTAATGCCCTAGCTATAAAATTTAGTTAGTGCGAAACCTTTTTTTTTTTTTTGCAAAAGAAAATCGGACGTCACTAGCAGTGTGATGTCCGCTCCCCTAACGCACTACCTCCCTACCTATAAGGCTCCTCTCTTCCTCTGTACTATTTTTTTTTTCTACAAAAAAAAAATAATCAGAAATCACTTACACTGCGACGTCCGCTGCTCTAACTAGCTATAAAATGTAAAAAAGTCCCTTGGCCCCGTCTGATCAGCAGCGATACTGACCAGAGCATAGCAACCACAGAAAGAACATGAATGCTCAGCGCAGGATGCCGTGCACACGAAAAAAGTGCAAAAAATTTCAATTGAGAGTGCTGGAGGGAGGGGTTCTGGAACAGGGATTTGGGAGCTGCTGCAATCACAGATCGGTCACATGACGATCGTCGGAGACAGATCACAGGAGGATCGCACTGGTTATCAATGATTATTCACTCTCTCAGGTACCAAGATTTACACAAATGCTCTGGATGCCAGACCAAAGGTAAAGATGGCGTGCAAAGTGGTGATTGCTATTTTAGATTAACCCCTTTGGCACTGATTGGCTGAACAATAGTTTGACCACTCAACACCAAAAAGGTTAATCAGCGGAGGCGATCGTCCCATCCATTGTGACTGCTGTGATTGGTGCTGTCTGAGCCAGCTTGTCACATATATATTTTTTTTAAACAACTTTGTTACGTCACTGTGATTGAATGGTCACAATTAATCAGCCAATCACATTTCTGCTGCCGGCATCCTGAAGAAGGGACCCTGCTCAGGTGCACTCCGCACCGCCCACCGCCGCAGCATTGCCACACCTCTGCAGCAACTCCCCGGTAAGCCTGTGTTCACACTATAGGACGCACCCCCCATTTTCCTCCCAAATTTTTTTTTGGGAAAAGTGCATCTTATAGTCCGAAAATATGGTATACATTTCGCATTGCGGGAAAGCAGCTCCCGCAGCATGTACATATACGGCGATTGTCGTGAACAGGTAAAATGGTCAATCGTGTTGTATTGTAATTTTGGGTAGGAAGGCGAGAGTTCCTTCAGATTAACATCGCACATCTACAAGACTACTTACCCTTATTTGATATGGATCCTTCAAAAAAGCCTTTGGATATGGTGAGCAGAGGCCAGTTAGTGTCCAGCGGCATCACCGGAGGAGGGGGCAGAAGCAGCTTAGCATCGGGATCCACCTCGGGAATCTGACAGCAAACATTAATCATTATAATATTGCCTTCTAATTAAAAAACGTTATTAAAAGATGAGTAATGTCGGGTGTGTGCACCATAGATGACCAATAAGTGAGGGTCCCGCCTGCAGGCCACCAACTTACAATTTCTTTCTCGGGGTCGAATGTTTCCCGTAGGTTTTCTTCCTCCTCGCTGATTCCATGGGTGGCAGCAGTGAGATAGGCCAGAGATTCTGTGCAAATGATGAGAGTAATAGTGAGTAAACGGTGGAGGGTTGAGGAATCGCCAGCCCACCGGCAGGGCACTCACTCTGCCCACAGTTCTTGAGAATCTTCACTCTCTCCTCCACGTCCCCCAGGTATAAAGCATTCTGATACTGGCCGCTGAAATCTTTACGGATCTCGGCTAAAAGTGAAAGGAGATGGGGTATGAGCTGCCGCAGTAATGCTATCAGACCGGGTGTGTGCCAGGGTGTGTCTAACTAACCAATCTTCATCATCTTGCGCAGTTTCTCCAGGTTCCCGGTGATCAGATAGAGGAAGGAGAGCTTGTCGAAATTCTTGGTACGCTGGTAGCACATCTCTACAATCTGATGGTTGCCCTGTAGCAAAGCCACCTCACCCAGTTTCTCCCAACAGTGCTTATCGTCCAAAGCCTTGGCAGCTTCAAGGGCAATCTGGTGAGAAAAAGAAAAAAGAAGGGGTTGTGCGACGTGGAATGTCTCAGTAGAGCCCCGCCAGGACCTTCTTCATCAAATGGCATCTCCATACACATTCAAACTGCTCTCAAGCAGTAACCCAAGGGTTGAGACAATGGAAGGACCAAGTTATGAGGGTAGAAAAAAGGAGAGCCCAGGCGTAGCCCATTACCTCAATGTTACCGCACTCCAAAGCCAAACTGAACCTGGTCTTCTCATCTTTCACAAAGTGCAGAGCCACCTCCGGGTAGCCTTTCTTCTGCAAGTAAGCGATAATGGACTGGCCGACCAGCTTGGCATTCCTCACCATATGTAGGACCTACGAGCAGAGGGTTATTAGACATTGTGTATCCCCCCATAGGTCAATTTTACACGAAACTTCAAAATATCTGGGAGACTAATCCTAAGAAAATATGGCAAAGAGGGCGGCCCGTCCCCAGACCGAAGGCCAAAGAGGGCGGCCCGTCCCTGACCAGAAGCAAAGATGGGAACCCTGCCAGCCTGAACCTACCTCATCATATTTCCTGTTAATCAGGGCCAACTTGAACTTGAATTCTGTTGGATCGATGGTGAGCACCCGCGGGCGGCACTCCCGGTCCAGACAGTAGACGCTGTTACCCTTCACTCGTGTGATATAAATGGGCAGATCGAGGGTCCGAATGATGCCATAGTCTCTGAGGCGACAAAAACAGTGGGCAGAGTGAGTGATGAGACTGACCCCTCATACACGCATGTAATGCGTATGTAGACGGAGGGTAAGGTACCTGAACATGACATATTACCGTTGCCCTGCCTGTACGTACCCAGTGGTGAGGGCGTATTTGATGTGGTTGCTGGTAGTGTAGATAAACACTCCGCTTTCGTCCCACGCTCCGCTCTTCACCCGGATGTTCTCGTGGATGTTACACAGAGACTCCAGTTTCCTGTTGCAGATCATTATGGCTGTGGATGGACGACAGCGAGGGGAGATGAGCCGGCCAGGCATGTACCCTGATGCCCAGGCAGTACTATATGCGAGAACCTGCAGGGAACTCACCATGTTTGGCCAGAAGAGCCACATGAGACATGTCTGATGACCAAATCACATACTTCACTTTAGAGATCTTCACAGATGCCAGAGTTCTGTGTGGAGAGAGGAAGCTTATCATGCACGGACCCAGTAGTGGACTCTGGCTAAATTGCCAATTAGCAGAGGGTCTCAGGTGGCCAGACCCATGATGAATATCTTGACTGCTGTGATGGGACTGCCATGGAGTCATTACCTTTTCTGCTGTACATCAAACAAGGTGATGGAGTCGGCGTCTCGGAGGAGCAGGTTCCCGGTTCCGGAGTAGAAGATCTCATCGCAGTTCGGCACCTGAACTTTCTTGGTGATTTCGTTCTTTAGGTTCTTGATGAGGATCTGCAGGGCAGAAGGAAGATCGACAGGTCAGCGAGGAGGCTGAGGCCAGAGAAATGGTGCAGGTAGGCCAAGCAACTCACTGAATGCATGCGATCCAGGACTGCAAACCGATTGCGAGCCACCCACACTGCGGTTAGTCCAGAGGAGCGCTTCCCTTCTGGGGCTGTGGAGAGAGGTGGAGATCAGGAATGATGTACTGCACGGGAAACCTAAAATACGAGTGGCAGGAACAGAAGGTGCATGATATGAGGAGTTACAGTCTTCACTATCCTCCAGAGCTGCATTCTGGGAAGTGTAATATCACATACAGCACAAATCTGTATCGCTTATAACTATAATAGATCTTCTATGCGGCTGTGGAGCATCCAGCTCAGAAATGCATTCACCTTCCAAAGACACCTTGATTTACTCCTTTAAAGGTTATGAGAACATGATTTTCTTGTTTCTTACCATCAGGATTCTGGGAGTCAGAGTCTCTGGGGATGGTATACAGGTCATACGTGCTGTTCTCAAGGTTACTGGCCCTCTGCCCAAATAGAAAAAATAAATAAATTACGGTATCACTTTCTTTCGCCCCTAAAATAGCCGAAAAGACTCATTTCTAGAGCGCAGAGAATATTCTAAAACGGCTATTGGCCCCGTGTGCTGTCACCATCCCTCTCTCCTGTGCCCTACAGCCAGCACCACCCTCTAACTTTAGAGATCAGAGCTTGCTCCAATCACTGCCGTTTATAGGCTAAAATGCCAGCTATAAGCGACGCCCTCCACCATCCTTACACCACGACGTAGATAAAACCACGATTCTGTACAACATTGGCTCCTTACCGTGCACAGCAGGACGGCATTCTCAGCAGGGTTGTAGGACATATTGA
Source organism: Ranitomeya variabilis (assembly GCF_051348905.1). Taxonomy (NCBI): domain Eukaryota; kingdom Metazoa; phylum Chordata; class Amphibia; order Anura; family Dendrobatidae; genus Ranitomeya; species Ranitomeya variabilis. The sequence goes on from NC_135232.1 coordinate 586,813,959, forward strand.
ACACCGGGAACTTGGAGCCGCTGTAGCGAGAACACAACAGAGAGGATCATACACATATAATAGGTGGCCGATGACATTGCAGGTAACTTAAAGGGATTGTGAACGTCACCAGGTGTCTGGGGTGTATCCCACCTTCTCAGCTGCATCACTGCCACATCCTTCGAGCTGTTAAAGTCCAACTGTCGCAGGAAGCGGTCCTTTACATAGTACAAAATGTTACCATGCACGGCATAGGCGGGACGCTCTCTCTCCAGCTTAAATACGATCATTCCCCCGTCGTGTCCTGGCGGGAACAGATACAAGTAAGTGATCATAAGCAATCTTATAATACGATTGCTTCAAAACTACAAATTCCAGCAGGCCCTGGCTGGAGAGTTTCAGGGTGGAGATGGGGTGAGAGAAAGCAAAACGCATCTTACCTGCAGCAAAGAGGTTAAGGTTGGGGTGAGCGGCCAGGACCCAGAAACGGTCGTGATCTCTGCGGAAGGTTTGGACTCCAGTTCTGGGGTGAAATGGATAATCTGTGTTCAGAAATAAATCTACAGAGAGAATATACCGGTGGCAGAGGAGCTTGCTACAGAGGGACAGGCTGCTGCTCACCTCTTGGACATGTCCCAGACACGGATGCTTTTATCCTCGGAGTTACTGAGGATCAGCTCCTGGCGAGGATGGAAGACGGCGCACGAGACGTTGTTGTAATGTCCTCGGCACGTGTCCACCTCCCAGGCCTTAGATTCTGCATCAAATCAAGATGAAGAAATCAAAGAAATGGCAGATGAAACCGAACAACTCCAACATCTGATGTTTTGCAAAAACCTCATACGAATTCCTGATAGAGAAGAAAAATGCTAACAATCCTCAGTCCAAATAGCAACCATTACACATCAAATCCAGAGTGACTGTGTACAAACATTACTGAGTATTATATCCCAGAGCTGCACTCACTATTCTGCTGGTGCAGTCACTGTGTACATACATTACTGATCCTGTACTGATCCTGCGTTACATCCTGTATTATACTCCAAAGCTGCACTCACTATTCTGCTGGTGCAGTCACTGTGTACATACATTACATTACTGATCCTGTACTGATCCTGAGTTACATCCTGTATTATACCCCAGAGCTGCACTCACTATTCTGCTGGTGCAGTCACTGTGTACATACATTACATTACTGACCCTGTACTGATCCTGCGTTACATCCTGTATTATACCCCAGAGCTGCACTCACTATTCTGCTGGTGCAGTCACTGTGTACATACATTACATTACTGATCCTGTACTGATCCTGAGTTACATCCTGTATTATACCCCAGAGCTGCACTCACTATTCTGCTGGTGCAGTCACTGTGTACATACATTACATTACTGACCCTGTACTGATCCTGAGTTACATCCTGTATTATACTCCAAAGCTGCACTCACTATTCTGCTGGTGCAGTCACTGTGTACATACATTACATTACTGATCCTGTACTGATCCTGAGTTACATCCTGTATTATACCCCAGAGCTGCACTCACTATTCTGCTGGTGCAGTCACTGTGTACATACATTACATTACTGATCCTGAGTTACATCCTGTATTATACCCCAGAGCTACACTCACTATTCTGCTGGTGCAGTCACTGTGTACATACATTACATTACTGATCCTGCACTGATCCTGAGTTACATCCTGTATTATACTCCAGAGCTGCACTCACTATTCTGCTGGTGGTGTCACTGTGTACATACATTACATTACTGATCCTGTACTGATCCTTAGTTACATCCTGTATTATACCCCAGAGCTGCACTCACTATTCTGCTGGTGCAGTCACTGTGTACATACATTACATTACTGATTCGGAGTTACATCCTGTATTCTACTCCAGAGCTGCACTCACTATTCTGCATAGTTAAGCACTAACTTTCTTAATGACTATACATCTTACAGACATTTTGTTATGCAGGAACTAGCAGAGCATGCTGGGAGTTATAGTTCTAAGTTGAACACAATCTGTCAATGCAGTTCTCACACACGGCCTACAAAGCAGGAAAGAGGGAAGGGAGGAGACAAGCGTCTAATATCTTATACCACTGCACCAAACAGGGCGTCTGTAGTGTTACTGTCCCCGGATGACTATAACCCAGGGCGTCTTTATAGGGGACGCCCCAGGTGGCAGACGTTTTAGACCAGGCAGCTGGATGAGGTCTTCTCTAAGCTTGAGGCCATGTGCACACGTTCAGTATTTTTCGCGTTTTTTCGCTATAAAAACGTGATAAAAACGCGAAAAAACGCTTACATATGCCTCCTATTATTTAGTGTATTCCGCATTTTTTGTGCAAATGTTGCATTTTTTTCCGCGAAAAAAAAGCAACATGTTCATTAAAAATGCGGAATTGCGGGGATTCCGCACACCTAGGAGTGCATTGATCTGCTTACTTCCCGCACGGGGCTGTGCCCACCATGCGGGAAGTAAGCAGATTATGTGCGGTTGGTACCCAGGGTGGAGGAGAGGAGACTCTCCTCCACGGACTGGGCACCATATAATTGGTCAAAAAAAAAGAATTAAAATAAAAAATAGTCATATACTCACCTTCGATGGCCCCGGAGTGTTCCCGCCTCTCACCGCTGCATGCTGCCGCTTCCGTTCCTATAGATGGTGTGGTTCAGGACCTGCGATGACGTCGCGGTCTTGTGATTGGTCGCGAGACCGGTCATGTGACCGCGACGTCATCGAAGGTCCTGAACCACACCGGCATCTATAGGAACGGACGCCGCTGAGGATATCGGCTGTCTGCAGAGGGTGAGTATAACCATTTTTTTTTTTATTATTCTTTTTAAACATTCTATCTTTTACTATAGATGCTGCATAAGCAGCATCTATAGTAAAAAGTTGGTCACACTTGTCAAACAGTATGTTTGACAAGTGTGACCAACCTGTCAGTCAGTTTTCCAAGCGATGCTACAGATCGCTTGAAAAACGTTAGCATTTTGCAAGCTAATTACGCTTGCAGAATGCTAAAAAAAAAAGCGAAAAAAAAAAAGCGGATTTCTTGCAGAAAATTTCCGGTTTTCTTCAGGAAATTTCTGCAAGAAATCCTGACGTGTGCACATACCCTGATAGTTGGGGTGCGACTCTAAGTACATGAAGGCTACATGGGAGGACATTGTCATCCATCTGTCGATCGGTTCCCAGAGGGAGACAGTCTGAAAATGGCAGCTTTTTAGTAGCTGCAGATAACAATAGGTGGGGGACCAGTAAAACGACATCGTTCTGTACCCACACACATGCTACACGGGGGCAGCAGGCATGAGTGCCAACACCTCTAGTCATGTCTACTGAGAACTGGCCTGTAGTGGGCACAGCGTATTCTGGAAAACAGAGATACAGACAAAGGTGAGTCCATTTACATCCACCCTGCAGAACCAGCAATACACCTGTGTATACAGACAAGACATATTGGTGGGGGCTCTAAGGGGAGCTCTCCACTGGTGGTGGCCATAGTGCAGAACACCAGAGTAATAAGGAACTCTCCACTCATTGTGGCCATACTGAAAACCACAAGAGTAATAAGCTCTCCAGTGGTGGTGACAATACAGCAGACCACCAGTGTATTAAAGGGAACCTGTCACCCCCAAAATGGAAGGTGAGCTAAGCCCACCGGCATCAGGGGCTTATCTACAGCATTCTGTAACGCTGTAGATAAGCCCAAGATGTATCCTAAAAGATGAGAAAAAAAGGTTAGATTATACTCACCCAGGGGCAGTCCCGGTCCGGTTCTGGTCTGATGGGAGTTGCGGTCCGGTGCCTCCTATCTTCATCAGATGACGTCCTCTTCTTCTCTTCACACTGCGGCTCCGGCGTACTTTGTCTGCCCTGTTGAGGGCAGAGCTAAGTACTGCAGTGCGCAGGGCCTCTCGGAAATTTCCCAGCGCCTGTGCACTGCAGTACTTTGCTCTGCCCTCAACAGGGCAGACAAATTACGCCTGTGCCGCAGCGTGAAGACAAGAAGAGGACGTCATCTGATGAAGATAGGAGGCCCCAGACCGCGCCACCCATCGGACCACCCGCCCAGGTGAGTATAATCTAACCTCTTTTTCTCATCTTTCAGGTTACATCGGGGGCTTATCTACAGCATTCCAGAATGCTGTAGATAAGCCCCTGATGCCGGTGGGCTTAGCTCACCTTCCATTTTGGGGGTGACAGGTTCCCTTTAAGGAGCTCTCCAGTGGTGGTGACCATACAGCAGACCACCAGTGTATTAAGGAGCTCTCCAGTGGTTGTGACCATACTGCAGACCACCAGAATAGTAAGGAGCTCTCCACTGGTGGTGGCGATACTGCTGACCATCTGAATAATAATAAAGGAGAGTTCCTCTGGTGGTGGTCATACTGCAGACCATACTGTAGATTATCCGAGCAATAAGGAGCTCTCTCCTGGTGGTGTCCATACTGCTGACCATCTGAATAATAAGGAGCCCTCTTTTGGTGGTGGCCACAATGCAGACCCTCTGACTAATAAGGAGCTCTCCTCTGGTGGTGGCTATACTGCTGACCATCTGAGTAATAAGGAGCGCTCCACTGGCAGGGTGGATAAAAATCAATGTTTTTTTTAAAAAAAATCAAAAAAATCGGATTTTTTTTATTTAAATCGGATTTTTTTGATTTAAATCGGATTTTTTTCAATAAACTGCTTTTTGAGGAAAATATTTTACCATCCAAAGGTTCTTCCATCATGAGATAAAGCTGAGTTGTTTAACTCAGTAGAATAAAGGCTGTATATGTGTAACATTCACAATGCCATGCTCTTCCAGAGGTTTCTGTAGGATGCTGACTATCCAACAAGTTTGGGCATGTCAACTGAATGGAAAAAGAAACTAAACCAAAAGTGAAACCAAGCTAGAAGTGTGGAATTAAAGGGGCAGTATGAACAAAATGTGGAGGCTATTAATAGTTTATACAATTAAGACATGCTGCTTTTAAACACCTAAACACCTACCTATTGCCATATAGTAAAACAAAAAAGATTTTTACTTACTTTGGGGTCCCCCCCTCACCCTGGCGTTAGATCGTTGCCCCTAGTTTCGTCCGTGTAACTATGGGCGCACATGCGCACTGCTCTCACTTCTCATTTTAATCGTGATTTATATTAAAAAAAACCTTTTGATTTAAATCAGTGATTTAAATCATGATTAAAATCATGATTTAAATCGATCCGATTTAAATAGAAAAAAATCTTTTGATTTAAATCGTGATTTAAATCATGATTTAAATCGGCGTGATTTAAATCAATCCACCCTGTCCACTGGTGGTGGACACACTGCAGATTATCTGAGTAATAAGGAGCTTTCCTCTGGTTGTGGCAATACTACGTATTATCCGAGTAACAAGGAGCTTTCCTCTGGTTGTGGCCATACTACGTATTATCCAAGTAACAAGGAGCTCTCCTCTGGTGGTGGCTATACTGCAGACCATCTAAATAATAAGGAACTCTTCTGGTGGTGGCCATACTGCAGACCATCTGACTAATAAGGAGCCCTCTTTTGGTGGTGGCCACAATGCAGACCATCTGACTAATAAGGAGCTCTCCTCTGGTGGTGGCTATACTGCTGACCATCTGAGCAATAAGGAGATCTCCATTGGTGATGGTCATATTGCTAACCATCTGAATAACAAATCGACCATGTGACCCTTAAAGAAAGGGTAAAGAATCTGATGCCCACCCCTACTTACCATTCATCCTCCAGATTTTGACTTGGCGATCATCTGCCCCAGACACAATTAAAGGCATGGTGGGGTGGAAAGCCGCCCAGTTAACCCCACGGTCATGTCCCTATGAGGATGAGAAAAGAAAATGACAATGCATATATCCCTGTATTTCGATTTCCTTCAGCTATGCATCTATGTTCGCGGATGCTTCCTGGAGTGGCGCAGCTGCTTTACTCCGGTATAGCGCCATACATACAGTCCTGGCTGTCCCTGGCACTGCAGCTCAGATCCATCAAGTAGAGGGCATAAAATTGCAGTACCAGGCATGGCCAGGCTGGGTGTCAAGATATCCATGATCACGTGACCACTGGGAGGGAGGAGTCACGCCCAATTATCAGTTCATCACCCTTTCAAAATAAGCAATAAGTCATTTAATCGGTCAAATCCATTTTCAAAAATTCTCATAGTCCAACATACAAGAAAATAATCTATGCCGGATTTATAAAATTCATGAAAATTTAGTGGATCCTGTAGAAGTAGAGCGCCCCACTTGTCCACAGGTTATGTGAGGTACTGCAGCCCATTTTCTTCTATAGAGGTGTGATACCGCTCAGATCATGTGGACATGTGCGGTGCCGTTTCTGGAAGAAATCAGCCGTGTTTTTATATATTCCCCCGCTAGTGGTGACAAGCGGGGATGAGGGATCCTGGATGAGGTCAGGGGTCAATTGATTCACAAACCTCCAGAACGTGCTTGACCACAGCATCGGTGGTCCCAAATAAGTCCACCCCGGTGATTCCTCGGACATCGGTCTCCACCGCCCCAGGAGACAGGTTCTTCTTTCTCAGGCCTTTCCATGGGAGGGGAGTAAAGGAGGGACAGGTTAATAAATAAGGACGGCGCTAACAGGTCTAGGGCTGTATTATAGGGCAGCGCCATCATCTGCCCGATGCCAACCAAGCATGATCAGGCATAAAATGATTGCCAATACGGAGCCCGCCCCCCATAGTGGTAGACCTGACAGTGGACCCCATGTATTTCTGGAAATACTTCATCTTTCTTATCTTTCGCCTGCGGGCGGATGAATGGAAAGCGGCAGAAACATGGCGGTGGACTGACATTGGCCAGATGTGTCAGAAGCATGAATGGAAAATGTCTGTGACTGCACAAATAAAGAGGGCGGAGAGGACACTGACGATGGACCAGTGAGTGGTGCGGACTTGGGAGGGAGGGGGTTAATCGCTATGTGGTGGGGTTACTGTGGGATAAGGGGGGCATGCGTTTAATATCCGCAGAGGAGAGATGGATTAGTTCAGATGGTGACGTGCAACAGACGACATGTACGATGACGGCGCCCCCTGTCTGCAGTTATGGGGGGGTGGGGCTGGAGAGGGGATCCCTATTTTTTTATAATGGGGTTTAGTACAGCACAAACCCATGCTCACCTGGTTACAAAGGGTTAAGAAGCACAATTTTTTCCATCCCCCCAACAAACTCAAAGTTAAACTATAATTGGGGGTAATGATGAATGGGTTGTCTACAGAATGCATGAATGTGCTTGGCTCTCTGTGCCCCCCACCTGCATATTCCCCAATGCAGCATAGGAACCAATACGGACAACCCCTTTAAGATATTACATAAGCCCCCCAGGTTAATACATGTAATTCCCGCTGTTGCGTTACTTCGTTAGTGTGTGCTTCCCCTGCTGACGATGCTTAGCACGGCATGCAGCTCGCATAGGGTTAAACACGTCATGCATTCACAGTTACAGGACATCAGAGGGAAGGCAGACGGCAGCCATAGCATTAATAAAGGGGGGAGCATTCCCTCCAAGTGCATGCAGATTATGGCAGAGGCGAGACCTTCCCCCCACCTCGGCCATATTCTGCCATCGACTGGTCGGATCTGCCATGTACTGCAAAATGTGAATGGTGGAGCGTCCAGCCAAGAACTGCAGGAGACAAGGAGCAGGGAAACTCCAGAGCTGTGCTCACTATTCTGCTGGTGGAGTCACTGTGTACATACATTACTGATCCGGAGTTACATCCTGTATTATACCCCAGAGCTGCACTCACTATTCTGCTGGTGCAGTCACTGTGTACATACATTACATTACTGATCCTGACTTACATCCCATATTATACCCCAGAGCTGCACTCACTATTCTGCTGGTGCAGTCACTGTGTACATACATTACAATACTGATCCTGACTTACATCCCATATTATACCCCAGAGCTGCACTCACTATTCTGCTGGTGCAGTCACTGTGCACATACATTACATTACTGATCCTGTATTATACTCCAGAGCTGCACTCACAATTCTGCTGGTGCAGTCACTGTGTACATACATTACTGATCCTGATTTACATCCTGTATTATACTCCAGAGCTGCACTCACTATTCTGCTGGTGCAGTCACTGTGTACATACATTACATTACTGATCCTGAGTTACATCCTGTATGATACCCCAGAGCTGCACTCACTGTTCTGCTGGTGCAGTCACTGTGTACATACATTACTGATCCTGACTTACATCCTGTATGATACCCCAGAGCCGCACTCACTGTTCTGCTGGTGCAGTCACTGTGTACATACATTACTGATCCTGAGTTACATCCTGTATGATACCCCAGAGCTGCACTCACTGTTCTGCTGGTGCAGTCACTGTGTACATACATTACTGATCCTGAGTTACATCTTGTATTATACCCCAGAGCTGCACTCACTATTCTGCTGGTGCAGTCACTGTGTACATACATTACATTACTGATCCTGTACTGATCCTGAGTTACATCCTGTATGATACCCCAGAGCCGCACTCACTGTTCTGCTGGTGCAGTCACTGTGTACATACATTACTGATCCTGAGTTACATCCTGTATGATACCCCAGAGCTGCACTCACTGTTCTGCTGGTGCAGTCACTGTGTACATACATTACTGATCCTGAGTTACATCCTGTATGATACCCCAGAGCTGCACTCACTGTTCTGCTGGTGCAGTCACTGTGCACATACATTACTGATCCTGAACTAAATTCTTTATTATACTCCAGAGCTGCGCTCACTATGTACATACACTACTTGCAGAGGAAGCAGGGACATTTCAGCTCTGAAGTTTAGAATTCTGTTCCTAATAATATATATTTTTTGTTTAGTGGATTGAGTTTGCCTGAATTTGTTACATTGCCCCTTTCTCCTGCTCCTGGCCGCTCCTCCTGCAGTTTTGGGCAGGATGTGACCACACAGGTGACCCCCTTGACCTGGGCAGCTCACCAGAAATATCCCAGACGCGCACTGTCTGGTCCAGGCTGGCGGACACCACCAGATCCTCGGAGGGGTGGAACTGGGCGCACATCACGTAATGATTGTGACCGGTCAGGACACTGGAAGGAAAGAGAGGGGTTACAGGTGAAGTATCTCATATTGGGGGGTCCGAGGGGACGGACGGGCTTCATGGCTTTACCAGACACAAGTGCGGGACTGCCAGTTCCAGATGCGGATCGTCTGATCGTCCGAGGCGCTGAGGATCCAGGGGTATTCCTGCAAAATGATTCCTCTATTGACAGTTCTGCTTCAAATGTCAAAAATATTCCCACCCCTTCATATAAGATAGACCATGGGGTGTGAATATTCTTACAAAATATCCCGTTTTGGAGACTCTGTCCGCATCAGGGCTGTCAATTTGCTGAGACTTACATGATGGAAGAAAGTGGTGCGGATATAATCCAGGTGACCCAGGAGGGTGAAGAGACAGCGCCGGAGCTTGTAGTTCCACACCTGCAGGAAGCAGAATTCCTGGATGAGACAGCCAGGAGATGGCGGGGAGGATTGTAGGTCGCCATGCCATCTACTGGCAGTCAGATCCGTAGAGCATCCGCTCAGCATCTCACCTTAATCTTGTAGTCATCGCCCCCAGAGACAAAGAGCGGCTGCTGCTTGTGGAAGTCAATGCCGCGGACGGGGCCTGGACAGGAAAGAAGAGGGTGAGGATCATGTGACACCACAGCCGACAAGACCAGCCGGCGACACTCACCATCGTGTTCATCGAACTTGTCAATCAGAGTGCACATGCGATAGTCCCACAGCTGGATGACGCCATTGTGCAGGCTGGTGAGGACCCACGGACGCTTGGGGTGAAAGCTCAGGCCTGGGGGGAGAGAAAGCAGGCTCAGTACAGACGCTTACATCAAATTGTCCCCAAAAACAGAATCATTCAAAAAAGTAATTACTTCTCAGAATATACAATAACCACATATAACCCTTTCCATAAATTAAGCACCAGAAAAAAGGTCAGAGTATTTATATTAAACATCTTACAAAATTTATTTAACCCCTTCACCCCCAAGGGTGGTTTGCACGTTAATGACCAGGCCAATTTTTACAATTCTGACCACTGTCCCTTTATGAGGTTATAACTCTGGAACGCTTCAACGGATCTTGGCGATTCTGACATTGTTTTCTCGTGACATATTGCACTTCATGATAGTGATAAAATTTATTCGATATAATTTGCGTTTATTTGTGAAAAAAACGAATATTTGGCGAAAATTTTGAAAATTTCGCAATTTTCCAACTTTGAATTTTTATGCCCTTAAATCACAGACATATGTCACGCAAAATACTTAATAAGTAACATTTCCCACATGTCTACTTTACATCAGCACAATTTTGGAACCAAAATTTTTTTTTGTGACGGAGTTATAAGGGTTAAAAGTTGACCAGCAATTTCTCATTTTTACAACACCATTTTTTTTTTAGGGACCACATCTCATTTGAAGTCATTTTAAGGGGTCTATATGATAGAAAATACCCAAGTGTGACACCATTCTAAAAACTGCACCCCTCAAGGTATTCAAAACCACTTTCAAGAAGTTTATTAACCCTTCAGGTGTTTCACAGAAATTTTTGGAATGTTTAAATAAAAATGAACATTTAACTTTTTTTCACAAAAAAATTATTTCAGCTCCAATTTGTTTTATTTTACCAAGGGTAACAGGAGAAAATAGACCCCAAAATTTGTTGTGCAATTTGTCCTGAGTACGCTGATACCCCATATGTGGGTGTAAACCATTGTTTGGGCGCAGGGCAGAGCTCGGAAGGGAAGGAGCGCCATTTGACTTTTCAATGCAAAATTGACTGGAATTGAGATGGGACGCCATGTTGCATTTGGAGAGCCCCTGATGTGCCTAAACATTGAAACCCCCCACAAGTGACACCATTTTGGAAAGTAGACCCCTTAAGGAACTTATCTAGATGTGTGTTGAGCACTTTGACCCAACAAGTGCTTCACAGAAGTTTATAATGCAGAGCCGTAAAAATAAAAAATCATATTTTTTCACAAAAATGATCTTTTCGCCCCCAATTTTTTATTTTCCCAAGGGTAAGAGAAGAAATTGGACCCCAAAAATTGTTGTGCAATTTGTCCTGAGTACGCTGATACCCCATATGTGGGTGTAAACCATTGTTTGGGCGCAGGGCAGAGCTCGGAAGGGAAGGAGCGCCATTTGACTTTTCAATGCAAAATTGACTGGAATTGAGATGGGACGCCATGTTGCGTTTGGAGAGCCCCTGATGTGCCTAAACATTGAAACCCCCCCCCCCCCAAGTGACACCATTTTGGAAAGTAGACCCCTTAAGGAACTTATCTAGATGTGTGGTGAGCACTTTGACCCAACAAGTGCTTCACAGAAGTTTATAATGCAGAGCCGTAAAAATAAAAAATCATATTTTTTCACAAAAATGATCTTTTCGCCCCCATTTTTTTATTTCCCCAAGGGTAAGAGAAGAAATTAGACCACAAAAGTTGTTGTGCAATTTGTCCTGAGTACGACGATACCCCATATGTGGGGGTAAACCACTGTTTGGGCGCATAGCAGAGTTCGGAAGGGAAGGAGCGCTATTTTACTTTTCAATGCAAAATTGACTGGAATTAAGATGGGATGCCATGTTGCGTTTGGAGAGCCCCTGATGTGCCTAAACATTAAAAACCCCCACAAGTGACACCATTTTGGAAAGTGGACCCCCTAAGGAACTTATCTAGATGTGTTTTGAGAGCTTTGAACCCCCAAGTGTTTCACTACAGTTTATAACGCAGAGCCGTGAAAATAAAAATTATTTTTTTGTTCACAAAAATGATTTTTTAGCCCCCAGTTTTGTATTTTCACAAGGGTATCAGGATAAATTGGACCCCAAAAGTTGTTGTCCAATTTGTCCTGAGTACGCTGATACCCCATATGTGGGGGGGGAACTACTGTTTGGGCGCATGACAGAGCTCGGAAGGGAAGGAGCGCCATTTGGAATGCAGACTTAAATGGATTGGTCTGCAGGCGTCACGTTGCATTTGCAGAGCCCCTGATGTACCCAAACAGTACAAACCCCCCACAAGTGACCCCATATTGGAAACTAGACCCCCCAAGGAACTTATCTAGATGTGTTGTGAGAACTTTGAACCCCCAAGTGTTTCACTACAGTTTACAACGCAGAGCCTTGAAAATAAAAAATCTTTTTTTTTCCCACAAAACTTATTTTTTGGCCCCCAGTTTTGTATTTTCCCAAGGGTAGCAGGAGAAATTGGACCCCAAAAGATGATGTCCAATTTGTCCTGAGTACGCTGATACCCCATATGTTGGGGTAAACCCCTATTTGGGCACACGGGAGAGCTCTGAAGGGAAGGAGCACTGTTTTCCTTTTTCAACGCAGAATTGGCTGGAATTCAGATCGGATGCCATGTCCCGTTTGGAGAGCCCCTGATGTGCCTAAACAGTGGAAACCCCCCAATTATAACTGAAACCCTAATCCAAACACACCCCTTACCCTAATCCCAACAGTAACCCTAACCACTCCTCTAACCCAGACACACCAACCCTACCAACCATAAATGTAATCCAAACCCTAACCCTATCTTTAGCCCCAACCCTAACTGTAGCCCCAACCCTAGCCCCAACCCTAGCCCTAACCCTAGCCCTATCACTAGCCGTAACACTAGCCGTAACCCTAGCCCCAACCCTAGCCCCAACCCTAGCCCCAACCCTAGCCCCAACCCTAGCCCCAACCCTAGCCCCAACCCTAGCCCCAACCCTAGCCCCAACCCTAGCCCCAACCCTTGCCCTAACCCTAGCCCTAACCCTAGCCCTAACCCTAGCCCTAACTCCAGTCCTAACTCTAGCCCTAACCCTAATGGGAAAATGGAAATAAATACATTTTTTAATTTTTTTATTTTTCCCTAACTAAGGGGGTGATGAAGGGGGGTTTGATTTACTTTTATAGCGGGTTTTTTAGCGGATTTTTATGATTGGCAGCCGTCACACACTGAAAGATGCTTTTCATTGCAAAAAATATTTTTCGCGTTACCACATTTTGAGAGCTGTAATTTTTCCATATTTGAGTCCACAGAGTCATGTGAGATCTTGTTTTTTGCGGGACGAGTTGACGTTTTTATTGGTAACATTTTCGGACACGTGACATTTTTTGATCGCTTTTTATTCCGATTTTTGTGAGGTAGAGTGATCAAAAACCAGCTATTCATGAATTTCTTTTGGGGGAGGCGTTTATACCGTTCTGCGTTTGGTAAAATTGATAAAGCAGTTTTATTCTTCGGGTCAGTACGATTACAGCGATGCCTCATTTATATCATTTTTTTTATGTTTTGGCGCTTTTATACGATAAAAACTATTTTATAGAAAAAAATAATTATTTTGGTATCGCTTTATTCTTAGGACTATAACTTTTTTATTTTTTTGCTGATGATGCTGTATGGTGGCTCGTTTTTTGCGGGACAAGATGACGTTTTCAGCGGTACCATGGTTATTTATATCAGTCTTTTTGATCGCGTGTTATTCCACTTTTTGTTCGGCGGTATGATAATAAAGCGTTGTTTTTTGCCTCTTTTTTTTTTTCTTACGGTGTTTACTGAAGGGGTTAACTAGTGGGGCAGTTTTATAGGTTGGGTCGTTACGGACGCGGCGATACTAAATATGTGTACTTTTATTGTTTTTTTTATTTTATTTAGCTAAAGAAATGTATTTATGGGAATAATATATATTTTTTTTCTTTATTTAGGATATTTTTTTTATTTTTTTTTTTTACACACATGTGGGGAATTTTTTTTTACTTTTTTACTTTGTCCCAGGGGGGGACATCACAGATCATTGATCTGACAGAGTGCACAGCACTCTGTCAGATCGACGATCTGCTGTGCAGGGCTGCAGGCTTACCAGCGCCTGCTCTGAGCAGGCACTCGGTAAGCCACCTCCCTCCCTGCAGGACCCGGATGCCGCGGCCATCTTGGATCCGGGACCTGCGGCGAGGAGGGAGGTAGGAGACCCTCGGAGCAACGCGATCACATTACTTCAGGCTTGACTGATTACACAGTGGGGGAGCCTCCTGAATTCAGGGTGTCAGAGCAGGTACACAGTAAGTACTGGGCGCACACACTGTAGAGGGAGGGGATGCGCGGGGGGGATGCGGGGGGATGCGCGCTGCATAGCGGGGGGATGCGCGCTGCATAGCGGGGGGATGCGCGCTGCATAGCGGGGGGATGCGCGCTGCATAGCGGGGGGATGCGCGCTGCATAGCGGGGAGATGCGCGCTGCATAGCGGGGAGATGCGCGCTGCATAGCGGGGAGATGCGCGCTGCATAGCGGGGGGTGCGCGCTGCATAGCGGGGGGTGCGCGCTGCATAGCGGGGGGTGCGCGCTGCATAGCGGGGGGGTGCGCGCTGCATAGCGGGGGGGTGCGCGCTGCATAGCGGGGGGATGCGCGCTGCATAGCGGGGGATGCGCGCTGCATAGCGGGGGATGCGCGCTGCATAGCGGGGGGATGCGCGCTGCATAGCGGGGGGATGCGCGCTGCATAGCGGGGGGTGCGCGCTGCATAGCGGGGGGGTGCGCGCTGCATAGCGGGGGGTGCGCGCTGCATAGCGGGGGGGTGCGCGCTGCATAGCGGGGGATGCGCGCTGCATAGCGGGGGGATGCGCTCTGCATAGCGGGGGATGCGCACTGCATAGCGGGGGGATGCGCACTGCATAGCGGGGATGCGCACTGCATAGCGGGGGATGCGCACTGCATAGCGGGGGAGCGCACTGCATAGCGGGGGGTGCACACTGTACACTATGTTCCAAATTATTATGCAAATGACATTTTTCTCTGATTTTCCTAAATGGTTGGTGCAAATGACAGTCAGTCTAATGAAAGTCATCACCCGTTAGATTATACATCGAATTTTATTGAAGAAACCTCCCAATGATAACAGTATAATCTCCAAAATGAATAAAAACTTAAAATGCACTGTTCCAAATTATTAGGCACAGTAGAATTTCTAAACATTTGATATGTTTTAAAGAACTGAAAATGCTCATTTGTGGAATTTGCAGCATTAGGAGGTCACATTCACTGAACAAAAAAGCTATTTAACTCCAAAACCTCCTAACAGGCAAAGTTACATGTTACCATAGGAGCCTTCTTTGATATCACCTTCACAATTCCTGCATCCATTGAGTTTCTGCTTGTATTTCTTTGCATGATGTCAGCATAGCCTCCCAGAGCTGCTGGTTTGATGTGAACTGCCTCCCACCCTCATAGATCTTTTGCTTGATGATCCTCCAAAGGTTCTCTATAGGGTTGAGGTCAGGGGAAGATGGTGGCCACACCATGAGTTTATCTCCTTTCATGCCCATAGCAGCTAATGACTCAGAGGTTTTCTTTGCAGCATGAGATGGGGCATGGTCAGCATGAAGATGATTTTGCTCCTGAAGGCACGTTTCTGCTTTTTATACCATGGAGGAAAGTTGTCAGTCAGAAACTCTATATACTTTGCAGATGTCATTTTCACACCTTCAGGAACCTTAAAGGGCCCTACCAACTGTTTCTCCATGATTCCGGCCCAAAACATGACTCCTCCACCTCCTCGCTGACGTTGCAGTCTTGTTGGGACATGGTGGCCATCCACCAACCATCCACTACTCCATCCATCTGGACCATCCAGGGTTGCTCAACACTTATCAGTAAACAAGAATGTTTGGAAATTAGTCTTCATGTATGTGTGGGCCCAATGCAACCATTTCTGCTTGTGAATACTGTTTAAGGGTGGCCGAATAGTAGGTTTATGCACCACAGCAAGCCTTTATAGAATCCTACACCTTGAGGTTCGAGGGACTCCAGAGGCACCAGCAGCTTCAAATATCTGTTTGCTGCTTTGTAATGGCTTTTTAGCAGCTGCTCTCTTAATCCGATGAACTTGCCTGGCAGAAACCTTCCTCATTATGCCTTTATCAGCACAAACACATCTGTGCTCATATACAGCCACAAATATCTTAACAGTACGATGATCACGCTTACATTTCTGGGAAATTTCTAATGTTTTCATCCCTTCACCAAGGCATTGCACTATTTGATGCTTTTCGGCAGCAGAGAGATCCTTTTTCTTTCCCATGTTACTTGAAAACTGTGACCTGCTTAATAATGTGGATCATCATTTTTAAGTAGTTTTCCTTTAATTAGAATCACCTGGAAAACTAATTATCACATGTGTTTAAGATTGATTTCAGTGATCCATTGAGCCCTGAGACACAATACCATCCACGAGTTTATTTGAAAAACAAAACAATTAAATCTTTATCACACTTAAATCCAATTTGCATAATAATTTGGAACACAGTGTACAGCGGGGGGGAGTGCGCACTGTACAGCGGGGGGGAGTGCGCACTGTACAGCGGGGGGGAGTGCGCACTGTACAGCGGGGGGTGCGCACTGTACAGCGGGGGGTGCGCACTGTACAGCGGGGGGTGCGCACTGTACAGCGGGGGGTGCGCACTGTACAGCGGGGGGGTGCGCACTGTACAGCGGGGGGGTGCGCACTGTACAGCGGGGGGTGCGCACTGTACAGCGGGGGGTGCGCACTGTACAGCGGGGGGTGCGCACTGTACAGCGGGGGGTGCGCACTGTACAGCGGGGGGTGCGCACTGTCCAGCTGCGCACTGTACAGCGGGGGGTGCGCACTGTACAGCGGGGGGTGCGCACTGTACAGCGGGGGGTGCGCACTGTACAGCGGGGGGTGCGCACTGTACAGCGGGGGGTGCGCACTGTACAGCGGGGGGTGCGCACTGTACAGCGGGGGGTGCGCACTGTACAGCGGGGGGTGCGCACTGTACAGCGGGGGGTGCGCACTGTACAGCGGGGGGTGCGCACTGTACAGCGGGGGGGGGGGGGGGGTGTGTGCGCACTGTACAGGGGTGTGTGCGCACTGTACAGGGGGGGTGCGCACTGTACAGCGGGGGGGTGCGCACTGTACAGCGGGGGGGGGGTGCGCACTGTACAGCGGGGGGGTGCGCACTGTACAGCGGGGGGGGGGTGCGCACTGTACAGCAGGGGGGTGCGCACTGTACAGCGGGGGGTGCGCACTGTACAGCGGGGGGTGCGCACTGTACAGCGGGGGGTGCGCACTGTACAGCGGGGGGTGCGCACTGTACAGCGGGGGGTGCGCACTGTACAGCGGGGGGTGCGCACTGTACAGCGGGGGGTGCGCACTGTACAGCGGGGGGTGCGCACTGTACAGCGGGGGGTGCGCACTGTACAGCGGGGGGGTGCGCACTGTACAGCGGGGGGGTGCGCACTGTACAGCGGGGGGGTGCGCACTGTACAGCGGGGGGGTGCGCACTGTACAGCGGGGGGTGCGCACTGTACAGCGGGGGGTGCGCACTGTACAGCGGGGGGTGCCACTGTACAGCGGGGGGGTGCCATTGTACAGCGGGGGTGCGCACTGTACAACGGGGGGGGGAGAGAGTGCGCACTGTACAGCGGGGGGTGCGCACTGTACAGCGGGGGGGGGGAGTGCGCACTGTACAGCGGGGGGGGGGGGAGTGCGCACTGTACAGCGGGGGGGGGGGAGTGCGCACTGTACAGCGGGGGGGAGTGCGCACTGTACAGCGGGGGGGAGTGCGCACTGTACAGCGGGGGGGAGTGCGCACTGTACAGCGGGGGGGAGTGCGCACTGTACAGCGGGGGGGAGTGCGCACTGTACAGCGGGGGGGAGTGCGCACTGTACAGCGGGGGGGAGTGCGCACTGTACAGCGGGGGGAGTGCGCACTGTACAGCGGGGGGAGTGCGCACTGTACAGCGGGGGGGAGTGCGCACTGTACAGCGGGGGGGAGTGCGCACTGTACAGCGGGGGGGAGTGCGCACTGTACAGCGGGGGGAGTGCGCACTGTACAGCGGGGGGAGTGCGCACTGTACAGCGGGGGGGAGTGCGCACTGTACAGCGGGGGGGGGGAGTGCGCACTGTACAGCGGGGGGGGAGTGCGCACTGTACAGCGGGGGAAGAGCACTGTACAGCGGGGGAAGAGCACTGTACAGCGGGGGAAGAGCACTGTACAGCGGGGGAAGAGCACTGTACAGCGGGGGAAGAGCACTGTACAGCGGGGGAAGAGCACTGTACAGCGGGGGAAGAGCACTGTACAGCGGGGGAAGAGCACTGTACAGCGGGGGAAGAGCACTGTACAGCGGGGGAAGAGCACTGTACAGCGGGGGAAGAGCACTGTACAGCGGGGGAAGAGCACTGTACAGCGGGGGAAGAGCACTGTACAGCGGGGGAAGAGCACGGTACAGCGGGGGAAGAGCACGGTACAGCGGGGGGAGCGCACTGTATAGCGGGGGATGCGCACGGTATAGCGGGGGATGCGCACGGTATAGCGGGGGATGCGCACGGTATAGCGGGGGATGCGCACGGTATAGCGGGGGATGCGCACGGTATAGCGGGGGATGCGCACGGTATAGCGGGGGATGCGCACGGTATAGCGGGGGAAGAGCACGGTATAGCGGGGTGCGCACTGTATAGCGGGGGTGCGCACTGTATAGCGGGGGTGCGCACTGTATAGCGGGGGTGCGCACTGTATAGCGGGGGTGCGCACTGTATAGTAGGGGTGCGCACTGTATAGCGGGGGTGCGCACTGTATAGCGGGGGTGCGCACTGTATAGTAGGGGTGCGCACTGTATAGCGGGGGTGCGCACTGTATAGCGGGGGTGCGCACTGTATAGCGGGGGTGCGCACTGTATAGCGGGGGTGCGCACTGTATAGTGGGGGTGCGCACTGTATAGTAGGGGTGCGCACTGTATAGCGGGGGTGCGCACTGTATAGCGGGGGTGCGCACTGTATAGCGGGGGTGCGCACTGTATAGCGGGGGTGCGCACTGTATAGCGGGGGTGCGCACTGTATAGTAGGGGTGCGCACTGTATAGCGGGGAGAGCACTGTATAGCGGGGGTGCGCACTGTATAGCGGGGAGAGCACTGTATAGCGGGGGTGCGCACTGTATAGTGGGGGTGCGCACTGTATAGTAGGGGTGCGCACTGTATAGCGGGGAGAGCACTGTATAGCGGGGGGTGCGCACTGTATAGCGGGGGGTGCGCACTGTATAGCGGGGGAGCACTGTATAGCGGGGGAGCACTGTATAGCGGGGGAGCACTGTATAGCGGGGGAGCACTGTATAGCGGGGGGGAGAGCACTGTACAGCGGGGTACTCCCCGGCCAGGTCACTCTTGACTCCTCCCAGTGACCAACATAAGCCCCCCACACACATAATGCCTTAGGTCACATCTCAGCCCCCCAATACCTTTCACCCGAGCAGATTTAGTCTCGAATTTGGTCAACATGTCCTCCGTCCGCTTCTGCCGAGCCTCCTCTCCGCCGTCACACGTCAGCCTCTGTCCCGGAAGTGCCGCGTTGGATCAGCCTGACTTCTCTTACGCATGCGCGTCGTTCTCCATTCTCCAAGCAAGTGCTACCATAGAGTTCCAGCCCTGGAAGAACTTCCGGAAGGGAGGTCGGATATCCGAAGCCGCGCAACTTTCCTCACCATGGCCGCGCCTGCAGACTTCCGGCTAGGAAGTGATAGGCGGAAGTGGTTACTAATTGGTAAACATGGCGGCTGCTGGAGAGAAGGGGAGATTCCTGCAGGGATGGAGAAGTCTTGGGGCGACCCTGGTGCTGCTGGCAGGTGAGAGGTGATGTATGGAGTTATTTCCTCCAGCCCGCAGGGCTCTGCCGGCCACTGTGTGTGTGTGCAGCCCGACACTGATATCTGCGTCCTCTGTCACCCCCTCCTCCTGTGCCGGGGGTCCTCTGTCACCCCCTCCTCCTGTGCCGGGGGTCCTCTGTCACCCCCCCCTCCTCCTGTGCCAGGGGTCCTCTGTCACCCCCCCTCCTCCTGTGCCGGGGGTCCTCTGTCACCCTCCTCCTTCTGTGCCAGGGGTCCTCTGTCACCCCCTCTCCTCCGCCTGTGCCAGGGGTCCTCTGTCACCCCCTCTCCTCCGCCTGTGCCAGGGGGTCCTCTGTCACCCCCCCCTCCGCCTGTGCCAGGGGGCCCTCTGTCACCCCCCCTCCTCCTGTGCCGGGGGTCCTCTGTCACCCCCCCTCCTCCTGTGCCGGGGGTCCTCTGTCACCCCCCCTCCTCCTGTGCCAGGGGGTCCTCTGTCACCCCCTCTCCTCCGCCTGTGCCAGGGGGTCCTCTGTCACCCCCTCTCCTCCGCCTGTGCCAGGGGTCCTCTGTCACCCCCTCTCCTCCGCCTGTGCCAGGGGTCCTCTGTCACCCCCTCTCCTCCGCCTGTGCCAGGGGGTCCTCTGTCACCCCCCCCTCCGCCTGTGCCAGGGGGCCCTCTGTCACCCCCCCTCCTCCTGTGCCGGGGGTCCTCTGTCACCCCCCCTCCTCCTGTGCCGGGGGTCCTCTGTCACCCCCCCTCCTCCTGTGCCGGGGGTCCTCTGTCACCCCCCCTCCTCCTGTGCCGGGGGTCCTCTGTCACCCCCCCTCCTCCTGTGCCGGGGGTCCTCTGTCACCCCCCCTCCTCCTGTGCCGGGGGTCCTCTGTCACCCCCCCCTCCTCCACCTGTGCCAGGGGGTCCTCTGTCACCCCCCCCCCTCCTGTGCCAGGGGTCCTCTGTCACCCCCCCCCCTCCTGTGCCAGGGGTCCTCTGTCACCCCCCCCTCCTGTGCCAGGGGTCCTCTGTCACCCCCCCCTCCTGTGCCAGGGGTCCTCTGTCACCCCCCCCTCCTGTGCCAGGGGTCCTCTGTCACCCCCCACCCTCCTGTGCCAGGGGTCCTCTGTCACCCCCCCCTCCTCCTGTGCCAGGGGTCCTCTGTCACCCCCCCTCCTCCTGTGCCAGGGGTCCTCTGTCACCCTCCTCCTTCTGTGCCAGGGGTCCTCTGTCACTCCCTCTCCTCCGCCTGTGCCAGGGGGTCCTCTGTCACTCCCTCTTCTCCGCCTGTGCCAGGGGTCCTCTGTCACCCCCTCTCCTCCGCCTCTGCCAGGGGGTCCTCTGTCACCCCCCCCTCCGCCTGTGCCAGGGGGCCCTCTGTCACCCCCCCTCCGCCTGTGCCAGGGGGCCCTCTGTCACCCCCCCTCCTCCTGTGCCGGGGGTCCTCTGTCACCCCCCCCTCCTCCTGTGCCGGGGGTCCTCTGTCACCCCCCCCTCCTCCTGTGCCAGGGGTCCTCTGTCACCACCCCCTCCTCCTGTGCCGGGGGTCCTCTGTCACCCCCCCTCCTCCTGTGCCGGGGGTCCTCTGTCATTGCCCCCCCATCCTGTGCGGCAGTTCCCCTGTTATCCCCCCCTCCTCCTTTGCTGTGGGTCCTCTGTCCCCCCCCAATGCGGCTAGTCGTCTGTCGCCCACTCCCTTCAGTTCCCCCTCCTTATTCTCTGGCTTCATCTTCTCTCTTGTGGTTTTTGTTTTTCAGCTTTGTGTGGTGGGAATTCAGTGGAGAGGAAGATTTACGTCACTCTAAATAGTACGGCCCCCTGTGTCCGGCTCCTGAACGCCACACACCAGATCGGATGCCAGTGTGAGTCCTAGTCCTACGACGCCTTGGGAGGTTATTTCTTTCTACAGAGGCCACAAGAAAATTAGAGGCCAGGGGCGGGCCCCCTCTCTGCCGCCAGGGGCGGGCCCCCTCTCTGCCGCCAGGGGCGGGCCCCCTCTCTGCCGCCAGGGGCGGGCCCCCTCTCTGCCGCCAGGGGCGGGCCCCCTCTCTGCCGCCAGGGGCGGGCCCCCTCTCTGCCGCCAGGGGCGGGCCCCCTCTCTGCCGCCAGGGGCGGGCCCCCTCTCTGCCGCCAGGGGCGGGCCCCCTCTCTGCCGCCAGGGGCGGGCCCCCTCTCTGCCGCCAGGGGCGGGCCCCCTCTCTGCCGCCAGGGGCGGGCCCCCTCTCTGCCGCCAGGGGCGGGCCCCCTCTCTGCCGCCAGGGGCGGGCCCTTTTCTCTCGCCACAGGCGCCGCCTCTTTCTCTCGCCCTGTCTGTCTTTCCCGGCGCTGCTTAGTGTCAAAAGGGAGAAGAAAAAAATGTGGACAGAGAAAGTCTGGGTTATAAACAATTGGTTGAACAGCGTTCTTTCTCATTGGGGGGGGGGGGGCTAAACTTTGGAAT
The DNA here is from genome assembly GCF_051348905.1 of Ranitomeya variabilis. Taxonomy (NCBI): domain Eukaryota; kingdom Metazoa; phylum Chordata; class Amphibia; order Anura; family Dendrobatidae; genus Ranitomeya; species Ranitomeya variabilis. The sequence goes on from NC_135232.1 coordinate 586,836,062, forward strand.
GGGGGGGTACTCTGTTTACATTAAAAAAAAAAAGTGTCCAGGAAATGTCCTATTAGAAAAAGAAAGCAAAAATAAGCACCTAAACGTACGTGTAAGCTGTGAGTCTGGGTTACTGTGGGCTAATCTCTACGTGCCTCTAGAGAAGCCGTCTACCCTGCACTTTTCTCTACCAATACAGCAATAGATATCACGAGCTCATATGGAATAATATATGTTTCACCCATGCATCTTCAGGGAATGGGGCGACAACTTAATACTCTGGAGTATGCTGCCAACTTTCTCGACAAACGAAATGGGAAATAAATCACCATCAATTGTATCTATAGATAACATGGGTACTGAGGAAGGATATCTACTCTATAGAGTTGATGTTCTCTGTATTATCCTTAACGTTGTTGTTGTTTTTCAGCCTCTAGAAATGGCGACACGGGTGTGATACATGTTGTGGAGAGGGAAGAAGACTTGCCCTGGGTACTGGAGACCGGTCCTACCCCTCCGTACATGGTGCTTCTAGAGGGCAACCTGTTCACCAAGTAAGAAACGACTAATAAAGGTTTTTAACGTCCAAAAAAGAATAATGTATGGAATGGCGAAGTGTTGGGTTTACCACATATTGATGAACGTCTCATCCCAATCAGGGACATTCTGCTGAAATTTAAGGAGAGCTCTAGAATATCTGGAATAGCGGTAATATACTCCAAACCACCCCCACCTGAAGGCTTCTCCATGGACCTTCAGTGTCCTAATGATGGATTTGGTGAGTTTGTTCTGCTTGTAATATATGTATGCTGCCCCCTATGTACAGGATTATAACTACTATAATACTGTCCCCTATGTACAAGAATGTAACTACTATAATACTGTCCCCTATGTACAAGAATGTAACTACTATAATACTGCCCCCTGTGTACAAGAATATAACTACTATAATACTGCCCCCTGTGTACAAGAATATAACTACTATAATACTGCTCCTATGTGCAAGAATATAACTACTATAATACTGCTCCTATGTACAAGAATTTAACTACTATAATACTGCCCCCTGTGTACAAGAATATAACTACTATAATACTGCCCCCTGTGTACAAGAATATAACTACTATAATACTGCTCCTATGTGCAAGAATATAACTACTGTAATACTGCTCCCTATGTACAAGAATATAACTACTATAATACTGCCACTATATACAATAATAGAACTACTATAATACTGCCTCCTATGTACAAGAATATAACTACTATAATACTGCTCCTATGTACAAGAATATAACTACTATAATACTGCTCCTATGTACAAGAATATAACTACTATAATACTGCTCCTATGTACAAGAATATAACTACTATAATACTGCTCCTATGTACAAGAATATAACTACTATAATACTGTCCCTATGTACAAGAATATAACTACTATAATCCCGCCATCCTCCTCAGGACTGTACTCCAGTGCGCACGGCTCCCAGTACTCGCACTGTAATGGGACGCTGTGGAATCCTCTTGGTAGTGGGATGTCCTATGAAGATTTCCAGTTTCCTATCTTCCTCCTGCAGGATGAGAATGAGACTGAGGTCATTAAGCAGGTTGGTAGGTCGCTCCTTCTTCGGATTCTTGTACTTCTACTTCATCCTCCTCACCCTTTTTTCTCTCTCCAGTGTTACACGAAGCACAACATTCCTGGCAACGACACTTCTCCCCAGTACCCACTGTGTGCCATGCAGCTCATCTCTCCGATGCACGCCGTTACTAGCACCGTCTCATGTATGAGGCGCAATTCAATCCAGATGTCCTTCAGCATTAACCCTGGTGAGTGTCCCCTGGTATAATGTAACCGTGTAGTCTCCAGTACTGACGTCATCACTGTCTTTTAGAAGCTGTGTGTGATACTCTTACTGATTATAATGTCTGGAGCACTGTGAAGCCGGTCAACATCTCGGGGCCCGTACCACCCGACGATCAGGTGGTCATATCGGCTGCCAGGGTGAGTGCGCTAGGGGCGGGGCTTCCCTCCCCAACTTACTATTTATGTCGTGCCGCCATTTCGGTCATTACTGGAAATGTTAGGGTGTCCCCTACTCTCTAGACAGCCTCACACTTTTGGTTGGACAAGGTGGAGACCTCCTTTAACCCCCGATAGTCATCATCCTCCCTATATAACTGACACATTGCAGTATAAAGTACAAATGATGAAACGATTGCAGGTTCATTTGACCCCCACCCCAAAAGAAAAAAGTAAAGAACTAAATAGACGATATATGTATGTGAAATATAGTGAGGGTAGAGATGCATATAAAATATATATGAAAAAAGGTAAAGCTATAAATTCAAACTAAATCAAATACAACTATAAATATCATATGTACATGTAAAGGTTTAAGTGGAAAAAAAAAAAATATATATACTGGTTCAGTATACCTTCAATTTTGAATAAATCCCCAACAGTGTCACAGCAAAGCACCCCCACACCATCACACCTCCTCCTCCGTGCTTTACGGTGGGAACCAGGCATGTAGAGTCCATCCATTCACCTTTTCTGCGTCATACAAAGACACGGTGGTTGGAACCAAAGATCTCAAATTTGGACTCATCAGACCAAAGCACAGATTTCCACTGGTCTAATGTCCATTCCTTGTGTTCTTTAACCCAAACAAGTCTCTTCTGCTTGTTGCCTGTCCTTAGCAGTGGTGTCCTAGCAGCTATTTTACCATGAAGGCCTGCTGCACAAAGTCTCCTCTTAACAGTTGTTGTAGAGATGTCTTCTGCTAGAACTCTGTGTGGCGTTGACCTGGTCTCTAATCTGAGCTGCTGTTAACCTGCGATTTCTGAGGCTGGTGACTCGGATAAACTTACCCTCAGAAGCAGAGGTGACTCTTGGTCTTCCTTTCCTGGGGTGGTCCTCATGTTAGCCAGTTTCTTTGTAGCGCTTGATGGCTTTTGCCACTCCACTTGGGGACACTTCCAAAGTTTTCCCAATTTTTTCTTAAAGTAATGATGGCCACTCGTTTTTCTTTACTTAGCTGCTTTTTTCTTGCCATAATACAAATTCTAACAGTCTATTCAGTAGGACTATCAGCTGTGTATCCACCAGACTTCTGCTCAACACAACTGACGGTCCAAACCCCATTTATAAGGCAAGAAATCCCACTTATTAAACCTGACAGGGCACACCTGTGAGGTGAAAACCATTCCCGGTGACTACCTCTTGAAGCTCATCAAGAGTGTGCAAAGCAGTCATTAAAGCAAAAGGTGGCTACTTTGAAGAACCTAGAATATAAGACATAATTTCTCCTACGTATCATTGGGGGACACAGGACGAATGGGTGTTATGCTGCTGCCACCAGGAGGACACTAAGTTAAACACACACAAAAGATTAACTCCTCCCCTGCAGTATACACCCACAGGCTGGACAATCCAGAGCCAGTTCTTACTTAGTGTCTCAGGAGGCACTTGGGTCCTCAGGACCCCACCAATTTTTTTTTTGATTTTTAACGGAAGGGAGCGACAGGCAAATTTTCAGCTCTGATCTCTCCCGAACCAACAACGGGCAAGTACACGGAGCGTTCCTCCTGTATCCTTTCCCGCGACGATGGATGCCAGCCCTGGCTCACTTTCCAGTGTGGCGACGGTTCCTCAGCGTTCCGATCTCTCTCCCTCCCTCCTTTTCAGGCGACCACGGGGACTAATCATCCACCTAAGTCTCCTGGAGCCAGGGCACAGCCGGACTAATGATATGGCGTCCGTGCAGCCGCCCACTGCACCACCACTGAAGATAGCGGATGTTGCACGGCGGCAGAAGCTCTCCACCCTCTCCCTACTAAGGTGAAGGTGGATGGAGCATCGGCCCTATCGCACAAGGTAAGTGCGGGGGCCGACGAGCTGTCAGAGGACGCCTGTTCAGGGATCCCTTATCCCCTTTCTATTGCGGCGCTGCAGCCGCGGGGCAGCCTTATAATGGGAGCATGGCGGGCAATCCGGCGCTCTGTTAGAGCGATGGCACAGTTTACCGGCCCTGGGCCGGACTCTAACGCGGGCGATCATTCTCCCTCCTTCATACAAGGAGGGCGGCGCTACAACGGCAGCGTTCTGACGCGCATTGCAGGGAATCCACCGCCCGCCCACGACACGCCCCCTCTCTCTCTCTCTCTGGGCGCTTCTCGTTCCCGAGAAGCGCCCTTTCCACATCTCGGCGGCCATCTTGGACCAGGAAGTGCGCTGGCGGCTCTGCAGCACCACAGCGCACAGGACCTCAGGATCTCCCTGCCAAGCATCGCTGAACTTGGTGAGACGCACTCACTACGATTGTCTCTTCCCCTACCAGTACACTCACTTAAGGGAAAAGATGTCACAGTCTAAGCAAAAACGGACTGGAAAGACCCACTCTGTTATTTTTGCTGTGTGCACCTCCTGCAAGGTATCTCTACCCCGAGGTCACACTACCCCGCTGTGCTCCGCCTGCGAAATGTCTGCAGCACAGGATACTCCGGCCTCTGACCCGGAATGTACTGAGCCTAGTACCCCCGCATGGGCGTCCTCCCTTGCTCGTTCTGTGGCATCCTTGGAAAGGACGATACAGTCCCTCCGTGAACCGTCCTTTACCCAGGCCACTTCCACGGATGATGCAACGCGACCTAAGAACCCCTCTCGGCCTAGAGGTCGTACCGTTTCCAGAAGCCCTCACTCATCTAGAAAGAGGTCCAGGGTAATATCTCCGGTCCCTGATCAGCCCTCCGGCTCAGAGAGCGAAGTCTCTCGTCACTCATCTCCAGCTCATAGCAGGGAATCCTTTCTGGACGACGCATCCAGCGTGTCCTGTTCCCCAGAGTATCGTCACGACCAAGAGACCCTAGATTCTCTCATAGACTCTGTAAGTCAGACGCTACAGTTAGAGGAGGAAACCCCGTCCAAGGCGGTTCATCCCGTGTCATTCGGGCGAACTACTAAGGCTCATAGATTTTTTCCTATGCATCCTCAATTCAAGGACATTGTCGATCTCCATAGAGTCCGTCCGGATAAACGCTTCTCAGGGCAAAAGGCTATGCAATTGAAGTATCCGTTTGCTCAGGACCTTGCTAAGGAGTGGTCTCAGTCACCCTCCGTGGACCCGCCAGTGTCGCGGCTAGCCACTAAGGCGGTTCTATCCTCCTCCGAGGGCGCGTCCATTAAGCATCCCTCTGATAGACAAATCGAACAGATGGCTCGCTCGGCTTTTGAAGCTTCTTCGGCTTCTCTCTTCCCCTCGTTTGCCGCCACATGGGTTGCAAAAGCCATGACCCATTGGGCTGAGTCTTTAGCCTCTACAGCACTTCACGCCGACCTACCCCCCGAGGTTTCACACCTGGCCACCCAGATTGCCAGAGCGGGGGACTTTGTAGTTTCCGCTTCCTTAGACGCGGCCAACTGTGCCTCACAGGCAGCGGCCAATGCTGTCACCATCCGCAGATCCCTTTGGCTCAGGGACTGGAAAGCGGACTCAGGTTCCAAAAAATCTCTCACGTCCCTTCCATACCAGGGCGAACGCCTTTTTGGGGACAAACTAGATAAAATAATCGCAGACTCCACAGGGGGAAAGAGCAAATTCCTTCCCCAGCAACGAACCTTTCGTCCCTTTCGCAACCAACAGGGCCGAGGCCGATATTTCCGTTTCGGCTCCAATTGGTCCAATCCTTCCTCCGCGCCTCCCGGCGTCGGGAGAGGTCAGCGCAGGGACAGGGCCTCCCAGCCGTCTTACAAACCTTCTCCCTCTTGGAGAGGCAGACCCAGACAACAGGGATCCCGAGGACCCAGACCTAACAGGTCTCCACCTCAATGACTTTTGGCAAACGCCAAAGGACACAGACAGAGTTGGCGGCCGCCTACTCCTCTTTCGGGACGCGTGGCTCTCGGTAGTTCCCGACCGATGGGTCCGCAATCTGGTGTCCTTCGGCTACAACATAGAGTTTGTCTCTCTTCCCCCATCTCGTTTCTTCCAGTCCCCTCCTCCCAGAGCAAGGGTCCGTCAGTATTTTCAGGCCATAAGATCGCTATGGGAAGACGGGGTCATCAGTCCGGTGCCCCAGAACGAGAGGTACCAAGGTTTTTATTCCAATCTTTTCATTGTACCAAAGAAGGACGGCTCAGTACGTCCAATATTGGACCTCAAGCTTCTCAACAAGTACGTCAATTCCGTATGGAGTCCCTCCGCTCGGTAATTGCCTCTCTGGAAGAGGGCGAGTTCCTTGCATCTCTAGATGTTCAAGACGCTTACCTGCACATCCCCATTCTACCGTCTCATCAGCGTTTTCTCCGCTTCGCGGTCCAGGGGCACCATTTTCAGTTCGTCGCCCTACCTTTCGGGCTGGCCACCGCTCCTCGGGTGTTCACCAAGGTCATGGCAGCTGCCGTGGCCATTCTGCATGCTCGAGGCATAGTGGTGTTGCCCTACTTGGACGACATTCTCATAAAAGGCTCCTCTTTCCGGTCCTGCTCAGAGGCGGTAGACATCACGATAAATACTTTTTTGCGCCTGGGCTGGAAAATCAATTTCAAAAAAATCTTCCCTAGTCCCGGCCCAAACCATATCCTACCTGGGAATGATCCTAGACTCCTCTCAGGGTTTAGTACTTTTACCTCCGGGAAAGGTATCCACTCTACAGAGAGAAGTCCGGAAGCTTACTCAACCTCGCTTTCACTCCCTACGCTTCTCCATGAAGGTTCTCGGCAGGATGGTGGCGGCAATGGAGGCAGTGCCCTTTGCGGTTTTCCACCTTCGTCCCTTACAACACGCCATTCTGGCAGTATGGGACAGGAATCCTGCCTCGCTCGACCGCCGTCTTCTTCTCTCTCGCCCAATCCGACAGTCCCTCAGGTGGTGGACCAAGAGGTCCTCCCTGACTCGGGGGAAGTCCTTCCTTCCGGTGCACTGGCTGGTTGTCACAACGGACGCCAGTCTCTTCGGCTGGGGTGCAGTGTTCCAGCGCCACTTGACTCAGGGTCGCTGGTCTCCGCAGGAGTCCCAGCTGCCCATCAACATACTAGAGATTTGGGCAATCAGACTGGCTCTCCATCATTTTCAGCCGTTCCTCTCCGGCCGTGCGGTCAGAGTCCAGTCCGACAACGCCACTGCGGTAGCCTACATCAACCGCCAAGGGGGCACTCGCAGCAAAGCGGCCATGGCCGAGGTGACGCTCATTCTCCGCTGGGCCGAGACGAATTATTCCATACTCTCAGCAGTCTTCATCCCGGGCGTGGAAAACTGGGAAGCGGACTTTCTAAGTCGCCACAGCCTCGATCCCGGAGAGTGGTCTCTCCATCCCGCAATCTTTCACCAGATATGCTCTCGATGGGGGACCCCGGACGTGGACCTAATGGCATCTCGCTTCAATTGCCAGGTTCCTGTCTTCATGGCCAGGTCTCACGACCCCTCAGCCTTCGGAGCCGACGCTCTCGTTCTCTCATGGCAGGGTTTCAGACTCCCATACATCTTTCCCCCAATCCCTCTTCTGGCAAAGGTGATCAGGAAGATCAAGGCAGAACGGATTCCAGTAATTCTCATCGCTCCGGACTGGCCGCGCAGGACATGGTATGCCGAGATGGTTCAACTGGTCTCAGACGTACCTTGGAGGCTGCCGAGCCGCGCAGACCTCCTGTCTCAAGGGCCCATTTACCACCCGAACTCAGAGGCCCTGTGTTTAACGGCGTGGCCGTTGAGTCCTGGGTACTGAGGCAGAAAGGGTTGCCCCAGACGGTGATATCTACCATGCTCCGCGCACGCAAGCCTTCCTCTATGCGCATCTACCACCGCGCCTGGAAGGCATACTTCGCCTGGTGCAGGAAGCGGGGACGTTTCCCCTTCCGCTTTTCTATCCCTCACATTTTGGAATTCCTCCAATCAGGAGTGGACTTGGGTCTTTCCCTCAGCTCTCTTAAAGGCCAAATTTCTGCTCTCTCGGTTCTTTTTCAGAGAAGGATTGCAAACAGGCTGCAGGTCAGGACCTTCATCCAGGGTGTTTCTCATATGGTTCCGCCGTACAAGATGCCCTTGGAACCATGGGACCTGAACCTAGTTCTCTGTGCTCTTCAGGAGCCCTCCTTTGAGCCCTTGCATGAAGTGTCTTTGCTGTTCTTGTCTTGGAAGATTGCCTTCCTCGTGGCTGTCACGTCTATTAGACGTGTCTCTGAGCTGGCAGCTCTGTCGTGCCGGCCTCCTTTCCTCGTGTTCCACCAGGACAAGGTGGTTCTGCGGACATGTCCGACTTTTCTTCCGAAGGTCGTTTCCTCCTTCCATCTTAATGAGGAGATTGTCCTTCCCTCACTGTGCCCTGCTCCTTCCCACCGCACGGAAAGGGCGCTCCACACTCTGGACTTAGTGAGGGGTCTCAGACGTTACGTCTCCAGGACTGCGTCTCTCCGTAGGTCAGACGCCTTGTTCGTTCTTCCGGAGGGGCCACGGAAGGGACTTCCCGCTTCCAAGGCCTCCATTGCCAAGTGGATTCGTTCCGCCATCCAAGAGTCCTACCGTGTCAAGGGTCACGCCGCACCTCCGGGGATCAAGGCTCATTCTACCCGGTCGGTCGGCGCGTCCTGGGCCATCCGGCACCAGGCATCGGCAGCACAGGTCTGCAAGGCTGCTACATGGTCCAGTCTTCATACGTTCACGAAACACTACCATGTGCATTTTCAGGCCTCGGCAGATGCTTCCGTCGGTAGGCGAATCCTACAAGCGGCTGTGTCTCATCTGTAGCTCGTAGGCACGCACAGCATTTATAACTTTTGGTTACCCACCCAGGGACTGCTTTGGGACGTCCCATTCGTCCTGTGTCCCCCAATGATACGTAGGAGAAAAGGAGATTTTTGTGTACTCACCGTAAAATCTTTTTCTCCGAGTCATCATTGGGGGACACAGCACCCTCCCTGTTAGCCTAGTTGGCTCGACTGTTCTTTTCAGTCTGTGTTTTGACTATGACATGTTTTCTGTTTTTTGTTAACTGGTTTACTCCTACTGCTTTGTTACCGAACTGGCTCTGGATTGTCCAGCCTGTGGGTGTATACTGCAGGGGAGGAGTTAATCTTTTGTGTGTGTTTAACTTAGTGTCCTCCTGGTGGCAGCAGCATAACACCCATTCGTCCTGTGTCCCCCAATGATGACTCGGAGAAAAAGATTTTACGGTGAGTACACAAAAATCTCCTTTTCAGTTGTTTCACACTATTTTGAGAAGTATATAATTCCACATGTGTTAATTCATAGTTTTGATGCCTTCAGTGTGAATGTACAATTCTCATAGTCATGAAAATACAGAAAAATCTTTACATGAGATGTAGCCAAACTTTTGGTCTGTACTGTATGTGTGCGCGCGTGTGTGTCTGTGTATATAATATATATATATATATACACACACACACACACACACACACACACACACACACACACACACACACACACACACACACATATATATACATACATACACACACACACACACACACACACACACACACACACACACACACACACACACACACACACACACACACACACTTTATAGATGATCTCTGCTCAAAATTACTGTTATTGTGAACAGTCAGGCAAGTTGAAGATGGAATGAAGGCCTAAAGTTGCAGATGACACATTTCCTTTGGATTTTAGGCAAACAAAATTCTGTATACTCATTTTTTACTTTTTGAAAATTCCAAAAAGAAAAATGGACTGATGCAAAAGTTTAGGTACCCTTGGAGATTTGTGTGCTCAGATAACTTTGGCCAAGATTTCAGACCTTAATTAGCCTGTTAGGGTTATGGCTATCATCATTAGGAAAGGCCAGGTGATGCAAATTTCCTATCTTTATAAAAACCCAGCCTCCTCTAACCTTGTGCCAAAAAGCAGCAGCCATGGGTTCTTCTAAGCAGCTGCCTAGCACTCTGAAAATGGTGGCGGCCCACAAAACAGGAGAAGGCTATAAGAAGATAGAAAAGCATTTTCAAGTTGCCCTTTTCTCAGTTCTAAATTTCGGTGAGAGCCGCTCTAACATTGCTAGAAATGCAAATCAAAACCACCATTTGACTGCAAAAGACCTTAAGAAAGATTTAGCAGACTCTGGAGTTGTGGTACATTTTTCTACTGTTTAGGACATCTGCACAAATATGGCCTTCGTGGAAGTGTCACCAGAAGAAATCCTCTCCTGTGTCCCACCATAACATTCAGTGTCGTAAGTATGCAAAATAACATCTAAACTAGCCTGATGCATTTTTGAAACAAGCCCTGTGGCCAATGAGGGTAAAATGAAATTCTTTGGCCACAGTGATCACAGGTATGTGTGGAGTGAAAGGGCACAGAATTTTTTGACAAGAACATCTCACCAACCATTAAGCCTGAGGGTGGATCAATAATGCTTTGGGGCTGTGTTGCAGCTAGTGATGAGCGAGTATACTCGTTGCTCGGAGTTGAGTATTTGTTAGTGCTCGGAAATTAAGTTTTCAGCACCTCAGCTGAATGATTTACAGCTAGTAGCCAGGCTGAGTACATGTGGGGGTTGCCTGGTAGCTAGGGAATCCCCACATGTAATCAAGCTGGCTGACAGTCGAAAATCATCCAGCTGCTGCAAGGAAAACTAAATCTCCAAACACTAACAAATACTCAGAGACCACCTGAGCGGGAAAACTCGAACGAGTACACTCGCTCATCACTAGTTGCAGCCAATGACACGAGGAATGTTTCATTGGTAGCGGGAAGAAAGGATCCAATGAAATCATAACTAATTCTTGATGCAAACATAACACTATCTGTAAAAATAAATTCAATTTGAAAAGAGGATGGTTTCTACAAATGAATAATGATCCTAAACACACATCAAAATCCACAATAGACAACCTCAAAAGGTGCAAACTGAAGGATTTACAAAGGCCCTCATAGTCCCCTGATCTGAACATCGATGAAAATTTGTGGCTAGACATCAAAATAGCAGAGGATGCAAGACGACCCAGGAATCTCACAGAACTGGAAGAATTTTCCAAGGAAGAATATGAAAGTCCCCCAAACAAGAACTGAAAGGCCCTTGTCTAGCTATAAAAAGCGTTTACAAGCTGTGATACCCACAAAAGGGGGTGCTAGTAAGGACTAACTATGCAGGGTGCCCAAACTTTTTCATTGGCCCGTTTTCCTTTCTGTAATTTTTAAAATGTAAAAGATGGAACAAAATGTATTTTTTTTTTTTTTTTTTTTTTCCCCCTAAAATACAAAAGAAATGTCATCTGTAACTTTACTCCTTTTAGAGATCATTTCATCTTCAACTTATTTAACTGTTCACAATAACAGTAACTTTGACCAGGGGTGCACAAACTTTTACATGCCACTGTATGTGTATTAGAATTTTTTTTTTTTTTTTAAATATATATTAGAATTTTTTGATGATTTCATTTTTAATTTCATATGTAAAATAACAAAACAATTAAATATATTTATGCATATGTTTGTATAAAAGAACAAAACTCCCGATTTGACAATTAATTTTATTTGGTCTCATTACCCTCCTGAAAGGAAACCCCCATGCACTAAAATGTGATTAAAATGTAATTTGGACTCCAAAAATGTGATCAATAAAACCTACAATTCGCCATGCAAAAAAAAGCAGAAGTAAAAAGTCCTCGCGAGGCTCCATCTATAAAACCATAAAAGCAATTCCAGGTCTCGGAAACTCTTAGCACCAAGCTTTTTTTCTCTAAAGTTCAGAATTTCATTAGCCCCTGAAACAATAAATCTCCGTAAGTGTTGTGACTTCTTCACCAGCTGGACGGACGGTCGTTCTTCTGGAACCTGGCACCCTCGGCGGAGAGCACGGTGTCCGCCCTGGTGACCCAGCTGGCAGCCGCAGAGGCAATCCACAAAGTGGCCGATTCCCAGTTATTGCCCAGGAACATCATGTTTGCCTTCTTCCAGGGGGTAAGATGGTTTCTGTGTCAGTCTTCACCGAAGTTCTCGAATTCTATTCAGCAGTTGGAACACTGTCGTTTAGGCGCTGTGCACAGGCTGTTGCTGTTGCATGGCATGCTGGAATATTTAGTTCTGCCCTGTCAGAGAGACGTTTATGTAATCTCAGGTTATGTTATTATGTTTTCAGGAAGTGTTTGATTACATTGGCAGTTCCCGGATGGTGTATGATATGGAGAAAGGAAAATTTCCCATCCGGCTGAACAACATTCACTCCTTTGTGGAGCTCAGTCAGGTAATACACAGAACCGTACATTAGTGTACATCCTTCATACTTTACACTGCAGCACTGCTTCTTTAAATTGGCCAGTGTGCTCAGTATGACAGGAGCGCTGCAGGCTTCTTCGGTTACATTTTGATCTGCATTTCTGCCTTTGTCCACCAGGTGGCGCTGAGGAACGATTCTACTCTGTGGATCCACACTGACCCCATTTCTCGGGGTAATGAGTCTTTAAACACTGAGGTGGGCGCCCGGATGATCCTGCTGGCTTCTGCCCTGCTGCCGCCATTTAGCTCCCCCTAGATGTGGGGTAATGGAATAGCATTCATTGTAAAATATATCCCTCATCCAGGTGGAACAGCTGATCCAATTACTGAAAAATTCCAGCATTAACACCAATGTTACCCTGCAAGAAACCGACCAATCCCAGCCCCTTCCGCCAGCGTCCTTCCAGCGGTTCCTGAGAGTCCAAAATATCCCGGGAGTGGTGCTGACTGACCACAGAAGCGCATACCGCAACAAGTAAGACCAGCGCTGCCCCCATATGTAGGTTTCTTGGATGAAGCTTTGCAGAAATGGCCGCTGACCTTCACACATCCACCATAGTCGACTCCAGGCTGTTACCTATTTTCGTCCGGCAGGGGGCAGCGTGGAGCTGTACGAGACGTCACAGCTGACAATGGCTCCTCTCCGTTCTCTCTCCCCATAGGTACTATAACAGTATGTACGACACCGCCGCCAGCATCAACATGAACTATCCCAGCGGACTCTCCAAGGAGGAAGCTCTGAACTACGTCACAGAAGCTGCTCAGGTACCTCACTACAGCAGGAGGAGGCTCCACGTGTGTCCTCATACACGCCGCAGGCCAGACCCTCTTAATATGTTCCCACCCCAGAATAGATTATGGTGTCCTCCAAGGTGCTCCTCCTCCCCTGATCCTCTACAAGACTAGATCTGTGTGCCTCCTTCCGGGGGGCACATTTATTCAAGCCCCACACTTAGGACTTGGCACACCCTTAATGCAGCCGGTTTCAATAACACCCCACCCCACTCCCTCCTCATTCTTGAGGTCAGTCATCTCATCCCCGAGTAGCTCTCACTTCTCAGAAATTAACTCCCCACCTTCCTCGACTATGACTAGGTGGCCCCAATCCTACCACCTTACACTCCTCCCCAACTAGGTGTTAGCGGCGGTCCTTCCCAGGATCACTCACCCTCACACAAAATCCCTGCCTTCCTGCTACTAGGCCTCTTCGACGCTCTCCCCTCCTAGGGTCAGAGTCTGCCTCCCCCTGACTAGGTCTCTATGGCGCTCTCCCCTCCTAGGGTCGGAGTCCTCCTCCTCCCTGGCTAGGTCTCTACAGCGCTGTCCCCTCCCAGCGTCACTCTGCCTCCCCCTGACTAGGTCTCTATGGCGCGCTTCCCTCCTAGGGTCAGAGTCCTCCTCCTCTCCCCTGGCTAGGTCTCTACGTCACTCTCTCCTCCCAGGGTCAGAGTCATCCTCCTCCCTGGCTAGGCCTCTATGGTGCTATTCCCTCCCAGGGTCAGACTCCTCCTCCCCCTGGTTAGGTCTCTACGGTGCGCTCCCCTCCCTGGGTCAAAGTCCTCCTCCCCCTTGGCTAGGTTTCAGCGGTGCCCTTTTCCTGGGGTCATCTGTCCCTATTCCCCCTTTTTCCCTGACTGTTCTGTCAGAACCCTGTCCCAGAGTCACAGTTGCCCCTCCACCTATCCTATCTCCCTGATTAGCTCTCAGTGGTGCCCCCATTCACCTCTGGTCTGGATAGATCTCCCACTCTTTTTTGGGTCACAGTTATTCCCCCCCACTTACGGCTAGATCTCAGTGGCACCCCTTCCTGGGGTCATAGTTAATCCCCCCCCCCCCCCCACTCCTGGCTAGATCTCAGTGGTACCCTTTTCCTGGGGTCACAGATCTACCCCCCCCCCCCCTTTCCTGGGGCCAGTCTTTGTCCCACTCTCGGCTAGGTCTCATTGCCACCCCCTTTCCCGGGGTCACAGTTATTCCCCCGACTCTCGGCTAGGACTCAGTGGCGCCCCCTTACTGGGGTCAGTCTCCCCCACCCACCCTGTAAGTGTTGGCGGTGCCTACATATAGGCTCTGTCTATAAATGTTTTCCCTTTTGCAGTCCCTCTCGGAGGTGGCCACGTTGCTGGCCAGGACCCTGTACCAGCAGGCAGGAGGTCACAACACCGCTGACATCCAGGCCGACGTGACGTCGGTAAGAAGCTCCAGTCTGACATCTGTCTACTTTACTTTACTCTGATTCTACGTTCACCTTTAAAGCTGCCTTCAGATTTCTGCTGGTGTCCTGCGGTAAGAGCTGACATGAGCGCTATAGAGTCCGCGCTGACCTGGGTCATATCTTTGCCAACATGGACGAACTAAATCTCTGTTTTATGGGGACAATCAACAGAATTTTTCAGGCAGCTTTGGTTGTGACTGGAGAAGGTGACAATAAACAGCGGGGCTTTTATTTTTCTGTTTTGTTTCAGGTGACTCGGATGTTGTACGGCTTCCTGGTGATGTCTAACAATAGTTGGTTTCAGTCCATCATTAAGTCTGACTGGAAAGGAAACCTGGGTAAGGCTGGTCCACTTCTCCAAGTGGGATCAGGTTACACCCCACCCATAGAAGTCTATGGAGTGGGAAGGAGAGAGAGGTGCACAGACGCACACAAACCTGTGCAGCTACTCTTTCGTAACTGTTTATCTCAACCCAGCATTGGATTCACAGCTACACTGCTCAGTACTATTGTATAATGACCTTTATGCTGCTTCTTCTGACCATGTACTGCATAGAAACGTGCAAGCAGAATCTCCCTGCTTCTTCAGTGTGCAATGTATGGGACAGACCATAAGCTCATCTCTACCGGAGTCGGAGGCAACAGAAAATACGAGTGAAAGAGGCCACAGTGGGGGAAGCTTGTGAAATGTGCAGGATACTAGTCATAATGGTTAAAGATAGGTTATTCATCTTGTACATACACATGTCCCTGCTGCTGCATTTTTTAAACTGTTTACTTGACTTCAGAGCTGGATGCACAGCTACACTACTCAGTGCCGCCATGTAATATCCTCCATGCAGATAGGAGACATCATGGCATCTAGTCTCCATTCACTAAGTCATGGACAACTGAAAATTGCGTCAAATCTTTAAAAAAAATAAAAATAAAAAAAAAAACAAATGGAAAAAACCATAGAAAACTAGGATGAAAAGTCACAGGGCACAATGTGGTGTAACACAGATGCTGATTGTATTTCTAGAAGAAAAACCTCCTCAGTATTATGTGACGGCCTCTCTGATCGGGAGGACCCAGTCCCCAAACCCACCAACCAGCTTCCTCATCTCCGTTCTCGCCAATCTCACGGGGCAAGTGGTGAACTTCACCAAGGAAGAATGTCAGAGCCCAGACAAGGCTGCAGATCCTAAGGCAAGTCTGTAACACTGCAGAGCTGCAATCACAACTCGGCAGGCGTCAGAGCTGAAATATAGAATATATATCAGCTAATGTATAAAAAACTAAAGGCCCTCTATCTTATGGTCCCTGATGACCTGCCTACTGACTGTATCCATCACCAACTTAAAATATTAGGGTTTTTATAAGTTTAATTTGTTTTTTTCCCTCTTTAGCTTTATGAATACTTATGGGTGCAGGGTCCATTGAATGATAACTCGACGACCCGGGCACCGTACTGTGTGCGGACCACCCTTCATAGCTATCTGGCCGAGTCTCCCGCCTTTGAGCTGAATGAGTGGGACTCCACAAATTACTCCACCTGGACGGAAAGCCGCTGGAAGGAGATCCGGGCCCGCATATTCCTTGTGCCCAGTCACGAGCTGGAGGTGGGTGCCACCAAGCAGGAGCCCCAGTCTACTACACCTTGGGGGACTGTATTTTTCCTCTGTCTGCACGGAGCCATAACTTTTATGTTTTCCCGTCCACATCGCCGTGCGAGGGCTCATTTTTTGCGGGACTAGTTTTAGTTTTGATTGATTGCCATTCACTTTATCATATAATGTACTAAAAACAGGAAAAAAATAATTCTGGGTGGTGATGAAATGGTGGAAAAACAAATTCTATTCAGTTTTTTTTTTTTTTTCTTTGTATGGAACCTAGTGTGCAGTAAACATGACACTTGTATAGTTTTGCTATTACATTTTTGTTGGGAGTGGGTGGCATTTTATAAAACTTTGGTGTTTCCATGTTCTCAGACCCCCTCCTTTTGTTATTCGGTTGATTAACCTGTGTTAGGGCTTTTTTTTCTTTCATGGTGACCTGTAGTTTTTATTCCATTTTGGGGTATATCCAAACTTATATATATTTTTTTTTTTCCTAATTTATTTTTATTGTAGCTCCTCATACTTTTATTTGGAGGACATAGTGACCCAAAAAAGTCAATTTTTTATTTTTAAAGATCAGACTTTCCTGGACATCAAATATTCTTGCCAATTTTTATTTTCCGGCATGGGAAAAAAAGTGATTTTTTTTTTTTAAACATTCCGATTTTTTGTTGTTGTCTTTTTAACTCTTTTATTGATTTACCCACCCCATTCTCCCACCAGCAGGTTCTAGTTTGTGATTGCCCTACACATCAACATTGCAGTACACTGTCACCATAGCCGTGACTTCTGCCATGACGGCACAGTCGGTGCCTGTGTAGTCACATTAGGGGGAAATTAACCGCTTAGGTTCTGCTGTCAGAGATTGACTGTGGCATCTAAGGGGGTGAACCGCTGGTTCCGGAGTCCACTCTGTACACTTGCACCCATCAGGGCTTAAGTGCTGAGAATGTGTTACAGGGGGTCATGGTTCATCCATCTTGGTGTCCAGTGAAACTATTGGGGTCCACGGACCCCCCAGCCCTTCATTACATGCACGTGATGTAATACTGACTGCTCCCACCTCTTTGCTCACTCGCTTTTCTCTTTGCTCGCAGGTGATAACTCTGATCGTGGGCATCGCCGTTCTCCTTTTGTCTTTCGGCGCTACCTACTTCATAAACTCCAAGGCAGACATACTGTTCACAAGTGCACAAGACAGCAGCGGGTCAGTGACCTACTAGAGACATACCGCCTCCTGCTGGATGGAGGACTGTGACTGCTACTGTTTGTACTGGTTAGGTGGGAACACCCTTGCTGCTTTAACAATGGATCCACACTGGAAAGGACTTTGATTTTTTTTTTTTCTTTAATTCAAGCAGCGACCATGACAAAAATGAAAACTCCTGTTCCCACCTACAGGGAAAAGTGCAACATGATGGCAAAAAGTTTCCAAGATGGAGGCTCTGGATCCAGGACCAAATGCGTCCTCTGTCTTTACCTGCTTTACTGGGTGGCCTACAAACGGTTAATCCAATTCTCTCTCCCAAAATAGACGCCAGACTATAACATATGAGGAGGGCCCAATGCTGAACCTGACTGTCGCCCAATTCAGACCCCAAACCTGACTGCTTGGCAGTGAATGTGACGCCTACTGACCATTTCAATGACTACCTAATAGAGGTGTGCTGCCAACAAACGAATGGAAAGACTGATTGGTGGGGGTGTGGTGGATGACAACCCAAGCGGAAAGGCTGGTTGGTAGTGCTCCCTGACCACTGTAGCTATACAGACGCACGCTGGCGATATATACGGCAGCAATCGCACGCCCTATATCTGTCCTCATCTCAAATGCTGTGGTTAAAGCATATGTTTTCAGATTTTTCCCTTGGAATTTTCATGAAATTCAAAGCAATATTCCACCAACCGTAGGTTACTTGCTGCCATGGCGATAGAATGAACAACATCTGCCATCTTTCATTGTTCTTGTGGTTTTTTTCTTACGTCATTCACCTAGTATGTAATAAAATGACTAAAAATGATTCTATGTTAAATCTTTAAAATATCTAACGGGACAAGTCAAAAGAACTGCGGTACTACACTTTGACCTTTAGGTGTCACAGTTTTCAGCAACCTATTGAAAGTACTGAACTATAAACACTAGGTGTCACTTTTTCGATGCAAAGTACTGTAGTACTGAACTATAACCACTAGGTGTTGCCATTTCTATGAAAAGCAGTGTAGTACCTAACTATAACCACTAGGTGTTGCTGTTTCTATGGAAAGTACTGCAGTACTGAAGTAAACAAGTAGATGTCGCTGTGTCTGTGTAAAGTACTGTAGTAGTACCGTATTGTAGATCCTTCTCACCCTGTATCTGTCTGCTATTCCTGGTATGTCCTCTGGCTGCTATTACTGTGTTTTGTTTTTTTCCTTCCTGCATGTTTTCCCACCATAATTCTTTTTTTATTTTATTTTTTTTTAAATTCGTTTATTAATTGCAGGATAAATCATACACACATTTGCTCGTATTCATTATTATCCATTAGTTACATAAAATTACCATACATAGCCATATCAAAAGTATTGCAAAGGTAAGAAACAGTGCATGTTAATCATTTATGTCCTATTTTGAACCTTAACTAGTTTAACTTTTAATAAAACCTCTAAAACTAACATAATGCCGCCTGGAGGAGAGTTCTAAATAGGTTCCGCCCTGTGAGTAAATAATGTCCGCATAATCGTACACCCAGTTCTTATGCATATACTGAGTTATTTTAGCTTAAACAGTATGGCAGGAGGAGTTCCATCTTCCCCATATCTTCTCAAATTTGGCTGGACAACCTCTATTTTGATACAATGTCCGCTCATACGGAATAATTGAGTCAACCCATGCTCTAAGAGTTGGACAAGAACCACCCATCCACCGCAGTGCCAACACCTTTCGTGCCATAAACGGCGTCTCCCTCAGAAAAATTCCCGTATGATGATCCCAGGTCTCTGCCTCCCGTACTCCGAATAAACATACCAGGGGTTCAAGTGGGACAGGGATCGACACCAAGGATGTCAATAATATCGTCACCTCACTCCAGTATTGAAAGACAACAGGACATTTCCATATCATATGGATAAAATCTGCATCACTGGAGTGACACCTCAAACAGTCTGATAAGTGGAGACGACCCATTTTAAAAAGACGAGTCGGGGTCAAATAGGATTGATATATGATGTACAGCTGGGTCATCCTATTATTGACTGATGGGGAGACCTTAGTTGGAGATTCCAGGATTTCATCCCATTCTTCTCCCAGTGTATCTGGAAGAAGCCTCCCCTATTTCCCCTTAATTGAATCTATGGTAGATCCTTCGCCTATGGATAACAAATAGGTATATAAAGAGGAAATAAGTCCCTGAGGACCCTGCAAATTAAGAATTCCTATTAACGGTAAAGCTGAAATAGCTCAACCTGCACCCATATTCCGTATATCTGATTGGAAGGCTGACCTTAATTGTAAGTAACGGAAAAATTGAGACTTCGGTATGCTATAAGTATTTTGTAATTGTTCAAAGGAAACTAAGATCCCCTGGTTATGTATATTACTCACTGTGAGGACACCATACGATATCCAAAATTCAGTAGACGGGTGGCTCAATAATCCAGGAAAATAACTATTATTCCACAGTGGCATTTCGGCTGCTATATCGACAAATTTTGTTATTTTTTTAATTTGCCTCCATATTGATCGTGCCAGCCGAAGCAGAGGAAGCAAACAAGGAACAGCAATTCTCTCCATCTCCAAAAAACCCAGCGGGCAATCAATTTTAGCTGAATGTAGAATATGGCTTTCAGAGTTAGGAAGGGATTTCCCGGGCATCCACATATTCATCATTTTAGCCTCACCAGCAAGGTAATATAAATAGAATTCCGGTAAGGCCGCCCCACCCCCTTGTTGGGGTCTCTGCAGGGTGGATAATTTAAGTTTAGGCCTAGCCTTCCCCCATATGAAAGATGTAGTTAGGGAGTTTAGGGTTGCAAAGAAAGATTTAGGTATTGAAACTGCACTGTGTTGGAAACAGTAGCTCAATTTTGGGAGCAATATCATTTTGATCAGGTTGATACGACCAGCCACAGACAGCAGGAGCTTGTCCCAGGAAGCAAATTTGGATTTAACCACATCCAGTAATGGATATATATTGAGATGCAAATCTAGGTGACTGCGCTGAGACATATGTATTCCCAGATATTTAAAATTGGAGACAATGGGCAGCAGCGAGAGGGTTTCAAGACATGACATTGGGGTATGGGAGAGAGGCATCAGAGCAGACTTCTCCCAATTTATATAGAGACCAGAAAATTTACTAAATTTATCAATCATCGTTATTACTTTTGGTAATGTATCTTCCATTTGGTCCATGAATACCACCATATCATCAGCATAAAGACCAATGATGTCCACTCGATCAGCAATATGTATCCCATTAATGTCTACAGAGGACCTCATCCGTATTGCCAAGGCCTCTATTGCCAAGGCGAATAAAGCTGGGGAGAGAGGGCACCCTTGGCGAGTTCCCCTATGCAAAGAAAATGGTGCAGACATAGAGCCATTCACCACCATACGTGCCCTGGGCTTCGCATATAATGTACCTATCCCTCTCAGAAATTTATTCCCAAACCCATATTTCCGCAGACATGCAATTAAAAAGGACCACTCAAGGGAGTCAAAAGCCTTGGCTGCGTCCAGCGAAGCCAGTGCCCACCTATTATCCGGCTCCAGAGAACTATACTGAATGACCGACTGCACCCGTCTGATATTGATAGAAGTATTTTTCCCGGGCATAAAACCGGTTTGATCCGGGTGTATGAGATCTAATATGATCGTGTTCAATCTAGTAGCTAGGATTTATTAAAGATTTTATAGTCCACATTCACCAAAGAGATTGGTCTATATGATCCACAATCCAGAGGATCCTTCCCCTCCTTCCTGAGCACGATAATATTAGCATCATAAAATGTTTCAAGCACAGATTCCCCCTCCCATATTCCCTTGAGTACCTTCAGTAATATAGGTGCTAATTTGTCACGGTATTTCCTATAGAATTCAATGGGAAACCCATCAGGTCCCGGGGCCTTCCCAGTTGCCATATCTGCTATAGCATGTTCTACCTCTTCCAGGGTAAATTCAGCCTCCATAAAGGCTTGCTGGGATGGGCTCAGCGAGGGGAACGTTATATCCAATAAATAATCCAAGCATTCATCAACATCAAAACCACTACTCGACTTGTACAACGAGGTATAATAATCATAAAAGCCCTGAAGTATTCCATCAGTAGAGGATACTAATCATGCCATCGGACACCCGGATCTGCAATATTGTGTTGGAGGTACTGTGTTGGCGCACCAAGAAGGCTAGGAGTGTACTGGCCTGATTCCCCAGCTCAAAATAGGACTGACGAGTAAAAAATAATTTGCGTTTTGACTTGGCGTCTGCGTGTTGGGTATATAGTCTCTGGGAAGTAAGCCATTCAATTCTATTACTGCTGGACTGATTAGCTATATAAGTGGCCTCTGAATCTTTTAATCTTTGCTCTATCTCCTCATCCTCCCTCGCCGTTACTCTCTTAATATAGGAAATGGTAGAGGACAAGCACCCCCTCAAGTATGCCTTCAGGGTGTCCCAAAATAAACCAAGGTTTTGGAGTTCCGAGTGTGTTAGAATAAAACCATTCAACTGATCGACCGTCCTATCACTAGAGTCTATTAATTTTAACCAAAAGGGATTCAATTTCCAGGATCTATTATTATCGGATTGTCCATATTTAAGTTTAAGAATAATTGGGCTATGGTCTGAGATCCCCCGATTACCATGTTCAATACTATCCACCCATAATGCCAAACCACCCGACCCAAATATATAGTCTATTCGAGATAAAGACTGCCTAGTAGATGAATGGCAGGTGTACCCCCTGACTTCTGGATGACTTATTCTCCATAAATCTAGCCAACCATTACCATCCATAAATAGTGCCAATTGAGAGGGGGGTTGAGGTAAAGCTTCCCCTGATGCTGCGTCGTCTAATCTCAATCTATCCATGGATTGATTCATAACTAAATTAAAGTCTCCCATGCAAATAACGTTGGCTTCCGGATATTTTAAGGAGAAGCCCAGAGCCATACGGAGGACTGACATGTTGGCGGGAGGGGGGTTATAGATACATAACACCACATACTCTCGTGAGTTGATGAATGCATGTACAAAGACGAAACGACCCTCGGGATCACGTCTCTCCTCCTTGGCCTCCCATCTGACCTCCTTGTGTATCAGCAGAGAGACCCCTCTTGAATAACTAGTGTGGAAGGCATGTAGGGACCATTGTATCCACGGTTTTTGCATACATCGAGCCGTGTCCCTTGTTAAATGTGTCTCTATTAATGCTGCGATATGAGGGTGACATCTTTTTATCTGCGAAAATACCTTAATTTTCTTTCGAGGGGTTTTAATACCTCGTATATTCCAGGTCATACATATAATTTCAGCCCCCATGTTTACTTTTAAAGGAAGAATTAATGCATATCATTATTGTTCGGGTGCATTTCAGCAGCATCGCACAGAGCAAAGAGTTAGCATTAGCGGCAACCATATTTAGTAAGCAACCAAAACTGGTACATAAAACCAAACTAAACAAAACTTGAACAGTAAGGGAGAGTATTTCCATACTCCCACAGTCAGATTGAAAAGGGGATACCCTCACTGGATTCAGTGTCCGGTATTGTTGACATTTTCCGCACCCAGACAGAAAGCTCTATTTATATTGCCGCTAGTCAAGGAACCCAGGTTAAGAGTCTTCCACATTCCACATTCGGCCCTCCGCGAGACCGTAGCCACTCGGTCGCCTCCGCTGGGTCTGTGAAGAATAAGGAGGAGCCCTTATGGACGATACGGAGCCGGGCTGGATAGAGCATGGAGTAAACGATGTTCTTATCTCTAAGTTGTTTCTTGACATCCATAAATCGTGCCCGCTGCTTTTGAAGTTCCATGGAAAAATCTGGAAAAATCGATATGGTGGCATTATCGAATTTGATGAGGCCCTTCTGTCGCGCCAAACGGAGGATGGCATCCCTGTCTCTGCAGTTAAGGAGACGTGCCAGGAAAGGTCGCGGCGGAGCTCCAGGAGGAAGAGGTCTCGTCGGTACCCTATGGGCCCTCTCCACCGAAAATGTTGAGGAGAATCCATCTCCCAGTGAAGACTTAAGCCATTCCTCTAAAAATTGCTCGGGCTGCTGACCCTCTGACCTCTCCGGGAGACCTATAATTCGGATATTATTGCGGTGCAGTCTATTTTCCAAATCGTCTGCCTTTTGCTTCCAAGCATTTACGGATCCAGCAGCTTTAGTCAGTTTAGCCTCCATAGGAGTGATAGTGTCTTCTATATGAGATACCCTCGTTTCAACCTCCGAAATACGTCATGTCGCAGGCGGCCCACCTCAGTATGCACATCTTCTATTTTCTCCGTAAGAGATGATCTAGTGAGGGAGATAGCCTGCATCAACTGCTCTGATGCCTGTTTAAGAGTCAGTTCATCCTCCTCTCCCTCCTCAGTACCATTAGAGGGGCGACCTTTGCGCTGAGATGGTGCAGGGTTATTTCTAAGATTGAGCACATTATCATGAGAATCGTCCTTGACATATTTTTTAAGTTTTTCAGCAGCCGCCGCTCCTCTAGAGTGTTGCATGGTGGGCACACACAAGGGGATCTCACAAAGTAATTTCAGAGGTAATTATGGATAAACTGTACTCCGATTTCAAGTCCCGTATTATTAAGCACAAAATTATAAAACAAAAGTCCACTGGGCAGGTGGCTTAAGGTATCTGAGATATAGAGGTAGCCGCTGTAACACACAAGCCGTACAGTCTCACTGTTGCCACAGGGGGAGCAGCAAAAAGGGGGGTTAATCCCTGCAATGTTATGGCGTTTGCAGGGAAGGTGTCCGCCCGACAGGGGGGCGCAGGTCCCACTTTCTCAGGGCACACACTGCACCACCCCTACTTCAGGCACACGCTCACTCGCCCAGCGCCGCTGATAGGGAAGTTGCGCTTCTAATCTTATCAGTCAGGGTGTGCGCTAAGGTGATGGCCACTGCCCCAGGCACGTACCGCCGCTTGTGTCAGCTATCCTCCGCCGCCGCCTCCAAGATGAAAGGGGCCCGGCTCTAGCAAAGAGCAGCGCCGCGTCCTGTGTCCTCCCCGCTCCTGTGTGCAGGCACCTTGCTCACCGGCGCGGTCGGCCACCGCTGCTTCCAAGGTGAAAGGGGACCCGGCTCCAGCAGAGAGCAGCGTCTCGTCCTGTGCTTCCCGGCGCGCGCTCCGAAAATGGCCGCCGCTGCACGTGGGGGCCTCCTGTTTGCTCCGGCTCCCGCAACTCCCAACTCCACGAATCTCCACAGCGATCTCTCAGGAGATTCACAAGACTCTCCGATGCCTGGGGTTCCAGTTTTGGTGAGTACCGCTCGGGCACGCAGTTTATACGGCAGGATTAGCTCAGGATATACGGAGCTCTCCTAAGATGCCTCCTTCTTCGGCTACATAGCCACGCCCCCCCACCATAATTCTTTGATGCTAACACACAGTTGGTTTTATCTTTCCATTTGATTATGACGATTTCCTTTTGCATTTTCCCTTCTGACTTCTAATTTATCCCCTCCTGTGTCTGTGATCAGTCTCCCTGCTGCCCCTCCCTCCTGATCTCACATGGCCTATTTCATGTGCACTTAGCCTGTTATAAATTCAGAGTCACACGTCTGTCTCCATAAGGATGGCTCTAAAAGGATAACAGCATAAATATGTCAGAAGTTAACAAAAGGTACGACTAACCACTGTTAGTAAATGTACTAAATTTCTTTCCCTTTCCACCACACTTACTCTCATCATTCTGACATACGCTCTAACAGTTTTGGCTCCATTACTCCTCACTCTACTTCGCTATCCCCAAATCCCAGCACCCTCTAACCAAGTAATAATCTCTCCTGCCTCCCCACCTGACCTCCACTGACCTGCTCCTCAACCTCAATCTCTCCTAATAAAACACAAAACAAGCCACCCACAGTCCTCCCATTTGCTCTGTCTCTCTCTGCTTCTCCTCACTGTTGGAGACATATCTCCCAATCCTGGACCCCCACAGCTCAAACCTCCCTTCTATCGCTCCCAACCCAGCATAAACACCCGAAATCTTGCCCACCTCAAATCTTTGCTCTTTACGCCCAACACCCTGCTCCCTTTCTGTGGATCACTCTGGAATTTCCGCTCTGTCTGCAATAAACTCCACATGATTCATAACCTCTTTACCTCTCGTAATCTTTCCTTCCTGGGCCTCAGCGAAACACTGCCTCCCCTGCTGCTCTATGTTAGGCGGCCTCCACTTCACCCACACTCCTTGTCCTGGCAACAGACATGGTGGAGGAGTGGGTCTTCTCCTTTCTTCCACCTGTACCTTTAACCCAATCCCTCCTCTACCCTCCCTTATCCTCCCCTCTTTTGAAGTCCACACTGTCCGCCTCTACTCCCTCTACAACCTCCAAATGGTCATCATATACCGACCTTCGGGTCCGGCCACTGCGTTTATTGACCAATTCTCTACCTGGCTTCTTCACTTTCTGTCTGCTGAAATTCCCACCATCATCATGGGTGACTTCAACATCCCCGTTGACACCCACCAGTCAGCAGCCTCCAAACTCCTGTCCCTTACTTCACTTTTTGGACTTGCTCAGTGGTCCTCCTCAGCCACCCACACAGACGGACACACATTAGACCTGGTCTTCACCTGTTTCTGCTCCATATCTACACTGTGTTCCAAATTATTATGCAAATTAGATTTAAGTGTCATAAAGATTTAATTGTTTTGTTTTTCAAATAAACTCGTGGATGGTATTGTGTCTCAGGGCTCAATGGATCACTGAAATCAATCTTAAACACATGTGATAATTGGTTTTCCAGGTGATTCTAATTAAAGGAAAACTACTTAAAAATTATGTTCCACATTATTAAGCAGGTCACAGTTTTCAAGTAACATGGGAAAGAAAAAGGATCTCTCTGCTGCTGAAAAGCATCAAATAGTGCAATGCCTTGGTGAAGGGATGAAAACATTAGAAATTTTCCAAAAACATAAGCGTGATCATCGTACTGTTAAGAGATTTGTGGCTGTATCTGAGCACAAATGTATTTGTGTTGATAAAGGCATAATGAGGAAGATTTCTGCCAGGCAAGTTCATCGGATCAAGAGAGCAGCTGCTAAAAAGTCATTACAAAGCAGCAAACAGATATTTGAAGCTGCTGGTGCCTCTGGAGTCCCTTGAACCTCAAGGTGTAGGCTCCTTCAAAGGCTTGCTGTGGTGCATAAACCTACTATTCGGCCACCCTTAAACAGTGTTCACAAGCAGAAATGATTGTATTGGGCCCACACATACATGAAGACTAATTTCCAAACAGTCTTGTTTACTGATAAGTGTTGAGCAACCCTGGATGGTCCAGATGGATGGAGTAGTGGATGGTTGGTGGATGGCCACCATGTCCCAACAAGGCTGCAACGTCAGCGAGGAGGTGGAGGAGTCATGTTTTGGGCCAGAATCATGGGAAACAGCTGGTAAGGCCCTTTAAGGTTCCTGAAGGTGTGAAAATGACCTCTGCAAAGTATATAGAGTTTCTGACTGACAACTTTCTTCTATGGTCTAAAAAGCAGAAACGTGCCTTCAGGAGCAAAATCATCTTCATGCTGACAATGCCCCATCTTATGCTGCAAAGAATACCTCTGAGTCATTGGCTGTTATGGGCATAAAAGGAGATAACCTCATGGTGTGGCCACCAACTTCCCCTGACCTCAACCCTATAGAGAACCTTTAGAGGATCATCAAGCAAAAGATCTATGAGGGTGGGAGGCAGTTCACATCCAAACAGCAGCTCTGGGAGGCTATTCCAACTTCATGCAAAGAAATACAAGCAGAAACTCTCCAAAAACTCACAAGTTCAATGGATGCAAGAATTGTGAAGGTGATATCAGAGAAGTGTCCTATGTTAACATGTAACTTGGCCTGTTGGGATGTTTTGGAGTTAAATAGCTTTTTTGTTCAGTGAATGTGACCTCCTAATGCTGCAAATTCCACAAATGAGCATTTTCAGTTCTTTAAAACATATCAAATGTTTAGAAATTCTACTGTGCATAATAATTTGGAACAGTGCATTTTGAGTTTTTATTCATTTTGGAGATTATACTGTTATCATTGGGAGATTTCTTCAATAAAATTCGATGTATAATCTAACGGGTGATGACTTTTATTAGACTGACTGTCATTTGCACCGACCATTTAGGAAAATCTGATAAAAATGTAATTTGCATAATAATTTGGAACATAGTGTAACTTCACCACTTCCCCTCTCCCTCTATCTGACCACCATCTGCTCACTTTCTCATCACTGTCCTCCACACCTGTCACTGTCATGTCCAGCAACATGCGCACCCCCGCAGAAACCTCACACATCTAGACCCTTGCACACACTCTGACCCTATTCAGCCACTGTCCTCCATAGCTTCACTCCACGACACATACACTGCCACTAGTTTCTACAATGCCACTCTTGCATCAGCCATCGACTCGGTCGCCCCTGTCATGCATAGCAGAGTGTGATGAATCAATAGGCAACCCTGGCACAGTAACATCACTAAAAAGCTTCGGCAAGTATCAAGAATTGCAAAACGACGTTGGAAGAAAATGCATTCACAAGATGATTTCACTGCACTCAAACAAGCAACACTCGCATTCAAATCAGCTCTCACCTCTGCTAAACAGGCCTACTTCACAACCCTCGTATCTTCTTTATCCCACAACCCCAAACAGTTGTTCAACTCTTTTAACTCCCTCCTCAGCCCACCACTGCCCCCCCGACTTCCTTAATCTCTGCCGAAGACTTTGCCACGCACTTCAAAAATAAGATAGACCAAACAAGGCAAGTCTTTGTTGTTCAACCACCACAACCCCTTTGTATACCAGACCAATGCCCAAACCCCATAACTTCCCTCTCCAAAATCACTGAAGGACAGCTTGCTCATCTTCTCTCCAAATCACACCTCACCACTTGTGCACTTGACCCCATCCCACCTCCTCCCCAACCTCACCACCACACTAACCCCATCTCTAATCCATCTCTTCAATCTATCACTAACTCCTGGTACCTTCCCCTCTGCTTTCAAACATGCCACAATCACACCTATCCTCAAAAAGCCTTCCCTTGACCCAAGTGCTATGTCCAGCTATCGCCCCATATCTTTGCTCCCATTTGCTTACAAACTCCTTGAGCAGCACGTCCATGCTGAACTTTCCTCTCACTTTGCATCTAACTCTCTCTTCGACAACCTACAATCTGGCTTCCGTCCCCACCATTCCACTGAGACTGCCCTGACCAAACTTACGAGCGACTTACAGCCAGAGCTAATAGACATTTCTCTATACTCCTCCTTCTAGACCTGTCCTCTTCTTTCGATACAGTTGACCACTGCCTCCTACTACAGATCCTCTCCTCCTTTGGTGTCAAAGACCTTGCCCTATCTTGGATCTCCTCATACCTCACCAACCGCACATTGTGTTTCCCCACTCCCATACTACCTCTTCATCTCGCCCCCTCTCTGTTGGAGTCCCCCAAGGCTCTGTCCTAGGACCTCTTCTCAATCTATACACTCAGCCGGGGACAACTCATAAGGTCCTATGGCTTCCAGTACCTTTCATATGCTGATGACACTCAGATCTACCTCTCGGGCCCAGATGTCACCTCTCTGCTCTCCAGAATCCCGGAATGTCTATCAGCCATATCATCCTCCTCCCCCTCTCGCTTCCTCAAGCTCAATGTGGACAAATCTGAACTCATTATCTTTCCCCCATCTCGCACATCTCCCCTACCTGATCTATATATCACAATAAATGAATTCACACTTTCCCCCGTTCCGGTAATCCGCTGCCTCGGAGTAACCCTTGACTCTGCCCTGACCTTCAAACCGCACATCCAAACTCTTGCCACCTGCTGTCGCCTCCAGCTCAAAAATGTTTCCAGAATCCGTCCTTTCCTCAACCCTTACTCTAACAAAATGCTTGTGTATGCCCTAATCATCTCCCGCCTTGACTACTGCAACATCCTCCTCTGTGGCCTACCTTCTAACACTCTGGCTTCCTTCCAGTCCGTCCTTAAGGTACCTTCACACTGAACAACTTAACAACGATAACAATAGCGATCCGTGACGTTGCAGCATCCTGGATAGCGATATCCTTGTGTTTGACACGCAGCAGCGATCAGGATCCTGCTGTGATATCGTTGGTCGGAGCTAGAAGGCCAGCACCTTATTTCGTCGCTGGATCACCTGCTGACATCGCTGAATCGGTGTGTGTGACACCGATCAAGCGATGTGTTCACTGGTAACCAGCGGACGCCGGGGGACCCGACAGACACCGGAATGTAAGTATGTAGTGTTTTTTTTTTTTTACATTTACACTGGTAACCAGGGTAAACATCGGGTTACTAAGCGCGGCCCTGCACTTAGTAACCCGATGTTTACCCTGGTTACCCGGGGACTTCGGCATCGTTGGTCGCTGGAGAGCTGTCTGTGTGACAGCTCTCCAGCGACCACACAACGACGAAATCGTCTATATTGCTGCAGCGTCGCTTAATGTGACGGTACCTTTAACTCTGCTGCCCGACTAATTAATCTCTCTCCTCGCTACACTCCTGCTTCCCCTCTTTTTAAATCTCTTCACTGGCTCCCAATTTCCCAGCGTATCCAGTTTAAATTACTAACACTGACCTACAATGCCATCCATAACCTGTCTCCTCCGTATATTTCCACACTAATCTCTCAATATCTTCCCTCACGTAATCTCCGGTCCTCCCAAGACCTCCTCCTCTCCTCCACACTTATTCGCTCCTCACCCAATCGCCTCCAAGACTTCTCCCGAATATCCCCCATCCTCTGGAATTCTGTGCCCCAACATGTCCTGTTATCCACCACATTTGGGTCCTTCAAAAGAAACCTGAAAACCCAGCTCTTCAATAAAGCTTACAGCCTGTAACGACCACACGGCCACCGCAACACCATTGGAGCTACTGCAACCCCCGACCTACTGTTGGGGGTTGCAGTACACCATCCTGTACAATGTAAGCCCGCAAGGGCAGGGTCCTCGCCCCTCTGTACCAGTCTGCCATTGTTAGTTTTGTTTACTGTACTTGATATTTGCATTTTGATGTAACCCCTTCTCATATACAGCACCATGGAATTAATGGTGCTATAGAAATAAATAATAACTATGACCACTAGGTGTCGCTGTTTCTATGGAAAGTTCGCAGTACTGAACTATACCCCCCAGGTGTTGCTGTTTCTATGGAAAGTACTGTAGTCCTGAGCTATAACCACTATGTGTTGCCATTTTTATGGAAAGTACTGCAGCACTAAACTGTAACCACTAGGTGTAGCCGTTTCTATGGAAAGCATTGTAGTACTGAACTATATCTATTAGCTGTTGCAATTTTTGTGGAAAGTACTATAGTAATGAACTATAACAACTAGGTGTTGCTGTTATTATGGAGAATACTGCAGTACTGAACTATAAACCAATAGGTGTTGCCATTACTATGGAGAGTACTGCAGTTCTAAACTATAACCACTGGATGTCGCTGTTTCTGTAGAAAGTACTGTAGCACTGAACTATAACCACTAGGTGTCTCTGTTTCACCAGCTTTCTATAGACAGTACTGCAAGTGCTAGGTGTTGATATTTCAAAGCTTTCTATGGGAAGTACTGCACTATGACCTGTAGGTGGCGCTGTCTCGACCTATTCTTCCTTGCTTGACACCACTGTTGAAAATAGGTATATAATAGACTGTTGTAGCAGAGCTGAGGTTGTTTTCTCGCCACACGTTTGTCACTTCGCTGATTCCAGACAGAAGTCAATTGAGAAATCTAGAAAGATAAATTTAGTTTGGATAACGAGAAGGGTTTTTAATTTTTTTTTTGTATTAAAAAGAAAGTAATAAAATACATTATTTTAGCTTTTGATTGTGGCAAAAATCCTCCCGTACAGTCTATGGATTGTGATCCAAGTCTGGCAGCCATAGATCTGCAGTGTGTAGTGTATAGCGGTTACATCGCAGCGCTGCGGTTTTGTAGGGCTCCGGGTGGCTTCTCGCTGTCATAAGAGACCCTAACTCCATCTTGAATCTTCTCACTCCTCTTCCAGCTGCTGTCGGTCTGACCTGGGAGCGCCCCGCGGAGGCTCACGTGGCAGATGGGAAGTGAAGGGATGAGATTTAAAATGACAGCGGAGACCCCAGGACAGTAAGACTAATGATCATGGAGGTTTAACCCCTTCCCGCTGACTATGGGAATATGATTTATATTTGGAGCTGAAGTTTGGTGTCAGTGGCTTTACAGCTGCCTCCTGGCATTGAGCGCGGCGTGTCCGGTTCAGGGGCCTGCAGAGTCTTGTCTGGTCCCCCAGCTGATTTGTGATGCAGAAATGAGGTTGTCAGGGCATGCTGGGAGATGTAGTTCTGCA
Organism: Ranitomeya variabilis; assembly: GCF_051348905.1. Classification (NCBI taxonomy): domain Eukaryota; kingdom Metazoa; phylum Chordata; class Amphibia; order Anura; family Dendrobatidae; genus Ranitomeya; species Ranitomeya variabilis. The sequence goes on from NC_135232.1 coordinate 586,867,668, forward strand.
CCCAAAAGCTATAAGGCTATGTGAACATGTTGCGGATTAGGCTTAGGAATTTCTGGTGCGGATTCTGCCTCTCCTGGCAGAAAACGCACCTGCGTTTTTTTGTGCGTTTTTGCTGCGGTTTTCTTGTGGATTTGCTGCGGTTTTTACCCCTGCGGTTTTCTATAATGGAGTGGGTACAAAAAGGCTGCAGATTCACAAAAAAGAAGTGACATGCTATTTCTTTTAAACCGCAGCGGATTTTCCGCAACGTGTGCACAGCGGTTTTTTTTTCTCATTGATTTACATTGTACTGTAAATCAATTGCTGATCTGCAGCGTTTCTGCACTGCAAAAACCGCTGCGGATCCGCAGAGAATCCGCAACGTGTGCACATAGCCTAATGGTAATGGAAGGAAGGTAGCAATAAAAACTATAGCTCAGTACAAAAAAGTAATCCGCAATCCGTCAAAGCCTATAAAATAATATGGATGGAATGATTTAATTCTGCCGCAATCCAGGTCATTTTTACCGTACAGTGAATACCATGAAAACAAAACCCAATAAACTTACTGGCATTACAATTTAATTTTTTCACTGCTCTAGTTTTTTCTTTCCTTTTTCTCTGTACATTATGTGGGTAAACGGGACGCGGAGGTGCACATGGTGCGGCCATAGATGGGAGATGTAGTGACTTGGGAGCGGGGGCCGCTACTGCTAATATGTCTGTGCCACCTGCTGTCCTGGCGCTCAGTTGGCGGCTGTGTACGGCTTGTTTAATGTCGCCAGCTCCTACGCTGCGAGTGATGAAACTGCAGGTAATGTCAGCAGATATCACCGGATGTAAACAAGCAGCTGCCCCCGAGGGAGATGTCACCTACCGGCACCTTGATGGCAGCACATTATCCTCCGGCATCACACAGGATTAGATACACGGCTCAGCAGTCAGTATCACACATGACAGGATTAGATACACAGCTCAGCAGACAGTATCACACAGGATATGATTGATTAGATACATGGCTCAGCAGACAGAATCACACGGGATAGGATTAGATACACGGCTCAGCAGACAGTATCACACAGGATAGGATTAGATACACGGCTCAGCAGACAGTATCACACAGGATAGGATTAGATACATGGCTCAGCAGTCAGTATCATACAGGATAGGATTAGACACCGCTCAGCAGACAGTATCACACAGGATAGGATTAGATACACAGCTCAGCAGACAGTATCACACAGGATAGGATTAGATACATGGCTCAGCAGACAGTATCACACAGGATAGGATTAGATACACAGCTCAGCAGACAGTATCACACAGGATAGAATTAGATACACGGCTCAGCAGACAGTATCACACAGGATAGGATTAGATACACTGCTCAGCAGACAGTATCACACAGGATAGGATTAGATACATGGTTCAGCAGACAGTATCACACAGGATAGGATTAGATACACGGCTCAGCAGATGGTATCACACAGGATAGGATTAGATACACAGCTCAGCAGACAGTATCACACAGGATAGGATTAGATACACAGCTCAGCAGACAGTATCACACAGGATAGGATTAGACACAAGGCTCAGCAGACAGTTTCACACAGGGTAGGATTAGATACACGGCTCAGCAGACAGTATCACACAGGATAGGATTAGATACATGGCTCAGCAGACAGTATCACACAGGATAGGATTAGATACACAGCTCAGCAGACAGTATCACACAGGATAGGATTAGATACACGGCTCAGCAGACAGTATCACACAGGATAGATTTAGATACACAGCTCAGCAGACAGTATCACACAGGATAGGATTAGATACACGGCTCAGCAGACAGTATCACACAGGATAGGATTAGATACACGGCTCAGCAGACAGTATCACACAGGAGAGGATTAGATACACAGCTCAGCAGACAGTATCACACAGGATAGGATTAGATACACGGCTCAGCAGACAGTATCACACAGGATAGATTTAGATACACAGCTCAGCAGACAGTATCACACAGGATAGGATTAGATACACGGCTCAGCAGACAGTATCACACAGGATAGGATTAGATACACGGCTCAGCAGACAGTATCACACAGGAGAGGATTAGATACACAGCTCAGCAGACAGTATCACACAGGATAGGATTAGATACACGGCTCAGCAGACAGTATCACACAGGATAGATTTAGATACACAGCTCAGCAGACAGTATCACACAGGATAGGATTAGATACACGGCTCAGCAGACAGTATCACACAGGATAGGATTAGATACACGGCTCAGCAGACAGTATCACACAGGATAGGATTAGATACACGGCTCAGCAGACAGTATCACACAGGATAGGATTAGATACACAGCTCAGCAGTCAGTATCACACAGGACGGGATTACATACACGGCTCAGCACACAGTATCACACAGGATAGGATTAGATACACGGCTCAGCAGTCAGTATCACACAGGATAGGATTAGATACACGGCTCAGCACACAGTATCACACAGGATAGGATTAGATACACGGCTCAGCAGACAGTATCACACAGGATAGGATTAGATACATGGCTCAGCAGTCAGTATCACACAGGATAATATTAGATATACGGCTCAGCAGACAGTATCACACAGGATAGGATTAGATACAAAGCTCAGCAGACAGTATCACACAGGATAGGATTAGATACATGGCTCAGCAGACAGTATCACACAGGATAGGATTAGATACACAGCTCAGCAGACAGTATCACACAGGATAGGATTAGATACACAGCTCAGCAGACAGTATCAGACAGGATAGGATTAGATACACGGCTCAGCAGTCAGTATCACACAGGAGAGGATTAGATACACAGCTCAGCAGTCAGTATCACACAGGACAGGATTAGATACACGGCTCAGCAGACAGTATCAGACAGGATAGGATTAGATACACAGCTCAGCAGACAGTATCACACAGGATAGGATTAGATACACAGCTCAGCAGACAGTATCAGACAGGAGAGGATTAGATACACAGCTCAGCAGTCAGTATCACACAGGACAGGATTAGATACACGGCTCAGCAGTCAGTATCAGACAGGATAGGATTAGATACACGACTCAGCAGACAGTATAACACAGGATTAGATACACGGCTCAGCAGTCAGTATCAGACAGGATAGGATTAGATACACGGCTCAGCAGTCAGTATCAGACAGGATAGGATTAGATACACGGCTCAGCAGACAGTATCAGACAGGATAGGATTAGATACACGGCTCAGCAGACAGTATCAGACAGGATAGGATTAGATACACGGCTCAGCAGTCAGTATCAGACAGGATAGGATTAGATACACGGCTCAGCAGACAGTATCAGACAGGATAGCATTAGATACATGGCTCAGCTGACAGTATCACACAGGATAGGATTAGATACACGGCTCAGCAGTCAGTATCACACAGGATAGGATTAGATACACAGCTCAGCAGTCAGTATCAGACAGGATAGGATTAGATACACGGCTCAGCAGTCAGTATCACACAGGATAGGATTAGATACACGGCTCAGCAGACAGTATCACACAGGATAGGATTAGACACAAGGCTCAGCAGACAGTATCACACAGGATAGGATTAGATACACAGCTCAGCAGAGAGTATTACACAGGATAGGATTAGATACACAGCTCAGCAGGCAGTATCACACAGGATAGGATTAGACACAAGGCTCAGCAGAAAGTATCACACAGGATAGAATGAGATACACGGCTCAGCAGACGGTATCACACAGGATAGGATTAGATACACAGCTCAGCAGGCAGTATCACACAGGATAGGATTAGATACACAGCTCAGCAGAAAGTATCACACAGGATAGAATGAGATACACGGCTCAGCAGACGGTATCACACAGGATAGGATTAGATACACAGCTCAGCAGGCAGTATCACACAGGATAGGATTAGACACAAGGCTCAGCAGACAGTATCACACAGGATAGAATTAGATACACAGCTCAGCATACAGTATCACACAGGATAGGATTAGACACAAGGCTCAGCAGAAAGTATCACACAGAATGGGATTAGACACACGGCTCAGCAAACAGTACCACACAGGATAGAATTAGATACATGGCTCAGCAGACTGTATCACACGGGATAGAATGAGATACACAGCTCAGCAGTCAGTATCACACAGGATAGGATTAGATACACGGCTCAGCAGTCAGTATCACACAGGATAGGATTAGATACACGGGTCAGCAGACTGTATCACACAGGATAGAATTAGATCAACAGCTCAGCAGACAGTATCACACATGATAGGATTAGATACATGACTCATTGGACGGTATCACACAGGACAGGATTAGATACACAGCTCAGCAGATGGTATCACAGAATAAGATTAGATACACAGCTCAGCAGACAGTATCACACAGGATAGCATCAGATACACGGCTCAGCAGGCGGTACACACAGGATAAGTGTCATGGGGTTACTGAGACAGTGTGGAGCCAGAAGACTGCAGCATCTGATTTCTCCTACTCCGGCGATGAGAAGGAACACTTCTCGGTCATATTAAATGTGTCTACTTCTTCTGGCAGAACAGGGGTTAATCTGCCATGTTGGAAATCCCTGTGCTCACAGCTGAGCTCGGTTAGCCACTCCTTTTCCCTTTATAATCTGGGCTCTACTACTAATCCTCCTCAGAGCTAGCATTTGCTGCATGGCTAACGGTGGAGAGGAGCACATATGAGGAGAGTTAGAGGAGTTATTAGTGACTGTTGCTTGGTTTTTATGCGTGGTAATTCCTTATTAGAGATGAGCGAATATTTCAATGTTCAGTTCGGCTCACGATAGCCGAATCTGCATTATTCGCTGATTTAATTATCGATTAAATCGCCAAATATAGCCAAACATACACAGCACAAAAGCTGGTGTTTCCCACGCTATATGACAGCATGGGAAACGTCGGTGTAGCACTTCTGATCGGCGGTGAAATCATCCCCGCAGGTTAGTGAGACATGGTTCCCACACTGCCAGAAGACAGCGAGAACACTCAGCTGTGATTGGAGGTATAAAGTTTACCTCCGGTCACTGGTGTTTTTTGATGGGACTACTGCTCCCATCAGCTGACACCTGCTGCTGCTAATAACAGTGAGAGCAGGAGCGGCAGATGAGCGTATTCATCAGCCGCTCCTGCACTGTAAATAAATAATAATTAAAAAAACCTGGGTGGGTTCCCCTATATTTTTGATAGCCAGCCAGGCAAAACTCATAGCTGGGGGCTGCAACCCTCAGCTGTCAGCTTCACCAAAGTTGTTTATTATAATAACTAGATGGCAGCCCGATTCTAAAGAATCGGGAGTCTAGAATCCATATATACTTTATTTATTCAAATGTAAGAATAATACAATTAATAAATAATAGTAAGAAAGAACAAAAAATGGCTGCACTCACCAGTTCTTGACAATTCTTGACAGTACGGCACATTTCTGATTGGTCGCTCGCGGCAGGCGGCAACCAATCAGAAAAGTGCCGCGCACCACGAAGGCATATATCTTTGTCCACCCTGAGCGGGTGTAGGACGCTGGTGATGTCACTTATCTCCGGACATTATCTCCGGACAAAGCCACGGAAGTTGGCACAAATTGCCGGAAGTAGTATTCTAGGCAATTATATATTAGATTTTAATGTTATCAGTGTTTACCTTTGAACGTTTATATTGTATTGTCCAGTCACCAGCCATGTGTACGATTATCGGCCGAAAGCCTCTCTGGAACCAATAATCACCCCATGTAAAGGTATCTTTATAAGTTAAAGATTCAGAATACTATGACTTTTATCATATCCTGAACAGTCAAGTTTTTTATGAACCGTTAAGGTTTTCTGGTTGAAGTAAAAAAAACTCTGAGTGTTTACAGTTTGAAACCATAAAATGTTGAAAAATTATGTCATTCTTGAGTATATCACTCAATGGTGCTCATAAACGTGTCAAATTTGATCTATAATATACTTTAATATACGTTACTTTAATCTTTAATATACTTAAGAACAGGGCCCCAGACATCACACAGGGGGTCTGAAACACCGCACAGTGGTCCAAAATATCGCTGTGCTCTGCCTGGGGCCCCATATGCTGCCTGGGGCCCCTGTGCTCTGCCTGGGGCCCCATATGCTGCCTGGGGCCCCTGTGCTCTGCCTGGGGCCCCTGTGCTCTGCCTGGGGCCCCATGTTCTGCCTGGGGCCCCTGTGCTCTGCCTGGGCCACTGTGCTCTGCCTGGGGCCCCATATGCTGCCTGGGGCCCCTGTGCTCTGCCTGGGGCCCCATATGCTGCCTGGGGCCCCTGTGCTCTGCCTGGGGCCCCATAGGCTGCCTGGGGCCCCTGTGCTCTACTGGGACCACTGTGCTCTGCCTGGGGCCCCATATGCTGCCTGGGGCCCCTGTGCTCTGCCTGGGGCCCCTGTGCTCTGCCTGGGGCCCCATGTTCTGCCTGGGGCCACTGTGCTCTGCCTGGGGCCCCATAGGCTGCCTGGGGCCCCTGTGCTCTGCCTGGGACCACTGTGCTCTGCCTGGAGCCCCATGTTCTGCCTGGGGCCCCTGTGCTCTGCCTGGGGCCCCATGTTCTGCCTGGGGCCACTGTGCTCTGCCTGGGGCCCCATAAGCTGCCTGGGGCCCCTGTGCTCTGCCTGGGACCACTGTGCTCTGCCTGGGGCCCCATATGCTGCCTGGGGCCCCTGTGCTTTGCCTGGGGCCACTGTGCTCTGCCTGGGGCCCCATATGCTGCCTGGGGCCACTGTGCTCTGCCTGGGGCCCCATATGCTGCCTGGGGCCCCTGTGCTCTGCCTGGGGCCCCATATGCTGCCTGGGGCCCCTGTGCTCTGCCTGGGGCCCCTGTGCTCTGCCTGGGGCCCCATATGCTGCCTGGGGCCCCTGTGCTCTGCTTGGGGCCACTGTGCTCTGCCTGGGGCCCCATGTTCTGCCTGGGGCCCCTGTGCTCTGCCTGGGGCCTCTGTGCTCTGCCTGGGGCCCCATATGCTGCCTGGGGCCCCTGTGCTCTGCCTGGGGCCCCATATGCTGCCTGGGGCCCCTGTGCTCTGCCTGGGGCCCCATAGGCTGCCTGGGGCCCCTGTGCTCTACCTGGGACCACTGTGCTCTGCCTGGGGCCCCATATGCTGCCTGGGGCCCCTGTGCTCTGCCTGGGGCCCCATGTTCTGCCTGGGGCCACTGTGCTCTGCCTGGGGCCCCATAGGCTGCCTGGGGCCCCTGTGCTCTGCCTGGGACCACTGTGCTCTGCCTGGAGCCCCATGTTCTGCCTGGGGCCCCTGTGCTCTGCCTGGGGCCCCATGTTCTGCCTGGGGCCACTGTGCTCTGCCTGGGGCCCCATAAGCTGCCTGGGGCCCCTGTGCTCTGCCTGGGACCACTGTGCTCTGCCTGGGGCCCCATATGCTGCCTGGGGCCCCTGTGCTCTGCCTGGGGCCACTGTGCTCTGCCTGGGGCCCCATATGCTGCCTGGGGCCACTGTGCTCTGCCTGGGGGCCCATATGCTGCCTGGGGCCCCTGTGCTCTGCCTGGGGCCCCATATGCTGCCTGGGGCCCCTGTGCTCTGCCTGGGGCCCCATGTTCTGCCTGGGGCCCCATGTTCTGCCTGGGGCCCCTGTGCTCTGCCTGGGGCCACTGTGTTCTGCCTGGGGCCCCATATGCTGCCTGGGGCCCCTGTGCTCTGCCTGGGGCCCCATATGCTGCCTGGGGCCCCTGTGCTCTGCCTGGGGCCCCTGTGCTCTGCCTGGGGCCCCATATGCTGCCTGGGGCCCCTGTGCTCTGCCTGGGGCCCCTGTGCTCTGCCTGGGGCCCCATGTTCTGCCTGGGGCCCCTGTGCTCTGCCTGGGGCCACTGTGCTCTGCCTGGGGCCCCATATGCTGCCTGGGGCCCCTGTGCTCTGCCTGGGGCCACTATGCTCTGCCTGGGGCCCCATATGCTGCCTGGGGCCCCTGTGCTCTGCCTGGGCCACTGTGCTCTGCCTGGGGCCCCATATGCTGCCTGGGGCCCCTGTGCTCTGCCTGGGGCCACTGTGCTCTGCCTGGGGCCCCATATGCTGCCTGGGGCCCCTGTGCTCTGCCTGGGTGTAGGACACTGGTGACGTCACTTATCTCCGGACATTAGCTCCGGACATTAGCTCCGGACATTAGCTCTGGACATTATCTCCGGACATTAGCTCCGGACAAAGCCACGGAAGTTGGCACAAATTGCAGGAAGTAGTATTCTAGGCAATTATATATTAGATAATAATCTTTATTTTTAGCGCAAACATATTCTGCAGCGCTTTACAGTTTGCACACATTATCAAGAATAGAGGGGTCCCCACGCCGTATTTTTAATTATTATTTATTATTTTTAATTATTTAAATAATTGTAAATTTTTTGCTAGATCTCCACATTTTTGACAACCATCCTTGCTAAATCAGACAGCTGGGGGCTGGTATTCTCAGGCTGGTAAGTGGTCATGGATATTAGCTCCCCCCAGCCTAAAAATAGCAGCCCGTAGCTGCCCCCAAAAATGGCACATCTATTAGATATGCCAATTCTGGTGCTTTGCCCGGCTCTTCCCACTTGCCCTGTAGCGGTGGCAAGTGGGGTTCATATTACTAATGGAGACTCATGTATAAGACACCTATCCATTACTAAACTTATAGTTGTATGGTGAATAAAGACACAGCCAGAATAACGTCTTTTATTAGAAATAAGACTGAACAACAGGTTTCTATTTTATTTAAAAATAACAAACACAGCTAAACTTGCCTAATGCCTATTCCACCGAGGCCCTTGATCTCCTGTAATAAGACAAAAGTAAAAAACTAACAATATCCTTCACCTGTCGGTCTTTTTGTCCCACGCCATAATCCATGTCTGGGGGATTCGTTTTCAATCTGGACAGTGCCAAGCAAGGCTGGTTGTCAAAAATCGGGGGACCTCATGTTGTTTTTTAAAAATTATTTATTAAAAAATACAGCGTGGTGACCCCTCTATTCTTGTTAACCCTCAGCTGACAACTGAGGGTTGCAGCACCCAGCTGCGAGTTTTGCCTGGCTGGTTATCAGAAATACAGGGGAACCTACACAGGTTTTTATTTTATTATTTATTTACAGCGCAGGAGCAGCTGATGAAGGCTGGCGTCACACTACCATAGAATACGAGCGAGTGCTATGCGAGAAAACATTGCATAGCAGTCAGCCCAGTGCCCAGTGTTATTCTTTGGGTTCATACTCATTTGTGAGAAAAAAGGATGAGTGCAATCTGATGAGAAATCGGACACCACTCTGACCAATGTTATTCAGTGGGTTACATCTCATATGCGATTTTTTTCTCAGCTGAAATCGTACTGAGAAAAAAATCGCAGTATGCTGCGATTTGCTGCGTATCTCGGACGAAACTCGTCAATGCAAGTCAATGGATGCGAGAAAAAAATTGCACAGCACTCAGACCATGCGAGTGCTGTCCGATTTTTACACACCAGTGTCCTTTGAAAAGTCGGCAATTCATGTGCGGTGTACAGTAAAATCACACTGACAGAATAGAATAGAAGGGATAGAATAGATATAAAATACATCGAAGTATAGATGTCAGTGACACACATATATATACAGTACAGACCAAAAGTTTGGACACAGCTTCTCATTTAAAGATTTTTTTGTATTTTCATGACTATGAATATTGTAAATTCACACTGAAGACATCAAATCTATGAATTAACACATGTGGAATTATATACTTAACAAAAAAGTGTGACACAACTGAAAATATGTCTTATACTCTAGGTAGTCACCGGGAATGGTCTTCCAACAATCTTGAAGGAGTTCCCAGAGATGCTTAGCACTTGTTGGCCCTTTTGCCTTCACTCTGCGGTCCAGCTCACCCCAAAGCATCTCGATTGGGTTCAGGTCTGGTGACTGTGGAGGCCAGGTCATCTGGCGTAGCACCCCATCACTCTCCTTCTTGATCAAATAGCCCTTACACAGCCTGGAGGTGTGTTTGGGGTCATTGTCCTGTTGAAAAATAAATGATGGTCCAACTAAACGCAAACCAGATGGAATAGCATGCCGTTGCAAGATGCTGTGGTAGCCATGCTGGTTCAGTATGCCTTCAATTTTGAATAAATCCTCAACAGTGTCACCAGCAAAGCACCCCCACACCATCACACCTCCTCCTCCATGCTTCACGGGGGGAACCAGATATGTAGAGTCCATTTGTTCACCTTTTATGTATCGCACAAAGACACAGTGGTTGGAAATCTCAAATTTGGACTCATCAGACCAAAGCTCAGATTTCCACTGGTCTAATGTCCATTCCTTGTGTTCTTTAGCCCAAACAAGTCTCTTCTGCTTGTTGCCTGTCCTTAGCAGTGGTTTCCTAGCAGCTATTTTACCATGAAGGCCTGCTGCACAAAGTCTCCTCTTAACAGTTGTTGTAGAGATGTGTTTGCTACTAGAACTCTGTCTGGCATTGACCAGGTCTCTAATCTGAGCTGCTGTTAACCTGCGATTTCTGAGGCTGGTGACTCCGATAAACTTATCCTCAGAAGCAGAGGTGACTCTTGGTCTTCCTTTCCTGTGGCAGTCCTCATGTGAGACAGTTTCTTTGTAGTGCTTGATGGTTTTTGCAACTGCACTTGGGGACACTTACAAAGTTTTTCCAATTTTCCGGACTGACTGACCTTCATTTCTTAAAGTAATGATGGCCACTCGTTTTTCTTTACTTAGCTGCTTTTTTCCTGCCATAATACAAATTCTAACAGTCTATTCAGTAGGACTATCAGCTGTGTATCCACCAGACTTCTGCTCAACACAACTGATGGTCCCAACCCCATTTACAAGGCAAGAAATCCCTCTTATTATACAACGATGTTGTATGTGGAATTTCCTGAAGAAGAGGTCGCACTGACCTTGAAACGCATTGAATAAACCACCTTTTAAATTTATTATCCTTGGAACTTCATCATTAAGGCAGCGCGGATTTAACCCACACCTCCTGCACAGTTTATATTCTTATTAAACCTGACAGGGCACACCTGTGAAGTGAAAACCATTTCCAGTGACTACCTCTTGAAGCTCATCAAGAGAATGCCAAGAGTGTGCAAAGCAGTCATCAAAGCAAAAGGTGGCTCCTTTGAAGAACCTAAAATATAAGACACATTTTCAGTTGTTTCACACTTTTTTGTTAAGTATATAATTCCACATGTGTTAATTCATAGTTTTGATGCCTTCAGTGTGAATTTACAATTTTCATAGTAATGAAAATACAGAAAAGTCTTTAAATGAGAAGGTGTGTCCAAACTTTTGGTCTGTACTATATATATATATATATATATATATATATATATATATATATATATATTTATTTATATATTTATATATATATATATATATATATATATATATATACTGCTCGAACAAATAATGGGAACACTAAAATCCCACATCCTAGATATCACTGAATTGAATATTCCAGTTGTAAATCTGTATTCATTACATAGTGGAATGTGTTGAGAACAATAAAACCTAAAAATTTTCAACGTAAATCACAACTAATATCCCATGGAGGTCTGGAGTTGGAATGATGCTCAAAATCAAAGTGGAAAATGAAGTTACAGGCTTATCCAACTTCAGTGGAAATCCCTGAAGACAAGGAAATGATGCTCAGTAGTGAGTGTGGCCTCCACATGCCTGTATGACCTCCCTACAATGCCTGGGCATGCTCCTGATGATGGTCTTCTGAGGGATCTCCTCCCAGACCTGGACTAAAGCATCCGCCAACTTCTTGACAGTCTGTGGTGCAACCTGACGTTGGTGGATGCTGCGAGACATGATGTCCCAGATGTGTTCAATCGGATTCAGGTCTGGGGAACGGGAGGGCCAGTCCATAGCTTCAATGCCTTCATCTTGCAGGAACTGCTGACACACTCCAGCCACATGAGGTCTGGCATTGTCCTGCATTAGGAGGAATCCGGGGCCAACCGCACCAGCATGTGGTCTTACAAGGGGTCTGTCGATCTCATCTTGGTACCTAATGGCAGTCAGGCTACCTCTGGGAAGCACATGGAAGGCTGTGCGGCCCTCCAAAGAAATGCCACCCAACACCATTACTGACCCACTGCCAAACCGGTCAAGCTGAAGGATGTTTCAGGCAGCAGATGACTCTCCACGGCATCTCCAGACTCTGTCACGTTTGTCACATGTGCTCAGTGTGAACCTGCTTTCATCTGTGAAGAGCACAGGGCGCCAGTGGCAAATTTGCCTTTCCTGGTGTTCTGTGGCAAATTCCAAGCATCCTCGATGGTGTTGGGCTGTGAACACAACCCCCATCTGTGGATGTCGGGCACTCAGACCATCCTCATGGAGTCGGTTTCTAACTGTTTGTGCAGACATATGCACATTTGTGGCCTGCTTGAGGTCATTTTTCAGGGCTCTGGCAGTTCTCCTGCTCCTCCTTGCACAAAGGCTGAGGTAGCGGTCCTGCTCCTGGGTTGTTGCCCTCCTATGACCCCTACCACGTCTCCTGGTGTACTGGCCTGTCTCCTGGTAGCGCCTCCAGTCTCTGAACACTACGCTGACAGACACAACAAACCTTCTTGCCACAGCTTGCATTGATGTGCCATCCTGGATGAGCTGCACTACCTGATCCACTTGTGTGGGTTGTAAAGTCCGTCTCATGCTACCACGAGTGTGGAAACACAACCAACATTCAAAGTGACCAAAACATCAGCCAGAAAGTATTGGTACTGAGATGTGGTCTGTGGTCCCCACCTGCAGAACCACTCCTTTATTGAGTGTGTCTTGATAATTGCCAATAATTTCCATCTGTTTTCTATTACATTTGCACAACAGCATGTGAGATTGATTGTCAAACAGTGTTGCTTCCTAAGTGGACAGTTTGATTTCACAGAAGTATGATTTACTTGGAGTTATATTCTGTTGTTTAAGTGTTCCCTTTGTTTTTTTTGAGCAGTGTAGTATGATGGTCCCACAGACCCATATATATAGTATGATGGCCCCACAGACCCATATATATAGAATGAAGGCCCCAGTTCTCCCCATATACTGTATATTATATACATTATACAAAAAAAAGGGTTGCACTCTATCGTGCCAAAGCATGTCGAATAGGAAATACATGAAATAGGAATAGCAAAATGGCTTTTGAACATTAGGAAAAATATTTATGAGACACTTTGCACAAAATTTGGCCAAATAGTGTGAGCCCATCAACCATTGTCAAGGTGGCCTCATTAATCTGATGGGTCCCTGAGAGTGCAACCTTTTTTCGTATACTGTATATGGAGGTAGCTGCTCCTGGTATGCACCTATTCACACTAGTTTGGATGTGCCAGTCATTTTTCTGTCATTTCTATGTTAGCTTACTCACTGAGCACTCCTCCCTTCACCATGTGGTTTTTTATTACATCCAGGGGTGGGATTCAGTTGGTTCTCCCTGGTTCGATGGAACCGCTTGTTAAAAAAAAACACGGTTCCCTGAACCGGGGAGATTCAGAGCCGCGATCCGGTACCATACCTCCCAACCTTCCCATATCCCGCTGGGGATTCCCGATTTGAGAGTGCCCCTCAATCCAGCACTGCAGAGCTGCATCCCTCCACCCGCAGAGAGCCGCACACCACATGTATGGCTGCCGCTGCGCTCTGTGCACTCAGGACCTGTGATGAGGTCACAGGAGGGGAGGAGTCAGGATTCACATGATCAGGGGTCTCCCTGTATTGCAGGACTCTGCTGTGCTGGTTGTCATGGTGCTGGACGACGGTAAGCTTATGTGTGGGGTCAGGAGTTGTTTACAGTGTGGATGTAGTAGAGCCTTTTGTGTGCACGAGGTGTGTACGAGGTGTGTGTGTGTGTGTGTACGAGGTATACAGAGCGGAGCCGTGTGTGTGTATGAGGTGTACAGAGCGAAGCCGTTTGTGTGTATGAGGTGTACGGAGCAGAGCTGTGTGTGTGTATGAGGTGTACGGAGCGGAGCCGTGTGTGTATGAGGTGTACGGAGCGGAGCCGTGTGTGTATGAGGTGTACGGAGCGGAGCCGTGTGTGTGTGAGGTGTACGGAGCAGAGCCATGTGTGTGTATGAGGTGTACGGAGCGGAGCCGTGTGTCTATGAGGTGTACGGAGAAGAGCCGTGTGTGTATGAGGTGTACGGAGCGGAGCCGTGTGTGTACGAGGTGTACGGAGAGGAGCCATGTGTGTATGAGGTGTACAGAGCAGAGCCGTGTGTGTGTATGAGGTGTACGGAGCAGAGCCGTGTGTGTGTATAAGGTGTACGGAGCAGAGCCTTGTGTTTGTATGAGGTGTACGAAGCAGAGCAGTGTGTATGTATGAGGTGTACAGAGTGGAGCCGTGTGTGTACAAGGTGTACGGAGTGGAGCCATGTGTGTATCAGGTGTACGGAGCAGAGCCGTGTGTGTATGAGGTGTACGGAGTAGAGCCGTGTGTGTCCGAGGTGCACAAAGCAGAGCCGTGTCTGTGTATGAGGTGTACTGAGCGGAGCCGTGTGTGTATGTGGTGTACAGAGCGGAGCCGTGTGTGTACGAGGTGTACGGAGTGGAACCGTGTGTGTATGAGGTGTATGGAGCAGAGCCATGTGTTGTGGATTCTGTTTGTGGGCTCCCTCTGGTGGTTACTGCTGGTACTGGGTGACTTTGGTGGGTTGCGGCTTTTGGTTTCCACCTGTCCATCAGAGGCTGGGTGTTTCCTATTTTACCTGGCCTTTCTGTCATTCCCTTGCCGGCTATCAATGTATTCAGATGTGCTCTGTTTGGTTCCTGCCTACCTGCTCCCAGATCTTTCAGGATAAGCTAAGTGCTGATTTTCAGTTGTTTGGTTTTTTGTCCAGCTTGCTTATTATGTCTCTATGCTAGCTGGTAGCTCTAGTGGACTGAGGTTCTCCCCATGTGCCATGAGTTGGCACATGGGTTCTTGTAATCTCAGGATGGTTTTTTGATTAGGGTTTTTTGCTGACCGCTCAGACCCCTTTTGTATCGTTCTGCTTTCTAGTTTACAGCGGGCCTCAATTTGCTGAACCTATATATATCATCTCTATGTGTGTGCCTTCCTCTCATTTCACCGTCAATACATGTGGGGGGCAACTATACCTTTTGGGGTTCATTCCTCTGCAGGCAAGTGAGGTCTTATTTTCTCTGCAGTACTAGTTAGCTCTTAGGCTGGTGCGTGGCGTCTAGAACCAACGTAGGCACGCTCCCTGGCTATCTATAGTTGCGTTTGTCAGGCGTAGGGCAGCAGTCAGCCCAGGTTCCATCACCCTAGAGCTCGTCCGATATTTTGTATTACTTTGCTTGTCCCTTGCTATCCCTAGCCATTGGTATTCATGACAGTATAGCCGGACTACAAAGTGTTAATTGTTTGGGCTGAAGCAGGAGAAAAAGAAGTGTTTAAGGGAAATTTTTTTTTTTTTTTCCTTCAGAGTTTTGCTGCCTAGCCCTTAATTGCTGTCTAGCTGCTTCTTACCTCCTCTTAACCCTTGAATGGCTCTGATATTAGCTGTTTAACATGGATGTCCAGAGTTTGGCTTCCAGCCTGAGTAATCTCGCGGCAAAAGTTCAAAACATACAGGATTTTGTTGTTCACACTCCCATGTCTGAACCTAGAATTCCTATTCCAGAGTTCTTTTCTGGAGATAGATCTACCTTCCTGAATTTCAGGAACAATTGTAAATTGTTTCTTTCTTTAAAATCTCGCTCCTCTGGAGACCCTGCTCAACAGGTCAAGATTGTAATATCTTTCCTGCGGGGCGACCCTCAGAATTGGGCATTTGCATTGGCACCAGGGGATCCTGCATTGCTCAATGTGGATGCGTTTTTTCTGGCATTGGGATTGCTCTATGAGGAACCCAACCTGGAGATTCAGGCTGAAAAGGCTTTATTAGCCCTCTCTCAGGGGCATGATGAAGCGGAAATATATTGTCAAAAATTTCGGAAATGGTCGGTGCTTACTCAGTGGAATGAGTGCGCCCTGGCTGCTAACTTCAGAAATGGTCTTTCCGAGGCCATTAAGGATATTATGGTGGGGTTCCCTACGCCTACAGGTCTGAATGAGTCGATGGCTATGGCCATTCAGATTGATCGGCGTTTACGGGAGCGCAAACCCGTGCACCAGTTGGCGGTGTCTTCTGAACAGGCACCTGAGACTATGCAATGTGATAGAATTCAGTCCAGAAGTGAACGGCAAAATTATAGGCGGAAAAATGGATTGTGTTTTTATTGTGGTGATTCAGCTCATGTTATATCAGCATGCTCTAAACGCACAAAAAGGGTTGATAAATCTTTTGCCATTGGTACTCTGCAGCCTAAGTTCATTTTGTCTGTGACTGATTTTTTCACTGTCTTCCATTTCCGTCGATGCCTATGTGGATTCAGGCGCTGCCCTGAGTCTTATGGATTGGTCATTTGCTAAACGCTGCGGTTTTAGTCTGGAGCCTCTGGAAGTTCCTATCCCTCTGAAGGGAATTGACTCTACACCATTGGCTATGAATAAGCCGCAGTATTGGACACAAGTGACCATGCGCATGACTCCCGTTCATCAGGAGGTGATTCGCTTCCTTGTACTGTATAATTTACATGATGTACTAGTGCTTGGTCTGCCATGGTTACAAACTCATAATCCTGTCCTGGACTGGAAAACAATGTCTGTGTTAAGCTGGGGATGTCAGGGGGTTCATGATTATGCACCTCCGATTTCAATCGCTTCATCTACTCCTTCTGAGATCCCTGCATTTTTGTCTGACTATAGGGATGTTTTTGAGGAGCCTAAGCTCAATTCGCTCCCTCCTCATAGAGATTGTGACTGTGCTATAGAATTGATTCCTGGCAGTAAGTTCCCTAAGGGTCGTTTATTTAATCTGTCACTGCCAGAGCATACTGCTATGCGGAATTATATTAAGGAGTCCTTGGAAAAGGGACATATTCGTCCATCTTCGTCCCCTCTGGGAGCAGGTTTTTTTTTCGTGGCCAAAAAAGATGGGTCCCTGAGGCCTTGTATAGATTATCGCCTTCTGAATAAGATTACAGTCAAATATCAGTATCCACTGCCATTATTGACTGATTTGTTTGCTCGCATTAAGGGGGCTAGGTGGTTCACTAAGATAGATCTTCGCGGTGCGTATAATCTGGTGCGGATAAAACAGGGTGACGAGTGGAAAACCGCATTTAATACGCCTGAGGGCCATTTTGAGTATTTGGTAATGCCTTTTGGACTCTCCAATGCTCCGTCAGTCTTTCAGTCCTTTATGCACAATATTTTCCGTGAATATCTGGATAAGTTTATGATTGTGTATTTGGATGATATTTTGGTGTTTTCTGATGACTGGGAGTCTCATGTTTTACAGGTCAGGAAGGTGTTTCAGGTTCTGCGGGCCAATTCTCTGTTTGTGAAGGGCTCAAAGTGTCTCTTCGGAGTCCAGAAGATTTCTTTTTTGGGGTACATTTTTTCTCCTTCTACTATTGAGATGGATCCCGTCAAGGTTCAGGCGATTTGTGACTGGACACAACCTACATCTGTTAAGAGCCTTCAGAAGTTCTTGGGGTTTGCTAATTTTTATCGTCGGTTCATTGCTAATTTTTCCAGTATTGTTAAACCTTTGACTGATTTGACTAAAAAGGGTGCTGATGTTGCTGATTGGTCTCCTGCGGCCGTGGAGGCCTTTCAGGAACTTAAGCGCCGGTTTTCTTCTGCTCCTGTGTTGTGTCAACCAGATGTTTCACTTCCTTTTCAGGTTGAGGTTGATGCTTCCGAGATTGGAGCGGGGGCGGTTTTGTCACAGAGAAGTTCTAATGGCTCGGTGATGAAGCCATGTGCATTCTTCTCTAGAAAATTCTCGCCCGCCGAGCACAATTATGATGTGGGTAATCGGGAGCTTTTGGCCATGAAGTGGGCATTTGAGGAGTGGCGTCATTGGCTTGAGGGTGCTAGACATCGTGTGGTGGTCTTGACTGATCACAAGAATCTCATTTACCTTGAGTCTGCCAGGCGTTTGAATCCTAGACAGGCTCGTTGGTCGTTGTTTTTTTCTCGTTTCAATTTCGTGGTTTCATACCTGCCAGGTTCAAAGAATGTGAAGGCAGATGCTCTTTCCAGGAGTTTTGTGCCTGACTCTCCTGGAGACTCTGGGCCTACTGGTATCCTTAGGGATGGGGTAATATTGTCCGCCGTATCCCCAGACTTGCGACGTGCATTGCAGGAGTTTCAGGTGGATAAACCGGATCGTTGTCCACCAGAAAGACTGTTTGTTCCGGATGATTGGACCAGTAGAGTCATCTCCGAGGTCCATTCTTCTGTGTTGGCTGGTCATCCTGGAATATTTGGTACTAGAGACTTGGTGGCCAGGTCTTTTTGGTGGCCTTCCTTGTCTAGGGATGTGCGTACCTTTGTGCAGTCTTGTGAAGTGTGTGCTCGAGCTAAGCCTTGCTGTTCTCGGGCCAGTGGGTTGTTGTTATCCTTGCCCATCCCGAAGAGGCCTTGGACGCACATTTCCATGGATTTTATTTCTGATCTCCCGGTTTCACAGAAAATGTCCGTTATCTGGGTGGTGTGTGACCGCTTTTCTAAGATGGTTCATTTGGTGCCCTTGCCTAAGTTGCCTTCCTCCTCTGAGTTGGTTCCTTTATTTTTTCAGAACGTGGTTCGTTTGCATGGGATTCCGGAGAATATCGTTTCTGACAGGGGATCCCAGTTTGTGTCTAGATTTTGGCGGACGTTTTGTGCCAAGATGGGCATTGATTTGTCTTTCTCGTCTGCATTCCATCCTCAGACGAATGGCCAGACGGAGCGAACTAATCAGACCTTGGAAACTTATTTGAGGTGTTTTGTTTCTGCTGATCAAGATGACTGGGTTGCTTTTTTGCCGCTGGCCGAATTTGCTCTTAATAATCGGGCTAGTTCTGCCACGTTGGTCTCTCCTTTTTTTTGTAATTCGGGGTTTCATCCTCGTTTTTCCTCTGGTCAGGTGGAGTCTTCGGATTGTCCTGGAGTGGACGTGGTGGTGGACAGGCTACATCAGATTTGGAATCAGGTGGTGGACAATTTGAAGTTATCTCAGGAGAAGACTCAGCAGTTTGCTAATCGCCGTCGCCGCGTGGGTCCCCGACTTCTTGTTGGGGATTTGGTGTGGTTGTCTTCTCGTTTTGTCCCTATGAAGGTCTCTTCTCCTAAGTTCAAGCCTCGGTTCATCGGTCCTTATAGGATCTCGGAGATTCTTAACCCTGTATCTTTTCGTTTGGATCTCCCAGCATCGTTTGCTATTCATAATGTGTTCCATCGGTCGTTGTTGCGGAGGTATGAGGTGCCCGTTGTTCCTTCGGTTGAGCCTCCTGCTCCGGTGCTGGTGGAGGGAGAATTGGAGTATGTTGTTGAGAAGATCTTGGATTCTCGTGTTTCCAGACGCAAACTCCAGTATTTGGTTAAGTGGAAGGGTTATGGTCAGGAGGATAATTCCTGGGTGGTTGCCTCCGATGTTCATGCGACTGATTTGGTCCGCGCCTTCCATAGAGCTCACCCTGATCGCCCTGGGGGTTCTCGTGAGGGGTCGGTGACCCCTCCTCAAGGGGGGGGTACTGTTGTGGATTCTGTTTGTGGGCTCCCTCTGGTGGTTACTGCTGGTACTGGGTGACTTTGGTGGGTTGCGGCTTTTGGTTTCCACCTGTCCATCAGAGGCTGGGTGTTTCCTATTTTACCTGGCCTTTCTGTCATTCCCTTGCCGGCTATCAATGTATTCAGATGTGCTCTGTTTGGTTCCTGCCTACCTGCTCCCAGATCTTTCAGGATAAGCTAAGTGCTGATTTTCAGTTGTTTGGTTTTTTGTCCAGCTTGCTTATTATGTCTCTATGCTAGCTGGTAGCTCTAGTGGACTGAGGTTCTCCCCATGTGCCATGAGTTGGCACATGGGTTCTTGTAATCTCAGGATGGTTTTTTGATTAGGGTTTTTTGCTGACCGCTCAGACCCCTTTTGTATCGTTCTGCTTTCTAGTTTACAGCGGGCCTCAATTTACTGAACCTATATATATCATCTCTATGTGTGTGCCTTCCTCTCATTTCACCGTCAATACATGTGGGGGGCAACTATACCTTTTGGGGTTCATTCCTCTGGAGGCAAGTGAGGTCTTATTTTCTCTGCAGTACTAGTTAGCTCTTAGGCTGGTGCGTGGCGTCTAGAACCAACGTAGGCACGCTCCCTGGCTATCTCTAGTTGCGTTTGTCAGGCGTAGGGCAGCGGTCAGCCCAGGTTCCATCACCCTAGAGCTCGTCCGATATTTTGTATTACTTTGCTTGTCCCTTGCTATCCCTAGCCATTGGGATTCATGACAGCCATGTGTGTAAGGTCTACGGAGCAGAGCTGCGTGTTTATGAGGTGTACGGAGCGGAGCCGCGTGTGTACGATGTGTACGGAGTGGAGCCGTGTATGCAAGGTGTACAGAGTGGAGCCATGTGTGTACAAGGTGTACAGAGCGGAGCCGTGTATGCAAGGTGTACAGAGCGGAGCCGCGTGTGTAGGAGTAACTATGTGTGGCCATTATACTGTACGCAATATCATGTGTGGCCATTATACAGTATGGAGCATCATGTGTGGCCATTATACAGTATGGAGCATCATGTGTGGCCATTATACAGTATGGAGCATCATGTGTGGCCATTATACAGTATGAAGCATCATGTGTGGCCATTATACAGTATAGAGCACTATGTGGGGCCATTATACTGTGCGCAGTATCATGTGTGGCCATTATACAGTATGTAGCATCATGTGTGGCCATTATACAATATGGAGCATCATGTGTGGCCATTATACAGTATGGAGCACTGGCCATTATACAGTATGGAGCACCATGTGTGGTCATTATACAGTATTGAGCACTGTGTGGTCAATATACAGTATGGAGCATCATGTGTGGCCATTATACAGTATTGAGCATCATGTGTGGCCATTATACAGTATGGAGCATCATGTAGGGCCATTATACAGTATGGAGCACTGGCCATTATACAGTATGCAGCATCATGTGTGGCCATTATACAGTATTGAGCACTGTGTGGCCATTATACAGTATTGAGCATCATGTGTGGCCATTATACAGTATGGAGCACTGCGTGGCCATTATGCAGTATGGAGCACTGTGTGGCCATTATACATTATGGAGCATCATGTATGGCCATTATACAGTATTGAGCATCATGTGTGTCCATTATACAGTAAGGAGCATCATATGTGGCCATTATACAGTATGGAGCATCATGTGTGGCCATTATACAGTATTGAGCACTGTGTGGCCATATTTTTTTGTTTAGAATTATTGTTTATGAAACAGTGTGATCAGCAGTGCTAAATGGGTGTGGTTGGAATTTGAATATGGGTGTGACTAGTTGTGAAACGGGTGTGGTCAGAGGCGTGGTCTAAAATTTGCCGCTGCGCGCGATGCAGACTTTACCCTCTTAACCTTCTTCAAAAGTTGGGAGGTATGGTTTAACTGCGCCCCTACTTGTAGATGCTTGAGGAAAAGGTGTGTGTAAATGGGTGTGGCTTAAAAAATGGGTGTGGTTTTCCTACACACAAACACAGAACCTGTTGTTAAAAATTTGAATCCCACCCCTGATTATATCTAATCACATTTGGTTCTGGCCAACCCATATATGTAGTCTTTACTGAGAGAGCTGTCCACATTCACCCATGCATACAGACATTAGCCTTCGGTAAGTGTACACATTTGGACAGGGAGTTCAGGGACCCATCAGATTCATGGCCAAATTTTGTGCAAAGCTTCTCATAAATATTTTTCCTAATGTTCAAAAGCCATTTTGCTACTCCTATTTCATGTATTTCCTATTCGACATGCTTTGGCACGATAGAGTGCAACCTTTTTTTGTATATTGTATATGGAGGTAGCTGCTCCTGGTATGCACCTATCCACACTAGTTTGGATGTGCCAGTCATTTTTCTGTCATCCCCATATATATGGTAGGATATCCACAGCTCCCCCCATATACAGTATATAATATACTCCCCCACAGCCCGTTCATATAAAAAATAATGAAGTTTATACTCACCTCATCCTAATGCCTGGCATCGCAGCCTCCATCCTCTCTTCCAGCCTGTATAGTGGCGCGAGACAATGACGTCATCGCGCCGCCTGCATGCGCACACTGATGTCTCAGCCGCGAGCTGTGGCTTATGAGACAGACTGTGATGTGCACCGTGCGGCCATGTCTGCTACCATCCTCATCACAGCAGACACGGCCGCACGCAGTTTGCTGTGCACGGCCATCAGGCTGTGCCAGCCCTGCACAGATGCTGGGGGAGCATTTGCCTCACTGTCACCCGGCCCAGCCCGCCCCCGAAGATGGGATCCAAATATAAGAGTGCGGTTGATCGGAAACGTTTGGTGGGTCCGGACCTGTGTGTTGGTGACTTGGTGTGGCTTTAAGTTGAATGTTCCATCTTGGAAACTGGGTCCCAGGTTTGTTGGTCCTTATAAGATCTAAGCCATAGTCAATTCCGTAGCATTCCACCTTGCTTTACTGCCTGCCTTTAGGATCCATAATGTATTTCATCAATCCCTCCTCAACAAATACATTGCATCTTCAGTACCATCACCACTACTGCCATCTCCTGTCATTGTCGATGGAACGTGGAGTTTCCGATTGTGAAGATCTTGGACTCTCGTCTTGTTCATCGGTTGCTTCAGTATCTGATACTTTACCAGCATCTGATGTTCATGCGGCCAGACTGGTCCAACTTTTCTCGTGCCACACCCCGATAAGCCGGGTCCTGAGGTTCCAGAGGTCCCTCATATAAGAGGGGGTACTGTCATGACTCAGCAGTCAGTATCACACAGGATAGGATTATTTGCAAAAAAATGGAACAGCACAATACCATTTAGCGGGTGCCCAGGCCACCTCAGCAATGCATCCAATACTTGCCACAATCCAGACAAAATCAAAAAGGAAGGCAGCTCTCCATTGATTAAAGGTGAAAAAAGTGGATTTTATTCAGACCCACATAGCACGACGACGTTTCACACTGAGCCATTCTCAAGCAGTGAGTCCCACACACAGGTGAGTATATATGACCATAAAAAAGTGCTTTAGTGCCAAAAGTGCCTTGTGAACAAAATTAAATATAACTGAGAAATAATTATTTTTTTGTTTGGGGACAGTTATTATTTACAGCAATGTGGGACCGCCATGGGGCCAATATGGCCCCTGCATGTGCTAAATTAGTCATGGGTACCCTGGAGGAGGACCTAGTCTATGTGTCCCATCACTTCCAGCATATGCTGGCGTGGTGGAGGTACATAGACAATGTTTTCCTCCTGTGGACAGGGACCCAGAATGAGTTGAATTTCATAAGTATCTGAACACAATTGATCGAACAATTAAATTTACACTGGTATCGTCCCGAGAGAATTTGCAAATTAACTACTATCTTATTTATCAAACAGACTGACAGGAATAATCTATTACTGTACAACAGTGAACATCCACGCAGTATGGTAAGATCGGCACCCCTGAGTCAACTCAAGGGTCGGATAGTTAATTAAACTGAAAAGGTAAATGGGGTTCTGGATTCTCTAGTGAACAAATTTAGACACAGAGGATATCCAGAAAAGTTATTGGATCAGCAGACAATATCACACAGAATAGGATTAGATACACGGCTCAGCAGACAGTATCACACAGGATAGGATTAGATACACGGCTCAGCAGACAATATCCCACAGGATAGGATTAGATACACGAGTCAGCAGACAGTATCACACAGGATAGGATTAGATACACGGCTCAGCAGTCAGTATCACACAGGATAGGATTAGATACACGGCTAAGCAGTCAGTATAACACAGGATAGGATTAGATACACGGTTCAGCAGACAGTATCACACAGGATAGGATTAGATACACGGCTCAGCAGACAGTATCACACAGGATAGGATTAGATACATGGCTCAGCAGAAAGTATCACACAGGATAGGATTAGATACACTGCTCAGCAGACAATATCACACAGGATAGGATTAGATACACGGCTCAGCAGACAGTATCACACAGGATATGATTAGATACACAGCTCAGCAGACAGTATCACACAGGAGAGGATTAGATACACGGCTCAGCAGACAGTATCACACAGGATAGGATTAGATACACGGCTCAGCAGACAGTATCACACATGATAGGATTAGATACACAGCTCAGCAGACAGTATCACACAGGATAGGATTAGATACACTGCTCAGCAGACAGTATCACACAGGATAGGATTAGATACACGTTTCAGCAGTCAGTATCACACAGGATAGGATTAGATACACAGTTCAGCAGTGTATCACCATGATGATCCGTTTTCTCTGAACATTGGGCTCCATCTTCTCGGATCTATGTTTTGTTAATTGGGGATGAATGGAAGGTGTTTCCGACTCCCATGACCTCTGACCTCCGCTGGCTGGAAAGTGGAGGAGGGGCGGCTGAGTGGCAGGGAGAGGAGACAGCTGCCCTGAGCCCTAAGGGGTAAAAGATGCTGCAAAAAGCAACATCATGCCAAGGGAACACATGTCCCTAACCACACAGAGCCGAGACGCAGCACATGGTGTAAAGAGCACAGCGGCTGGTGAGGGGATGCCGAGGCCGGCGAGGATTGGCTAGAACTTGCTTCAGATTTTATATACAGCGCTGGGCAAACGTTTTAAGAAAATATAAAGCTGCGCTCTGGATTGTTTAGAATGGTAAATCTAGGAAATTGGAGCTGCATTACTGCCATAGAACAGTGGTTAAGTGCCATATTATGTACATTTTGGAAAATTGGAAATACAATATTGCTATAGGAAAATTTACAGTAAAAGGAAGATTCTTAGCACCTAGATTGGCCAATGTATATGAGCCCAACTGCAACGTCAATGCGTACCTTATAGTTGGGTCCCTGTCCTGATAAGATACCTCGCCAGGACTAAAAAGCTTACAATTATCAGGACAGAGATCCAAGTATAAGGTACGCATTGACATTGCAGTTGGTCTCATATACATTGGCCAATCTAGGTGCTAAGCACCTTCTTTTACTGTAGATTTCCCTATATGGTAGCAATATTGCATTTCCAATTTTTCAAAATTTTACATATACATAATATAGCACTTAACCAATGTTCTATGGCAGTAATGCATTTCCAATTTCCTAGATTTAGTGTATGTGCACACGTTGCGGATTAGCCTCTGGAATTTTTTGTGCAGATTCTGCATCTCTTGGCAGAAAACGCAGTTGCAGGTATGATGCGTTTTTTATGCGGATTTTGTGCTGATTTGCTGCGGATTTACTGCGGATTTTGTGTGGATTTCTTGCGTTTTTACACCTGCGGATTTCTATAATGGAATGGGTACAAAAACGCTACAGATCCGCACAAAAGAAGTGACATTCTACTTCTTTCAATCCGCAGCGTTTCCGCACGGAATTTTCCACACCATTAGCACAGCATTTTTTTTCCATTGATTTACATTGTACTGTAAATCACTTGCGGATCTGCAGCGTTTCTGCGGAAAATCCGCAACGTGTGCACATAGCCTTACCATATATTTTCTTAGAATTGTTATGTTAACTGGCAACTATTCACACTAGTTGGGATCTGCTAGTCAGTTTTTTTCTGTTTGGGGCAAATGTTTTAGGCAGGTGGGAGAAAATGCTGCACAGTAAAAAGCTTCTCGAATAGAAGGAATAATGCCTTATTTTAATCAATTAACAAAATGGAAAGTGAATGAACAAAAGAGAAATTGAAACCATAAGTGTTTGGTGACCGCTCGTCGCTTCCGCCAATGGTATCTGGTGACTGCCCGTAGCCTCCATCACCAGTATCTGTTGACTGCCTGCTGCTTACATCATCAGTATCTGGTGACCGCCCGTTGCCACCATCATCAGTATCTGGTGACCCCCCGTTGCTTCTGCAGCACCCCAGGTAACCGGTTGCTGCAGTGATGTTGCCTTCATTTCCGGGAGGGTGATGTCTCGCTTGGAGGCAAGGGGGATTCTCTCTATCAGGTAAGGCACTCACATTCAACACATCTAAATCTAGGCCAGGAGGGGGAGCTCAGGACCCGGATTCAGGGGAGTTTCCTTAGACTTCATGTATCCTGGTCTGGAGGAGGAGCCAGTCAGTTAGCAGCCAATCTGAGAGAGGAGAGGAGAGTAGACTGACATCTGGAGCAGACCTAGAGGCCGAGCAGCCAAGTGGGAGCTGTGGCCTCAGGAAAGCCTGAGAATTTGAAGGAGTTGAATTGTGAAGGAGCTTAGAGACAAGAAGCACAGTGGAGGAAAGGGCTCAGGTGGGGAACAGCGGAAGGACACCCTCAGAGCCAGAGTGCAGAAGCTGGGTACCAGGAGCCCGAGGTTGTGTTGTTCTACAGGACGCGCGACAGAACCGGAGGGCATAGGACTATATGGCAATTGCCTGTAACAAGTCGGAGGTGAAGCAGTAATCGTACAGACATCTGTCTTAGGACAGGAGAGATGGGACCCTGTCAGCAAGCTTTAAGCCGCAGGGACCTCGCCATCTGGCGCAAGTAAGAAAGGCTTTGGACCTCACCTGAAGTGGGATCCCTTATTGCCTCCAAGCTGGCCGGACTACAGCTACCCTACACCTGGTACCCTGGACTGAGGACTGCTACCATCAGTAAACCAGGAAAAAGACTGCAAACTCTGTGTCCTCCACTTATTCGTTGGCATACACCATCTTTGCAACACACCGTGAGAGCCCTGGGGACATACTTCACCTGTGGGAAGTTATACCATCTAGCTGCCATACCATCACCCCAGAGGACCTCTTTAAGCAGCTTCGGTCCCACTGACCGAATACCACAGGTGGCGTCGCGAGCAATAGACTTTATCCACAACTACACTTTAAAGACCTTTCCCCTTTAATTGGGTGCCCAGGGCCATGGACTGGGTCACAGCCACCGTGAAATTCCCTTTAAGACCGGACTGGATACCAAGTACCCCAAGGCCCTGGCAGGCGTTCCACCTCCATAATCAGTATCTGGTGACCGCCCATCCCTTCCATCATCAGTATTTGTTGACTGCCTGTCTCCTCCATCATCAGTATCCGGTGACTACCCGTCTCCTCCATAATCAGTATCCAATGACTGCCCATCACCCCTGTCATCAGTATCTGGTGACTGCACATCACCTCCGTCATCAGTATCTGGTGTCCGCCCATCACCTCCATCATCAGAATCTGGTGACCTCCATCATTAGTATCTGGTGATTGCTCGTCACCTCTATCATCAGTATCTGGTGACCAGCTATCGCCTCCCTCATCAGTATCTGGTAACTGCCCGTCGTCTCCATCACTTCTACTCAGTCATGCATACGCAAGTTATGAAGGTTTTCAGCAAGAGGTTGTGCCAAACACCTTTGAGAACAGTCCATAGATCTTCTGTGGATGTGGCTTGTACACAATTCTTCCAAAAAGTCATTTTTCTGGCCAAAAGTTTCAGAACAGATTGTGTAGATTGTGTAGCTGATCCCACTGGTTGATGACAGTGCTGAGCTGATGGAGCTGATGGCACTGCTGGACATCTTCCGATTCTTAAGGCAAGCAAACATGATGTGTCTTTCATCTGCTGCACTCAATTTTGTTGGCCCACCACTTCATCTACCGTCGTCAGAATTGTCCATTTCTTGGTGATTCTTTTTCTTGAATCGCACATCTTAGAACCCCATTCTCATCTGAAAACTTTACATGGGAGAGGCCTTGCTGATGCAGTATAACTGCCTTGTTGTTGTTCTCAGTCCTGCTGTGGTGTATGACCGGTGACATGAACCATTCTATCTCAGCCTCACCTTACTAGCAGAGTTCTGCTGCTCATCATCCAATTTAATGCCTCCTATACAGCTGTTTCTGTTTCAGTTATGGAGTGTTTCAACCAACGTATAAAACTGATGATCTTTATTACATGTTTGATATACTTGGTCACTGATACACAAGCAATAATCTTACAAAATCCAAGACTTTATTCATGTGTATGTAGAACTGATGCACACCTGCCTAAAACTTTTGCACTGCGTTCTACATTTTTAAGAATAGTTTTTCTGAATCTGAGCTTCAGATCTGTTCACAGGTTGTTTTTTGTATTGGTGACCAGCTCCACTAAAGTGTATAAGAGTGAGCCGTAATGTCACGCACAACCTGTGGACAGGTGTGGCGCTGGCCCAAACCTTCTAGGTGAGGCCCCTATCTGCTATTAACCAACCTCTCTGGTCCACGTGTGGCACCCCAGGAGTCCGGATGCTACAATGGTATTGTCTTCCTCACGGGGGAGGTGATGTCATGCTTGGAAATAAGGAAGGATCCCTTAATCAGGTAACACTGACATGCAACACCATCCTGACTCCAGACCAGAAGGGGGAGCTCTAAGAAGGGGAACTTCCCTATAAATTCTGGCCTGGGGGGAGGGGTTAGACAGTCTGTTCGGGACAGTGAGAGGAGAAGTGGCAGAGGGGAAGAGCCTGGGGTCTGGAGCTACGAGTCGGCTCACCCCAGAGGAAAGCGCCACGAGACCGGACCAGAAGGGAGAACTCTAAACCCGGTTTCAGGGGAACTTCCATATAAATTCTGGCCTGGGGGAGGGGTTAGAGAGTCTGTTAGGGACAGTGAGAGGAGAAGAGGCAAAGGAGAGGAGCCTGGGGTCTAGAGCTGCGTTTTGGCTCACCCCAGAGGAAAGCGCCAAGAGACCGGACACCGGGGTTCGTGGTGGTGTGGGAATTGCAGACCCAGCCACTGAACTCGGAGGGCAGGAGATTGCAAGTTTCTTGCCCCATCTAACATCTGCAGGTACCACAGCAAGTCAGGAGCCTGGGGCTGCAAGAGAGAAGGGACACTGCCCATGAAAGGTTCAGGCTGTCAGCCATACAGGTTGAGAGTACAGACAGAGGACTTGTGTAGAGCTTCAGGCAGCAAGGGTCAGATATACAGCACGGGAGGAAGGCCTCCGAACCCACCTGGCTAAGTGGATCCCAAGCTGTTTCCAGGCTGATCGGACCCTACCATCACCTGTTACCTGTACCCTGGACTGTACCTGAATTCTACCAGTAAAAGGTAAAGGAAACTGCTATTCCTGTGTCCTGCAATTATTTCCTGCACCCTCAGTCCTGCACCCCCCGTCAATCATCCCTCTTACCAACTACACCGGGAGCCCTGGGGACCAAGCTCTACCTATACTAAGCTGCAAAATCATCAGCCCCAGAGGACCCCTTTATGCACCCAGAGCCCCAGAGCACCCCTGGCCGAATACCACAGGTGGTGTCACGAACATTACTACATTAGACTTTATTTCCATTTTCATCAACTCCATTTTACTGGATGCCCAGGGCCACGGACCAGGTCACTGCCACCATGACCACCCCTTTAAGAACAGAACCGACCTGGTATTGAGTACCCTATGGTCCTAGTGGGCACTCCGACTTGTCGTCACGAACAGGATTCGTACCCTGCGCTTGCCGGGTGCTGTTTGCCATAGACTTTGTAAACTGTGTGATAACCGCCCTTACTGCGCAACGCGGGGTGCAAGGAGCTGAGGAGGTGTGCCATAGTGGGCGGAACTAAAGAGAAGAGCACGAAGGGAAGCTGTGCTCCGTGCTCTGCGGTGTGCGGATAAAAGAAGCAGGAGGCCACTGGCTCAAGAACCAGAAGGAGCACTGTCCAGATCGCCGGTGGAGAAGCCACTCCCACCGGTAAAGGAACGCAGGGCCTGGCTGAGGTTAACTGGGGGGAGAAGGAACATGTCCAGCCCAGGTGGCGATGCAGCACCGGTGGCAGCCGCAGCCCCCATAGTGCCGCAAGATTCAGTGGCAGACATAGCCTCAACCCCTATAGTACCGCAGAATCCGGTGGCAGACGCAGCTGCAGCCTCCAGAGTGCAGCAAGATCTGGCAACCGCCGCCACAGTCCCCATAATGCCGTACATACCGTGAGCGGCCTGGTTTCCACAGTATTCAGGGGAGTCACACACCCTAAGTGATTTTAAGGAGAGCCTCTGCAGTTTGTTTAAAGTGTACCCCCTGTCTGAGGAGCCAAAAGTCAGCATCCTCATTGGTCAGTATACAAAACATGCAAATAATTACACTGACGTGTATCCACTAAACACTATAAACCTAAAAATATGATACACACCCAATATATTTGGAAAAGTATATAGTTTTATTAACAAGATGATTACAACTCTAATAACACAAAAGGGGAAAGCCACCTGGTGGCAAAAGAGTGCAGGGTTCCACACAAGGGCATGAATAGTTAAATACACTTAATCAAGAATTAAGTCAGACCAATAAATACAGAAATAAATATTAATTGTATATGATTGTAAAGAATATATCTTACAAATTAATAAAATAATACTAACTTTCTGTATATTAAACCGTCCAACTATGATTGTTAATCAATTTGTAGAAATTCAGCAAAGAACTATAAGTTAAATAAATATACCTAAGCACATAATTGCATGCAATCATGTTGCTGCGCAAAAATAAAAATGAACAAATAAGTAGTTAATACATATATAGGCTCCGATGGAGATACAGTATAAGTACAAACTTCTATTGCGAAAATAAAAAATATATACTTAAATGAAAAAAGGTGAATGCGGTGCAATAAAAGATAAATAGTTAGATCCAATAAAAAGTTTAGAGAGTGACAGTATTAGATAATCTAGCTATTGAGCCACAAATGTGCCAGTGCATATCAGAGCATCATTGCCCCACAAGAAACTAATATAATAGTCAATTGCCAAAAGAGTACATACCCCAGTGTTGGACCCGCACAGCCCGACGCGCGTTTCGCCTTGGCTTTGACGAGGGAGGCTAAAGAGAGGCCCTTCACATTGCATTTTATATAGAGGAAAACCAATCGGATAGTGCGTGGTGATTATGGTCAGGTGATGCCGGCGGAACTGTGATACCATGCATGGTACAGGAACAGGGGACGTGTCTCCTTTGAGCGCGTCACATGACCGGAAATGACGACGGCTTGCGTTCCACAGTGGAGCGCAAAGTGGCTGGAGCAGTCTGATATCACGTGTGCAAACGTAAGTGGATGAAATAGAAACAATAATTAATGTGAAATAAAACAGTGTAGGGAAAAACTGATAAATCAGAAGGAAATAAATGAATATATTATGTACATAGGTGACCATAAATATGTGAAAACTTACGGATAAAGAAATTAAGTGAATAGACGAAATTTATACAGTACAATGCTAATTAGAAAAAACAAATCAAATAAATATGGTAGTGAACTTCATATGAAGAATATAAAATCCTGTGAAAAGAATAATAATAATAGAAATGACAATAATAAGTGAAAGGAAAGAAAAGAAAGACCACCACAAAAAGAATAAATAACAAAAAATAAATATTTAAAAAATTAAAGGTATTAATAATATATATCTGCATGGAAAAAATGCAGTGACTAGCAAGTGAAGAAAATATAGTGCAGATAATATAATATCTTGTTAAATGGCAAAAGATCTAAAAAAACAAACAATAAAACAGAAAACATGTTAAAATCAATAAAACCAATAAAAAACAAAACAATAATAAACGAAGAAACTAATTAGAGAAAAGGAACAAAGCTCAGTGCTTCATTCAGGCCTTTCGGTGATACAGTGTCTAATATGTAAATCTATTGCACTTCTTTTTGCGCTAGACGTTTTTTTCCAGTCACCCCCTCGAGTATCTATGTTGATTCTATCAATGCCACTTACCCTAAGCAAAGATGAGTCACAGTTGTGGAAAAGCTTGAAGTGGCGGGGTATGGTCTTTAATTCTTAAACATTGGTGGCTTCCTCCGCTGCCTTAATGTCCAAAACATGATCCCTAGTTCTTCTCCATAATTCACGTGAGGTTAAGCTCACATATAGTTTGTTACAAGGACAACTGGCGCAGTATATTGCACTAGTGGTTTTGCAATTAATATTTTGAGTAATTTTGTAGGTCTTAGAGTTTGAGGAGTTTGTAAAAGTTTGCACCCCCACACTGGTTTCCTGGAATTAAAGATGGTCTTCTCTTTTGGTCCCTCCAGATTGCTATGGACCAATATGTCCTTCAAGTTACGTGACCTTCTGTAGGTAATTGCTGGACGTTTAGTAATGTATTTATTGATTGCATTGTCCAATTTCAGAATATCCCAATATTTATTGAGTGCATCCCACATCTCACCATTCCTAGCATTGAAGGTGAATATAAGCCTAACCATATTATCCTCCTTACATCTTTTTGGTTGGTAGAGAAGTTCTGTTCTTTTAGAAAATTTTGCACGACGGTATCCTTTCTGTATCAACCTCTCTGAATATCCTCTATCCACAAATCGGTCCCTCAATTTACTTGCTTTTTTCTCAAAATAGGTATAATTTGAACATATCCTACGCATTCTAAGAAATGCGTAGGACTCTTTTGCCACCTGGTGGCTTTCCCCTTTTGTGTTATTAGAGTTGTAATTATCTTGTTAATAAAACTATATACTTTTCCAAATAAATTGGGTGTGTATCATATTTTTAGATTTATATCCTCATTGGTCAGTTAACTGGTGCGGCCCAGAGGGCAGTAAAGTCA
The DNA here is from genome assembly GCF_051348905.1 of Ranitomeya variabilis. NCBI lineage: Eukaryota > Metazoa > Chordata > Amphibia > Anura > Dendrobatidae > Ranitomeya > Ranitomeya variabilis. The sequence goes on from NC_135232.1 coordinate 586,900,288, forward strand.
TGGCCGAACACTGATAAAGGGACTGTCAAACAAATCTTGGCCGAGCTGAAGGACTCTTTTGACACTCGCACTGCAGCAGAAATAAAAATGAGATTCTTTGGATGTAAACAAAGGGTGCAGGACAGTATACGGGGCTATGCCCTTATTCTCTAGGAGGCACTGTGAGCCATTAAGCAGATTGACCCTGACAGCGTGCAAGATGGGAACAGATTATTTAAGGAGCAGTTTATTGAGGGACTCCTGTCCAGCACCCACAGGACACAGCTGCGCATCCTGGCCCTGCAAAACCCTGACCTGGACTTTGCACACTTTAAAGATAGGGCCATCCGGGTGCTGCATGAACCAAATTCCAGCCGCTCAGCGTCCCCTTAGGCGCCCAGTAATTACATATCACCAGGAAGCGGCATCTTTTCCGCAGACCCTGGTGGAAGCCGACGCGCATACCCTGGATAATGACCCCTCTGCAGAACTGCATCTCCAGGTCCAGGAGCTGACCAAAAGTGTAGCTGCCCTAGCCAAAACAGTGTAGTCCCTGTGGAGCGCCCCCAAGGGCAAGGGGGTACTCGGTACCGGGTCCTTCGGTTCTCAGGGGGGATGTCACGGTGGCTGACCCGGTCCGTGGCCCTCGGGAGGTCCGTGTAAAAGGGAAAGGTCTTTAAAGGGGAAATGTTCATGACGCCACCTGTGGTATTCGGTCAGGGTGACCGACGCTGCTTTAAGGGGTCCGCTGGGGTGATGTTGTGGCAGCTAGATGGTATACCTTCCCACAGGGGAAGTATGTCCCCAGGGCTTCCCAGTGTGTAGATGGTGGCTGGTGTGAGGCGCAGTGAAGAACGAGGACACAAGGCTGCCATCTCTTTACCTTTTACTGAAGGCTTCAGCATCCACAGTCCAGAGCACCAGACCACAGGGCAGGCAGAGTCTGGCCAGGTTGGAGGCAAATCCCGAGTCCCCTTATCCAGGTAGAAATCAGTAGCCTTCCTCTAGCGCCTTGGTGTTGTAGTACCTTACTGCTAAGCCTCTCATAAGGTCCTCACAGATGTTGTAGATGTTATTGATGTTATCTCTCTCTCTGTCCCTCAGATGGATAGGACAAACCCGTATGACCGGTGGTTTGAGGCTTTTTACAGGGACTCTATCATGCCCCGGCCTCTAAGCGCTGCCACCTTGCCTCCTGGGTGTGGGGCGGATCAGTAACTTGCAATTAGCTGTCCTGCCGGTCTCTGGAGCAAGGCATAATGGACTGTTGTTCCCTCGGTGATCCGGCTACCGGGATCCTGTGCCTCAGAAGAAGGCAGCCTGTGCAGGGCAGAACTCCTTCTGGTATCCACTCCTTTGCTATGACTTCTTTACCGTCTCTACAATACAGTTCTCTTTGGTGTCCATTCTTAGGAACTGCCGCATTTAGGGCAGGCGCAGCCCCGTGACCCTCTGTCTAGGCCTCTGACAGGCTCCCACCCCTGTCAGGGACCAACTACCTGAGCGAAGCTCAGCCAGCAACTGCCTAACTTCCTCTCCAGGCCACCAGTTTTACCTAAGTGTAAAGAGTGCCCTAATAAATAGGAGCATAGCTCCCCCTGGTGGACTGGAGTATGAACTGTGTTGTATGTTTGTGATACCTGGTAAAGAGATCTCCTTCATTGCCTCCAAATGTAACATCACTCCCCCCTAGAGGAGAATGATATTACTGCAACGACCAGGACCCTGGGGCGCTGCACCTGCAAGAGTCCCCAAAGGAGAAGATCCAGCTGGCTTCCAGTCTAGTTGAAATCCAATGGCGACAGCAGAAGATGATCCCACCGACCAGAGGGAGAGACAACAACTGCTACGACCAGAACAGATGACCCATTTGTCGCCGCTGCAGCAAGGCAGGACATATCACAAGATTCTACAATTTAAACGAGCATCCCCTGGGGCAGAGGGCCAACCCCCAGGAGTAAGACGACCAGGCCCACAAAGCTGGCAAGCCAAGTAGGACGACTGGTCCTCCCAATTGTGATTGAAGGCATCCCGATGAACGCTCTACTGGACACCGGCTCTCAGGTGACGACTATGCCATATATTCTTTACAAACGTTACTGGGCTGATTCAGACATTACCCGAGGCCCAGATAGTGATTTGACCATAGTAGGCAGCAATGGTCAGCCTTTGCCGCAAGTGGGGTACAAGGAGGAGACCATTAAGGTGGGGAGAGTAGAGTTGAAAGCCCAAGGCCTGGTAATTGTAGATATTGATCAACGAGAATGTAACCCAATGATGACCTTAGGTACTAATGTAATAGAAAACTGTCTTTGCGAGGTTATTGTGTTGTTACAACTGGTGGCCGAAACTGCTGGTTCCAGTGAGCAGCGTTTTCTGCAGAAGGAGATCAAACCACTGATGCAGAGAGAACAGGTAGAACTGTCTCGTGGAGAAGTCGGCAGCGTCAGAGTGAGTGATCCAATCCCCATTGCAATACCCCCCAGGAGTGAAATGTTAATCAGGTGTCGAGCAGCAATAGACCTCAGGGGTCAAGACTACCAGGCCCTGGAAGAACCTGTGTATTCTGATAGCAGGCCCACCATTGACAGACGGAGGCGTAGTTGATGTCCGCAAGGTGAGGGTACCAGTACCCATCCTGAATTTTGAGGAGAAAGAGGTCCATTTATCCAGGTATGCCACCCTTGCTAAATTGTTTACTGTCAGTAACAATGCAATACAAGCAACAGAACCCTTGGTCCTGTCTGACGAGGCGGAGGACAATGGCTCTCCAGGACAGTTGGAAGATTGGTGTCAACAGTTACACGTAGGCACTGATTCCACTCCTTTGCACCAAAAACATGGGGCCTACTGTGTGGTCCATGAGTAAGGGTACCGTTACACACAACGATTTACCAACGATCACGACCAGCGATACGACCTGGCCGTGATCGTTGGTAAGTCGTTGTGTGGTCGCTGGGGAGCTGTCACACAGACAGCTCTCCAGCGACCAATGATGCCGAAGTCCCCGGGTAACCAGGGTAAACATCGGGTTACTAAGCACAGGGCCGCACTTAGTAACCCGATGTTTACCCTGGTTACCATCGTAAATGTAAAAAAAAAAAAAACGTACATACTCACATTCCGGTGTCCGTCAGGTCCCTCGCCGTCTGCTAACCGCACTGACTGAGTGCCGGCCGTAAAGTGAAAGCAGAGCACAGCGGTGACGTCACCGCTGTGCTCTGCTTTTACTTTCCGGCCGGCAGTCAGTCAGTGCGGGAAGCAGACGGCTAGGGACCTGACGGACACCGGAATGTGAGTATGTACGTTTTTTTTTTTTTACATTTACGATGGTAACCAGGGTAAACATCGGGTTACTAAGCGCGGCCCTGCACTTAGTAACCCGATGTTTACCCTGGTTACAAGAGAACGCATCGCTGGATCGGTGTCACACACACCGATCCAGCGATGACAGCGGGAGATCCAGCGACGAAATAAAGATCCAAACGATCTGCTACGACGTACGATTCTCAGCAGGGTCCCTGATCGCTGCTGCATGTCAGACACAGCGATATCGTATGGATATCGCTGGAACGTCACGGATCGTACCGTCGTAGCGACAAAAGTGCCACTGTGAGACGGTACCCTTAGAGCGGGTATTCAGCAAACACCCACTAGACTTTGGCAGGTAAAAGGGGTTTAACATCATATCCTCCCTGGAGATCATCCGCCCATTAAAGAAAGGTACCGGCCTGTACCCCCAGCTCACTATCAATGTGCCAAAGATATGTTATGGGAGATGAAGGAGGCTGGGGGTGATCAGAGATAGTTGTAGCCTCTTGGCGCTCCGTTAGTCCTCGTTGGAAAGAAAGATGGTACTATGAGAATGTGTTTTGACTACAAGTGAAATAGCAGCATTACACACAAGGATGCCTGCCTGTTACCTAGAATTGAGGAGTCACTAGCTGCACTGAAATCCGCTCACTGTTTCTCCACCTTAGATCTCACCAGTGGGTATTGGCAGGTTCCTGTTGCAGAGGTGGATAAAGAGAAGACCGCCTTCACAACACCAATGGGACTCTCTGAGTTTAACTACTGTACATGCCATTCGGGCTGTGCAACACAACAGGGACGTTCCAGGGGATGATGGAGTGTTGCCTCGGGCACAAGAACTTTGAGACCACTCTGTTGTACATGGATGACGTCATCATCTTCTCCAAGACCTATGAAGACCATTTGAAGCACCTGGCTGAGGTGTTGGAAACCCTGTCCAATTTTGGCCTGAAGGAGAAGCCATCCAAATGCCACCTGCTGAAGCCCAAGGTGCAGTACCTAGGTCATTTGGTAAGCGCCGAAGGTGTGGCACCGGACCCTGACAAAGTCACCGTTATCAGGGACAGGCCAAAACCCAGCACTATTCATGAAGTACGACAGTTCCTCGGGTTGGCAGGCTACTACCGAAGATTCATGAAAGATTTCACCAAGATAGCCACACCACTGCAAGACTTGCTAGTGGGCCAATCAAAGAAGATTAAGAACAAGAGTCCTCCGTTTGAATGAAACAATGGACTAGAAGAATCCTTCACTCGGTTGAAGTTGGCACTCATGGGAGATGAAGTCCTGGCCCATCCTGACTATGACCAACTGTTTGTACTCTATGCAGACGCCAGCAACGTGGGATTGTGGGCAGTGGTGTCCCAGGTGTAGAAAGGCAGAGAGAGAGTGATTGCCTACACCAGCAGGAAGCTTTATCCCATCGAAAGGAACCCCGACAACTATAGTTCCTTTAAGTTAGAGCTTCTCGCCATAGTCTGGGCTGTAAAGGAGCGCTTCAAGCCCTACTTGGCATCAGTGAAGTTTACCATCTACACGGACAACAATCCGCTGACCCACCTGGAAACGGCAAAACTAGGTGCATTGGAACAGCGATGGATGGCCCGGTTGTCCAACTACGAGTTTACCATCAAGTACCATGCAGGGCATAAGAACGCAAATGCCGAAGCGCTGTCCAGGATGCCCAATTTACCCAAAGAGGGAGAAGATCCGGAAGCACTAGAAGAGATCGAGTTACAAGCCTTCCACCACCCCGAGGTGACCCAGTACTTCCATTGTATGAGGAACAAGCGCAAGGACAGGCGAAAAGTCACGCTGAACCCATTACGCTACCATGAATGGGCATAAACACAGGATAGTGATCCAGCAGTCTGACTAGTAATGGAGCTACTGACACAAGCTGACTCGCACCCTGGTACAGATGCCACACAATAGCCCAACAGTTGTGCAAGGAGAAGGGCAAGCTATTCATTTATGAAGGTAATCTGTGTCGGAGGAACATAGATCCACACACTCACAAGCTGGTCTGGCAAGTAGTAGTCCCGAGGCGGGATGCGCCAATGGTCTTGGAAGCGTACTACGATGGAGCAGGACACTTCGGATGGAAGAAATTAGACGTTCTACTTCGTGAAAGATTCTACTGGATTGGCATGAGAGAAGCCATTGAGACTTGGTGCCAAGAATGTGGCCCTTGCAACCTGCGCAGGAAAGATCGTAACAGCCAGAGGGCTCCCCTACAACCCATAGTCACCAAACAGCCACTTGAACTGGTAGCTTTGGATCATGTGAAGCTGACTCCAAGCCGTTCAGGCTATGTTTACTCCCTGACCATAGTGGATCATTACTCAAGGTTCCTGGTAGTCGTGCCTGTCAAGGACCAAACAGCAAAAACGGCAGATAAAGCATTTCAACAACACTTTTGTCGACCACATGGTTACCCTGAAAAGGTACTCACTGACCAAGGCCCAGCCTTTGAGGCAGAAGTGTTCCAAGAGTTCTGTAACCTGTGCGGATGCAAGAAAATCAGGACAACACCGTACCACCCACAGATGTAGGACTGAACCCGGAGGGCAGGAGATTGCAAGTCTTCTGTCCCATCCAACACCTGCAGGTACCACAGCAAGTCAAGAGCCTGGGGCTGCCAGAGAGAGGACAGTGCCCATGAAAGGTTCAGGCTGTCAGCCATACAGGTTGAGACTACAGACACAGAGGACTTGTGCAGAGCTTCAGGCAGCAAGGGTCAGATATACAGGGCAGGAGGAAGGCCTCCGAACCCACCTGGCTAAGCGGATCCCAAGCTGCTTCCAGGCTGACCGGACCCCACCATCACCTGTTACCTGTACCCTGGATGGTACCTGAATTCTACCAGTAAAAGGCAAAGGAAACTGCTATTCCTGTGTCCTGCAATTATTTCCTGCACCCCACCGTCAATCATCCCTCTTACCAATTACACTGGGAACCCTGTGGACCAAGCTCTACCTGTGGGGAGCTAAGCTGCAAAACCATCAGCCCCAGAGGACCCCTTTAAGCAGTGTCGGCCACCCCTGACCGAATACCACAGGTGGCGTCACAAACATTAGTACATTAGACTGTATTTCCATTTTCATTAACCCCCTTTTACTGGACGCCCAGGGCCACAGACTGGGTCACTGCCACCGTGACCACCCCTTTAAGAACAGAACCGGCCCGCTACCGAGTACCCTATGGTCCTAGCAGGCGCTCCACACGTAGCTGCGACTCTCGGGCCCAAAGGGGGTGACAGCGACCCACCTGCAGTGTAACCACTTAGAGACCTCAGAGGTCTCAGCAGGTGGATGCTGTGGAGCGCCATACAATCCAACACTGTGTTCCCCTGCATTGTGGCAGCTGGTTGGGTACAAGGCAGTGAACAGGGCTGGAGGATCAGTACTGGACCCATGTTTTATGAGATTTAGTTGGCACTGAAGTAAAATAATGCCAGCTCTGCCCAGTCTGGCACCTTACAAAAATACAATCAGCAATGGCGGAATCAGTGAGGGAATGAGACCTTCTCCACTGGCATCCAGCACACCCTGAGCATCTTTACAGATGAGTTTGTACCAGGTGCCAAGGTAGACGCTGGCAGCATTGGACATTGCAGAAAGACCAAAGCATCCAAGGCAGATAACAGCGCTGCATTCTGTGAGCAGGTCAGGGCATGGGTGACAGTATGCAACAGTACATGATGACAGTCTGTAGCTGTAGCAATCATATGCATCTGGTCTTGTACTGTATAGTCAGAACAGTACCACTCCTCCAGTCCTGCATAGGTACACTGCACAGTACTTCTTCTGTCCTGTATATATACACTGCACAGTACCACTTCTCCTGTCCTGTATATATACGGAATGCCTGCCAGGGCCGTGGGGCACTCGGTACCGGGTCCAGTATTTAAGAGGACGTGTCACGGCGGTGACCCGGTCCGTGGCTCTGGGCACCCATGTAAAAAGGGATATTGATTCAAGTTTATGTTAGTGACGCCACCTGTGGTATTCGGTCAGTAGGGACCGATGCTGCTTAAAGGGGTCCACTGGGGTGATGGTATGGCAGCTAGATGGTATAACTTCCCACAGGCGAAGTAGGTCCCCAGGGCTCCCGGTGTGTAGATAGAAGATGGTGAATAGTGCAGTAAAGAATGAGGACACAGGTTTGTGGTCTTTTACCTGGTTTACGGAAGCTTCAGGCAACCGCAGTCCAGGGCACCATATCACAGGACAGGCAGGGTCCGGCCGGCTTGGAAGCGAATCCAGAGTCCCCTTCACCAGGTGTAGATGAAAGACTTCCTCAAAGCGCGGTGGTGTTGTAGTCCCTTACTGCCTTTGTCTTCTGATAAGGTACTCACAGTTCCTCTCTGTCCCCCATAAAGGTTAGGACATAACCCGTATGACAGGTGACTCAAGCCTTTTTATAGGGTCTCTATCATGACCCGGGCTCTATGTGTCACTGTGTCTCTTGGGTGTAAGGCAGACAGGTAACTTGCAGTTCAGATGTCCTGCTCGTTTCTGCTGTGCCTCTTAGAGTCCGACACGGCCCAGGGAGGTAGCCAAATTACTGCTCTGTTCCCTTGGTGTCACTCTCCTGTGCCTTTTCTCTCCTGCACACTTTCCACAAGTTGTTCTTTTCCTTTCTGTTCTCTTTCTCCAGGGGCTGTAGTACCTCAGACTACAGGGCCTCTTCAGACCTTCTGACACTCTATGTCTGTCTGCTCACTTCTCTGTCTGTATCAGACTGCTGTCTGGCACTAACTGACCAAAATCTCTCTTTCCCTCCAGAGCAGAATGTATTTATAGGGGAGTTCACCCTAAACCAGGTTTACAGCTCCCCCTTCTGGCCTGGAGTATCAACGTGTTGTGTGTATGTGATTACCTGGTGAAAGATATTCTTCATCGCTTCCAAGCGTGACATCACTCTCCCCGTGGGGAAAGCAATGCCACTGTGACGACCAGGACCCTGGGGCGTCACATATACACTGCACAGTACCACTTCTCCTGTCATGCATATATACACTGCACAGTACCACTTCTTCTATCCTGTATACATACACTGCACAGTACCACTTCTTCTGTCCTGTATAGTATACATACACTGCACAGTACCACTTCTCCTGTCCTGTATATGTAAGGTACTAGCAGGAACGCGGGATGCAGTGACAAGCAGGAGGCAGAGCAAGAGTTAACAGGTTTTTTATATATAGTTACCACATCAGTAAATACTACACGCAGGGAGTAGGGGGGTGTAAGTATACAGGCCCACAATGTGTATACGGCAATAAAGCAACAACAACGGGTCAAATAACGGGTTAACTTATCAGTCTCTGGTTCTTGGACGATGGTGGATGGAAAATCCCACGATGGCACCATAGGTGGCGTGAGAAGTCTCTGAACCACTCCTGGAGAAAAGTGAACCACTGACTCGGTGATGAAGCATCCTGGTCTTCCTGCTCGTGGCCTTGTAAGGGGGACAAAGAGACAGCGGGTACCTGCATGCCGGGTCCGAAACTTGAGAGGCTGCATCTTCTGTTCCCAGGGGGAAGCTTTAGTGAGGCAGATCTTTCTCTGTTGCCTGGGAGAAGCTGGAGTGAGGCAGAACTTCCTCCTGACTGAGGAGGTGGAGATATAAAAGGGGAAAGTGCGCGCAGCAGAGCACTTTGTCGCCAACCCAGGGCAGTGCGCACATAGGTGAGCGGCGTGCTCCGCTTCCCCTCCCCCCGACAGAGTACCAGTGCTGTCGCAGGGTCCTACCGTCTGAAGAGGACCGCCGCACTGAGGGGAGCAGTGTGATGTACTGTAAGGGGATGAAGAGAAGGATGGACTCAAATGGGGTTGCCTCTTCTGCTCCGTGTCCGGAACCACCAGTGCAGATACCAGTGTTCTGGGGGGGGAAGCTTACCTGACCTGGACCGACCTTCCCATGTGACAGAAGGGGGCGGGTACCAGTTAAAAGGCACTGCACGCGGGAAGCTGACAAGAGTCCTGGCAGGAAAGTACAGAGCAAAGGTGAGTGAGCAGCCAGCTGCGCCGCAGTCACTAAGCGTGAGGGCCCCCCAACTGAGGACTCTTGCAAAGAGGCTTGACGCTGTAAGTGCCCCCCGAACTGATGCTGACCCGCCAGCCTCTGTGACTGGAGGAGACTCCCCTGACAGGTTAGAGGCAGACGCTGGTGTGGACAGGCCCGGTGAACTGAGCAGTATGCCTGAGCCCCTGAGAGGAGTAATTGGACTGACCGAGGAGTGCAGTATCGTTCCTGCAGTGACTCGTGCTGGACGGAGCTTTGGGACTAAGACTAGTGAGAGCAGGACGTCGTCTCACCCCACACCGTCCTGTTGCCTGCCTTGGGGACCGTGTTTCCGTCATGGACTGGGACCTGAGAGACTGCATGTGCCGCTGTTGACGGTGCCAATGTTGGAGAATTAGACCCATCAATCAAGCCTTCTACAGACTGATAAATTGATATCTGCCTTTGTTTATTTCCTGAAAAAACGTTTAACCCTTTACTTTTTGCATTTAATCCCCCATCTGCTCTTCCCTGCATGGACTGTTTATACCTGTAAATAAACCTTTTACTCTTGGTCTGCCTCAAATCTGTGGCGACTTCCTCCGTGCCTGCTGATTATTGCAAGTGGCGTAGTCGGCAGGATGTCGCACAACGGCACGGAGGCGGCAGACCAAGCAGTTGGGGGAGACCCCAGGTCCAGAATCCTCCTGTGAGCCATGCTAAATAATTTGCCGATATTCTCTGGGAATAATGTGATGTTGTGGAGCTGGACAGAGCGCATCCGAGGGATGATGCGGATGCATCCCATATCGCCGGCCCTGGAAGCAGAGATAGCCATGATGGCCCTAGAGGGGAAAGCCCGGGACTCCATTATGCTTAGACCCCCCAGGCGAGAGACACCCTGGACAAAGTCTTACTGATACTGGAAGAGACGAATGGGGACCCCACTGACGTAGGGGAACTGCGCATGCTGCTGTTCCACCGGGTTCAAAGAGAGGGGGAGATGGAGATGCAGTTTATGAATGTGAGGCGCCCACCAGGGCAATGGGGATACTTGGTACCGGGTCTGGTCGCACTTAAAGGGGATGTCACGGTTGCTGCGACCCGGTCTGTGGCCCTGGGCACTCAAGAAAAGTGGGAAAGTCTTTAAAGGGTTTAATAAAGTCTATTCATGACGCCACCTGTGGCTTTCAGTCAGAGGGGACTGACACTGCTTAAAGGGGTCCTCTGGGGTGGTGTTGTTGCTGCAAGATGGTGACGCTTCCCACAGGTGAAGCGGTGTCCCCAGGGCTCCCAAGGTGTATGGTAAGGATGATGGGCTACTGGCAAATAACAGAGGACACAGGGTTGCAGTCTTTACCTGGCTTACTGGAGTTGTAGTAGGCCTCAGTGCAGGGTACCGGCAACAGGTAAAGAAGGAGTCCAGGCTGACCGGAGACAAGTAGCAATCTCCCTTGGCAGGTCAGTTTGGGAGCCTTCCTCTATGCGCTGGGTTTCTGGTATCTTGCTACCTGTAGTTTGCTGGCAAAGTACTCCTTTCTCTCTCCTGTCCTGGGACAAAACCTGCACAGTAGGCAGCTTGAGCTGTTCGTTTGGGGTCTTTTACTCGGTGACTCCAGGCTCTAACTGCTGCTTTATCTCAGGTATGGTATTTGCAATTAACATGCACACATGCATTATCATGCAGTCCAATGCCCTCCGGTTCTACTGTGGACCTTACGGATATCCACAATCTCGGGCTCCCAGTGCCTGGTTTCTGGGCTCTGGCTGTATTAGGGAAGTTCCCCTAATACAGAGTTTTGAGCTCCCCCTTCTGGCCTGGAGATAGAATATGTTGTGTTTAGGATTTACCTGCCAAAGGGATCCCACTTGTCACCAGGCATGGCACTACCCTCCTCGAGAGGAAGGCAGCATCACTGTGGTACCCGAACTCCTGGGGTGCCACAAATGCCCTGCAGAAACTTCATACTGCCATTACCCATAAGGACGGCGTAGGCGTAGGGCCAATTGACGTTGTGCTGCGGGACCAGCTAGTGACGGGTTTGAGTGACATCAGAGGTGTATCTAGGGTTTCTGGCACCCGGGGCAAGAATTCATTTTGGTGCCCCCCCCAAGGACATATGCCACCTGTCAGCCCCATCATTGCCCTCTCCTCCTCCACCATCCGCATCATTGCTCTCTCCCTGTCAGCCCCATCATTGCCCTCTCCTCCTCCACCATCCCCATCATTGCTCTCTCCCCGTCAGCCCCATCATTGCCCTCTCCTCCTCCACCATCCCCATCATTGCCCACTCCTCCCCCCACATACACCACTCACTTCTCTGCACATTCCCCTGCAGCGCGATACACACACACACACACACCCAATACTGAGCCACACACATACACACATTCACATACACACACATTCACATACACACACACACATTCTCACACACACACACACATGCTCACACACACACATACACACATTCACACACACGCACACACACACACACACATACACACACACATTCACACACACACACACACATTCACATACACACTGAGTGATATTATACACTGTGTTTACAATCAATATGGCCGCCGCAAGGTGGGAAACCGGGGGGCCGTGTAGCGGTATAACCAGACATGTCAGATGTCAGCCAGCTCTCCCATCCCCCTGTACATCATGTGTTATACTCAGTTATACTCCAGTCCTCTCCAGAGCTGCATTCACAATTCTGCTTAGAGGAGCGTTACACGGTGAGATCCCGGCTCTCAGGTTATGAATCACAAGGTCAGGTGCTGCCAAAAATGTGAACGCAGCTCTAGATGTGACTTGGGAAAATGACAATAAATCCCAAAATTAATAGCACAAAGTATTGATCTGTGTCTGGAAAATTATAGGGTCTGTTAGGGGTTGAGACACTTACAGGAGTCCCCATGTCTGAGCCTCTCATAGGGGCACCTGTGTGTGAGAAACGTATGGGGTCCCTGTGCCAGAAACACTCATGGAGCACCCATGTCTGAAAAATGTATGGAGGTCCTATGTCTGACCTACTTATCTCCATGCCTCAAATACTTATAGAAGCCCCTGAGTGTGCAACACTTATAGGGGTCCCCATGCCTGAGATGCTTATAGGGGACTCATATCGGAGACACTTATGGGGGCTCCTGAGTGTGCAACACTTATGGGAGTCACCATACCAGCAGCTATTTTTCTGTCTTCACACATGGTAAATCTCCATAACCCTCATTACAGTAGTGCCATTGAGCCACTTATGGGGGTCCTCATGCCTGAGGCACTTATGGGGGCCCTGGAGTGTGTGACACTTATGGGTTTCCCCATGCCTGACACACTTATGGGGGCCTGTAGTGTGAGACACTTATGGGGGTCCCCCTGACTTAGACATTAGGGGTCACCATACCAGCAGCTATTTTTCTGTTTTCGCACATCAAAAATGTTCAAAACTCTTCTTTGTGCCATTGTACGACACTTCCATCCATGGTGTAGGTCTATGGTAGAATTGGGTTTCTATGGTCGGCCATGTTTACCTCACTTTCACCATTCACACCCCAGTATTACACAGGACAGGCTTCAGTAATAGCGGCCAGAGGTGTCTGGACAGAGTCGGTGCGGCAGCAGACAGGACGGGTCCTTTGTTATGGAGGAGCTGTGTTTGCTCACATCTGTGGGAACAGCGGCAGAGAAGAGTCTCATATAAAGGGGCCTTGTCTGCCCGCGCCCCTCCTGCCCGCGCCCACACATTCACACATTCTCACACACACATTCTCACACACACATTCACACACACACATTCACACACACACATTCACACACACACACACACATTCACACACACACATTCACACACACACATTCACACACACACACATTCACATACACACATTCACACACACCTCTCACCTCTCCTCGCGCTCTGCCGCAGCATCTCATCGCCTTCCTCTGACACAGCCGGCCGCTGAATGATGACGTCGTCCAGCGGCGTGTCTGTGTGAGAGGAAGCAGGAAGACAGATCGCTGGGCAGCAGAGCTGCAGGGATTTCTCCCTGCCCGCCGCAGCCACCCTGCAGGGGCCCCCTCCACCTCTGCACACGTTGGGAGCCGGCGCTCTGCAGCTTCTCTGTGCCGGCTGTCAGCTTTACAGTCGGCACAGAGAAAAGCTGACTCCCTGACTGGGGGCGGCAGAATGCAGCCGCCGGGGGAGACACTGCGGACCGCCGAATTAGGCAACCCGACTGCACCCCCCTGCCGGCTGCGACCGGGGCAAATGCCCTGGCTGCCCCCCCCAGATACGCCACTGAGCGACATGATTATGAAACAGGCCCTGCGGGAGCGCATGCGGGTAAAACCAAGTATGACTTTCTCTAAAGTGGGAAGTGAGATGCGCACACGGGAGCAGGAGCAGGGAGTGATGGTACCGGTGGGGAAGGTCCGGAGCCAGGAGGTAGCTGCCACGACAGCCGCTGCCCTTTAATGAGTGGAAGACTTGAGAAAGGAGATACAACAAATCCATGAAAAATTGGCTGGTAGATGGAGAGGCAGCCAAAGATCATACTGTGACCTTGGGCATGAACGTGCTTAAAGATTTCAGAAGCCTTCTTATTAATGAGTACCCAGACCAGTTCCTGCAACAGAAGAGCATTCAAAGGAGGATTGTCATGATCTCAATGGCAAGAGAACATAGCATAAGCATATATAGGAACTAGCTCTTGGAAGATGGGAACTGAGCTGACCATGAACTAAACCTAACGCACAACTAGCAGTGGCCGGGTAGCATGCCTACGTTGATTCTAGATGCCCAGCCCAGCCGGAGGACTAAATAAAGCTAGCAGAGGAAAATATTAGTCCTAGCTCACCTCTAGAGAAATACCCCGAAAGGAGACAGAGGCCCCCCACATGTATTGGCGGTGAGTTGAGATGAAATAACAAACGTAGTATGAAAATAGGTTTAGCAAATTTGAGGTCCACTTACTACATAGCAGAAGACAGAAAGGGCACTTTCATGGTCAGCTGAAAAGCCTATCAAAAACACCATCCAGAAATTACTTTAAAACTCTGGCATTAACTCATAACACCAGAGTGGCAATTCCCGTTCACAAGAGCTTTCCAGACACAGTAACGAAACTACAGCTGTGAACTGGAACAAAATGCAAAAACAAACATGGACAAGAGTCCAACTTATCTAGTAGTTGTCTAGGAGCAGGAACAAGCACAGAGAGGCTTCTGATAACATTGTTGACCGGCAAGCAACTAACAGAGCAGCAAGGTTATATAGCGACTCCCACATCTTGATGGGAACAGGTGAACAGAGAAGATGAAGACACCAGTTCAATTCCACCAGTAGCCACCGGGGGAGCCCAGAATCCAAATTCACAACAGTACCCCCCCCTCAAGGAGGGGGCACCGAACCCTCACCAGAACCACCAGGGCGATCAGGATGGGCCCTATGAAAGGCACGAACCAGATCGGAGGCATGAACATCAGATGCATTCACCCAAGAATTATCCTCCTGGCCGTATCCCTTCCACTTGACCAGATACTGGAGTCTCCGTCTGGAAACACGAGAGTCCAAGATTTTCTCCACAACGTACTCCAACTCACCCTCAACCAACACCGGAGCAGGAGGCTCAACGGAAGGCACAACCGGTACCTCATACCTGCGCAATAATGACCGATGAAAAACGTTATGAATAGAAAAGGATGCAGGGAGGTCCAAACGGAAGGAAACAGGGTTAAGAATCTCCAATATCTTATACGGGCCGATAAACCGAGGCTTAAACTTAGGAGAAGAGACCCTCATAGGGACAAAACGAGAAGACAACCACACCAAATCCCCAACAGAAAGCCGAGGACCAACACGACGGTGGCGGTTGGCAAAAAGCTGAGTCTTCTCCTGGGACAACCTCAAATTGTCCACCACCTGCCCCCAGATCTGATGCAATCTCTCCACCACAGCATCCACTCCAGGACAATCCGAAGATTCCACCTGACCAGAGGAAAATCGAGGATGAAACCCCGAATTACAGAAAAACGGGGACACCAAAGTGGCAGAGCTGGCCCGATTATTGAGAGCGAACTCCGCCAATGGCAAAAAAGCAACCCAATCATCCTGGTCAGCAGACACAAAACACCTCAGATATGTCTCCAGGGTCTGATTAATCCGCTCGGTCTGGCCATTCGTCTGAGGATGGAAAGCGGACGAAAAAGATAAATCTATGCCCATCCTAGCACAGAATGCCCGCCAAAATCTAGACACGAATTGGGTCCCTCTGTCAGAAACGATATTCTCAGGAATACCATGCAAACGAACAACATTTTGAAAAAACAGAGGAACCAACTCGGAAGAAGAAGGTAACTTGGGCAGAGGAACCAAATGGACCATCTTAGAAAAACGGTCACACACCACCCAGATGACAGACATCTTCTGAGAAACAGGCAGATCTGAAATAAAATCCATCGAGATGTGCGTCCAAGGCCTCTTAGGAATAGGCAAGGGCAACAATAATCCACTAGCCCGAGAACAACAAGGCTTGGCCCGAGCACAAACGTCACAAGACTGCACAAAGCCTCGCACATCTCGTGACAGGGAAGGCCACCAGAAGGACCTTGCCACCAAATCCCTGGTACCAAAAATGCCAGGATGACCTGCCAACGCAGAAGAATGAACCTCAGAGATGACTCTACTGGTCCAATCATCAGGAACAAACAGTTTATCAGGTGGGCAACGATCAGGTCTCTCCGCCTGAAACTCCTGCAAGGCCCGCCGCAGGTCTGGAGAAACGGCTGACAATACCACTCCATCCTTAAGGATACCTGTGGGCTCAGAGTTACCAGGCGAGTCAGGCTCAAAACTCCTAGAAAGGGCATCCGCCTTAACATTCTTAGAACCCGGTAGGTATGACACCACAAAATTAAACCGAGAGAAAAATAATGACCAGCGCGCCTGTCTAGGATTCAGGCGCCTGGCGGTCTCAAGATAAATCAAATTTTTGTGGTCAGTCAATACCACCACCTGATGTCTGGCCCCCTCAAGCCAATGGCGCCACTCCTCAAAAGCCCACTTCATGGCCAAAAGCTCCCGATTCCCAACATCATAATTCCGCTCAGCGGGCGAAAATTTACGGGAAAAGAAGGCACAAGGCCTCATCACGGAGCAGTCAGAACTTTTCTGCGACAACACTGCCCCAGCTCCGATCTCAGAAGCGTCGACCTCAACCTGAAAAGGTAGAGCAACATCAGGCTGACGCAACACAGGGGCAGAGGAAAAACGGCGCTTAAGCTCCCGAAAGGCCTCCACAGCATCAGGGGACCAATCAGCAACATCAGCACTGTCATGTCCCACGACTTGAGAAATCATTTAATGTTTGCATTGTTTGTGTTCCATCCTTTCTTTCTAGGCAGAAGTTTGCCTTTCCCTTTATTTTGTCCCAACTCTCTCACTGTAGTCCTGTGATGTATGTTTGTTCACGCCCTTATTCTCCATTTTGTCATCATCCCCATATCTGTATGCATCCTATTACATGTCCTCTGTTGAATATTCCTTTTTACCTGCTACTTTCATCATAATACAAGAATTTCGGTTAAAGCAATCCTCTTTTCCTGGAGTCTTCTTACATGAGATCGTGGCTGAGTTAAGCTATCTGATAAATCGGTATGAACGTGAGTACAGGTCAATACGGAAGCGCCCAAAAGAAAGGCCTATCCAGGCACCACTGCGTTCTACATATCCATGAGTCAGAATAGTAAAAAGGAATATCCTGCCTTCAGAGACAGTAACTCAAGGTCTGTGCTGAACCCCAGTGGAAAAGGACATTTCCCAGATACACAGTAACCCAGTTCCCAGCCAGACCCCAGCGTGCATAGAAGCACACACTGCAGATAAACAGTGAGAAGTATAACCCTCATCATCCACTCTTCCTGCCTGCAAGCAAATCATGTCTGAAGCAAGGAATACAATGTCCCTACCAGACTTACAAACACAGGAAAGAGACCTAGATCCCCATCCACCAGCTAGTGAAAGAGGAAAACGTACAGTTAAACCTACATGGAAAGTCATGGAGAATTTAGAGACTGAAAAAGGTGTTGTATATCGTGATGTGTCTTCACTGTGGGAGAAAGTGCTGAGTCACATAGACACTGTATCAAGGCCTGCTTCTCATGAGTTACCACTTGAGGGAGCCCTAGAACAATTATGCACAGCATACCAAAGGTATATGGAGAAGACTGACCAATACATTATTCTCCTGAAGAAACTGAATTTGCCAGAGACTTTAAAAGAATTGCAAAGTTTCCAGCAGCTTAATTCTGAAAGGGACTGCACCGTACGCGACATTAAGACAAAGATAGAGGCTAAAATTGCACGGACACCAGATGCATCATCTCGCTCATCCAAATCGTCTAAGCACTCAAAACGCTCATCTAGGTCAAGTTCATCAAAATATTCCACTCTCAGCCAGCAGCTTATAAGGGCACGTGCTAAGGCAGAAACGTCTAAGATACAAGCAGCCTTTGCGCAAAGGAGAGCAGATATGGATGCAGCCACAGCACAAAAGAGAGCAGAAATGGCAGAAATGGATGCAGCCACAGCACAAAAGAGAGCAGAAATGGATGCGGATGCAGCACGCAAGGAAGCTCTGGAGAAGGAATGTGAGCACGCAACAGCCATGGCGGAGTTAAGGATCCTGGAGCGAGCTATCAGTGGGAGTCAAAGAGACAGCATCAGTTTGTGTGAAGTGGAGGCGGAGGACCCTATTGAACGCACAAGAGACTACGTGCTAAGCCAAAATGGCGAACAGCAGATCATCACTAACACTCCTGATGGCGTTCATGCTTCTCCAGGACACCAGGATGCCGATCCACTTACAGAACCCTACACTCAAGGTCAGTACAATGCTCCCAAACTTGAACTTCCTTCGTATTCCAGTATGCGCCAAGACCATGCATCTCATCAAACTCCACAGGCTATTATCTACACGCAACCCAATATACCGGCAGGTCATTATACTCTCGACAACCGCACAGTGCCAGCTCCGCATGTAGCAGAGACTATACCCACCAAACCGGTTGCTGGACTAAATGCATATGCCACTCCATACTTACCCACGTTTCAAGGCCAAGACATCTCCACCCCTATGTACAGCACCGCTCAGCCCACATTCGTGCATCCTAAGTCAGAAAGAACAGACATGTCCGACTTCGCAAGGTACATGATTCGCCGCAAACTTACTAAAACCGGTCTCACAAGGTTTGACGACCAACCTGAAAATTACAGAGGTTGGAAAAATGTCTTTAGAACCGTAACTAGTGACCTCGGCATCACTGCTGCCGAAGAGCTGGACCTGCTAATCAGATGGCTAGGACCACAATCCACAGAGCGTGTCAAGAGACTCAGGTCTGTACATACCAGTAATCCAATGGCTGGTCTCATGGCTGCATGGGAAAGACTAGAGAAAAACTTTGGCAGTCCAGAAGCCATAGAGGATGCACTGTTCAAGCGTCTACAGAGTTTTCCAAAGATATCAAGCAAGGACAGTTCAAAGTTCCTAGAGCTCAGTGACTTGCTGTTAGAGCTCCAGCTGGCCAAGGCAGGCACCCACCTACCTGGCCTCAGCTACCTGGACACTGCTCGTGGAGTAAATCCCATTATCTCCAAGCTACCGTACAACGTGCAAGAAAAGTGGACTACACTAGGGTCAAAATACAAGAAAGACCATCAAGTGTCATTTCCTCCATTCTCCTACTTCTGTGAGTTTATAAAAGATGTGGCAGAGCACAAGAACGACCCAAGCTTTTCCTACCAAGAATCCAGTGGCCCAGCTTCACCTCCTTCTAAATACGTCAGCGCACGCTCGAACGACAGAAACCGCAGGGGTCCAGTGTCAGTGAAGAAGACGGATATTCTTCCCTTACCAACATCAGCCCCAGGCAAGAGTAACAAGGGTGAAAAGATAGAGAACCCAAATCGTGAATGTCCCATCCACAAGAAGCCACATCCCTTAAAAAAGTGCATCGGCCTCAGGAAGAAACCGCTCCAAGAATGCAAGGAGCTTCTAAAGAAGTTCGGGGTATGCTACAGATGTTGTGCTTCTACTGAACACCTTGCTAAAGACTGTAAAGCTACAATTAAGTGCATGGAGTGTGACAGTGAGGACCACGTACAAGCGCTCCACCCATTCCGTCCTGACTCTACACTTACTCCTTCCCCCACCATGAGCCATGGCGGGGAGGACGCAGCTCAAACTGCAAGCCATACCACAATATCTTCTTCATGCACAGAAGTCTGCGGAGAAGACCTCTGGGACAAGTCCTGTGTGAAGATTTGCCTGGTGAACGTGTATCCCAACGGTCACCCAGAGAAAGCCGTGAAGGTGTACGTCCTTCTGGATGATCAGAGCAACCGATCACTTGCAAGGTCAGAACTCTTTGATATGTTTAACTTAAAGGGAAATGCTTACCCTTACAGCTTAGGTACCTGCAACGGTGTTACAGAGGTTTCTGGGAGAAGGGCCAGTGGTCTTACAGCGACATCTCTCGAGAACACCGTCGAGATACCGTTACCTACACTGGTCGAGTGCAACCAGATTCCATCCAATCGAGAAGAGATCCCAACGCCAGAGGCTGCTCTTCATCACCAACATCTCAAGGGGATAGCAAACAAGATACCAGCCCTCAACAACAGTGCAGATATACTGATTCTGCTTGGCAGAGACATTCTCCGGCTGCACAAGGTGCGTCAGCAAATTAACGGACCACACGATGCACCATTTGCCCAACGCTTAGATCTAGGCTGGGTAATCATAGGCAATGTTTGCATACATAAGATGAAGAGACCTAACAACATCTCCTCTTACAAAACACACATCTTGTCAAATGGTCGCAGCACTCATTTCCAACCATGCCCACATCACTACTGGGTGAAAGAGAAAGTGAGCAACACCAAGTGGCAACAGGAATCCTTCAACAACATGAACACACTCCAGTCCTGGGAAGAAAACCTCGGGTCATCAGTGTTCGATTCCACAAGTAATGACAACAAGTTGGCACCCACAAGGGAAGATAAAGAATTTATAAAGGTTATGGATAAAGAATTTGTTCAAGACGACTCCAACAGTTGGGTAGCTCCTTTACCCTTTCGTTTCCCAAGAGTGAGGTTGCCGAACAACCTGCAGCAAGCAACTGCAAGGTTCTCATCCTTAAAGCGTACCCTAAAGAGGAAACCAGAGATGGAGAAGCATTTAATTGACTTTATGCAGAACATCTTTGACAGAAATCATGCTGAACCTGCGCCACCACTGAGGGAGGGAGAAGAATGTTGGTATCTTCCATCCTTTGGTGTCTATCACCCTCGCAAGCCTAACCAGATCAGAGTGGTGTTTGACTCCAGTGCTCAGTTTGAAGGCCTCTCTCTCAATAACCTGCTCCTAACTGGGCCCAACCTGAACAACAGCCTCCTTGGAGTATTGATCCGCTTCAGACAAGAACCTGTTGCCATAATGGCCGACATTCAGCAGATGTTTCATTGCTTCATTGTGAAAGAAGACAACAGAAACTATCTTAGGTTCCTATGGCACAAAGACAACAATGTCAACAATCAGGTCATAGACTACCGGATGAAGGTCCATGTCTTCGGCAACAGTCCCTCACCTGCTGTGGCGATCTATGGACTGAGACGGACAGCCCAGGAAGGTGAGAGAGAGTACGGTTCCGATGCTCGGCAATTTGTAGAGAAAAACTTCTACGTGGATGATGGGCTCAAGTCCTTGCCCACAAGCGAAGATGCAATTGACCTACTCTCCAGGACACAGGAAATGCTATCCACATCAAACCTCAGACTCCACAAGATTATCTCTAACAGTCAAGAGGTAATGAACGCGTTTCCATCTGAAGACCATGCCATAAACATAAAGGACCTCAACTTGGGTTCTGATATTACTCCAGCCACATTTCTCACACAGAAGATTGGAGCTGCTACAGTTCCGCCTGGGAACTTCGATAACAAGGACATTTACAGACGTCAGTGGAGGCAAGTACAACACCTGGCTAACGTGTTTTGGCATCGATGGAAGACCAAATATTTGCACTTGCTTCAAAACCGTCACAAATGGCAGACGCCCAGTCCCAATCTCCAAGAAGGAGACCTTGTTCTCTTAAAGGATAAAGAGGCTCATCGTAATGACTGGCCAATGGGACTTATTACCAAGGTCTTACCCAGTGAGGACGGAAAGACTCGTAAGGTAGAAGTTAAGGTGACAAAAGGGGGCTCTACCCGAACCTTTTTCCGCCCAGTCACTGAACTCGTGCTGCTTCTACGAAAGGAGGACATCACATGAACTGAACATGCTCCTGGACGTTGCTCACGGCGGGGAGCATTCCTCTTCATTCTCCAGTTTATTGAACCTTTAACATTCCCATTGGATTCTGGGTTGGTGGAAGAGTTTGCATGTTTGCGGCTTCCCCAATCTGAAGATGGGTTTTATATACTTGAACTTATCTTTCGGTGTGATCTACGGGTCAACAACAACGAGTTGGACTTAAAAATCTTTTATGTTTATTATTGCATGCATGTTTTCTTCCTCTTGTTTTTTCAGGTTCGAACGACTTCGAAAAATTACGGACATCGTGAAATCCAAGGATTTCAGACGGGGAGTGTCATGTCCCACGACTTGAGAAATCATTTAATGTTTGCATTGTTTGTGTTCCATCCTTTCTTTCTAGGCAGAAGTTTGCCTTTCCCTTTATTTTGTCCCAACTCTCTCACTGTAGTCCTGTGATGTATGTTTGTTCACGCCCTTATTCTCCATTTTGTCATCATCCCCATATCTGTATGCATCCTATTACATGTCCTCTGTTGAATATTCCTTTTTACCTGCTACTTTCATCATAATACAAGAATTTCGGTTAAAGCAATCCTCTTTTCCTGGAGTCTTCTTACATGAGATCGTGGCTGAGTTAAGCTATCTGATAAATCGGTATGAACGTGAGTACAGGTCAATACGGAAGCGCCCAAAAGAAAGGCCTATCCAGGCACCACTGCGTTCTACATATCCATGAGTCAGAATAAGCACCCTTCTTAGTCAAATCGGTCAATGGCTTAGCAATATCCGAAAAACCAGCAATAAATCGACGATAAAAGTTAGCAAAGCCCAAAAATTTCTGAAGACTCTTAAGAGAAGAGGGCTGCGTCCAATCACAAATAGCTTGAACCTTGACAGGATCCATTTCAATGGAAGAGGGGGAAAAAATATATCCCAAAAAGGAAATCCTCTGTACCCCAAAAACACACTTAGAACCCTTCACACACAAAGAATTAGACCGCAAAACCTGAAAAACCCTCCTGACTTGATGGACATGAGAGTCCCAGTCATCCGAAAAAATCAGAATATCATCCAGATACACAATCATAAATTTATCCAAATAATCGCGAAAAATATCATGCATAAAGGACTGGAAAACTGACGGAGCATTAGAAAGACCAAAAGGCATCACTAAATACTCAAAGTGGCCCTCGGGCGTATTAAATGCGGTTTTCCACTCATCCCCCTGCCTGATTCGCACCAAATTATACGCCCCACGAAGGTCAATCTTAGAGAACCACTTGGCCCCCTTTATGCGAGCAAACAAATCAGTCAGCAACGGCAATGGGTATTGATATTTAACAGTGATTTTATTCAAAAGCCGATAATCAATACATGGTCTCAAAGAGCCGTCTTTTTTTGACACAAAGAAAAAAACG
Source organism: Ranitomeya variabilis (assembly GCF_051348905.1). Taxonomy (NCBI): domain Eukaryota; kingdom Metazoa; phylum Chordata; class Amphibia; order Anura; family Dendrobatidae; genus Ranitomeya; species Ranitomeya variabilis. Next base: position 586,923,330 of record NC_135232.1, read on the forward strand.
GCTCCTAAGGGAGATGACGATGGACGAATATGTCCCTTTTCCAAGGACTCCTTTATATATTCTCGCATAGCAGCATGTTCAGGCACAGACAGATTAAATAAACGACCCTTTGGGTATTTACTACCCGGGATTAAATCTATGGCACAATCGCACTCTCGGTGCGGAGGTAACGAACCAAGCTTGGATTCTTCAAAGACGTCACGATAGTCAGACAGGAACTCAGGAATTTCAGAGGGAATGGATGATGAAATGGAAACCACAGGTACATCCCCATGAGCCCCCTTACATCCCCAGCTCAACACAGACATAGCTCTCCAGTCGAGGACTGGGTTGTGAGATTGCAGCCAAGGCAATCCTAGCACCAAATCATCATGTAGATTATACAGCACCAGAAAGCGAATAATCTCCTGGTGATCCGGATTAATACGCATAGTTACTTGTGTCCAGTATTGTGGTTTATTATTAGCCAATGGGGTGGAGTCAATCCCCTTCAGAGGAATAGGAGTCTCCAAAGGCTCTAAATCATACCCACAGCGTTTGGCAAAGGACCAATCCATAAGACTCAAAGCGGCGCCAGAGTCGACATAGGCGTCCGTGGTAATAGATGACAAAGAGCAAATCAGGGTCACAGATAGAATAAATTTAGACGGTAAGGTGCAAATGGAAACAGATTTACCAAGCTTTTTAGTGCGCTTAGAGCATGCTGATATAACATGAGTAGAATCACCACAATAGAAACACAACCCATTTTTCCGTCTAAAATTCTGCCGCTCGCTTCGGGACAGAATTCTATCACACTGCATACTCTCTGGCGACTTCTCAGTGGACACCGCCAGATGGTGCACTGGTTTGCGCTCCCGCAAACGCCTATCGATCTGAATAGCCATTGTCATGGACTCATTCAGACCCGCAGGCACAGGGAACCCCACCATAACATCCTTAATGGCATCAGAGAGACCCTCTCTGAAAGTCGCCGCCAGGGCGCACTCATTCCACTGAGTAAGCACAGACCATTTACGGAATCTTTGGCAGTAAATTTCCGCTTCATCTTGCCCCTGAGATAGGGACATCAAAGTTTTTTCTGCCTGAAGCTCCAAATGAGGTTCGTCATAAAGCAACCCCAAGGCCAGAAAAAACGCATCCACATTGAGCAACGCAGGATCCCCTGGTGTCAATGAAAAAGCCCAGTCTTGAGGGTCGCCCCGGAGCAAGGAAATCACAATCCTGACCTGCTGTGCAGGGTCTCCGGCAGAGCGAAATTTCAGGGACAAAAATAATTTGCAATTATTTCGAAAATTCTGAAACCCAGATCTATTCCCCGAGAAAAATTCCGGCAAAGGAATTCTCGGCTCAGATACAGGTGCATGACAAACAAAATCTTGCAAATTTTGTACCTTCGTGGCGAGATTATTCAAACCTGCAGTTACACTCTGAAGATCCATTACAAACAGGTGGACACAGAGCCATTCAAGGGTTAAGAGGAGGTAAGAAGCAGCTAGACAGCAATTAAGGGCTAGGCAGCAAAACTCTGAGGGGAAAAAAAAAAAAATTTCCCTTCAACACTTCTTTTTCTCCTGCTTCAGCCCAAACAATTAACACTTTGCGGGCCGGTCAAACTGTCATGATCTCAATGGCAAGAGAACATAGCATAAGCATATATAGGAACTAGCTCTTGGAAGATGGGAACTGAGCTGACCATGAACTAAACCTAACGCACAACTAGCAGTGGCCGGGTAGCATGCCTACGTTGATTCTAGATGCCCAGCCCAGCCGGAGGACTAAATAAAGCTAGCAGAGGAAAATATTAGTCCTAGCTCACCTCTAGAGAAATACCCCGAAAGGAGACAGAGGCCCCCCACATGTATTGGCGGTGAGTTGAGATGAAATAACAAACGTAGTATGAAAATAGGTTTAGCAAATTTGAGGTCCACTTACTACATAGCAGAAGACAGAAAGGGCACTTTCATGGTCAGCTGAAAAGCCTATCAAAAACACCATCCAGAAATTACTTTAAAACTCTGGCATTAACTCATAACACCAGAGTGGCAATTCCCGTTCACAAGAGCTTTCCAGACACAGTAACGAAACTACAGCTGTGAACTGGAACAAAATGCAAAAACAAACATGGACAAGAGTCCAACTTATCTAGTAGTTGTCTAGGAGCAGGAACAAGCACAGAGAGGCTTCTGATAACATTGTTGACCGGCAAGCAACTAACAGAGCAGCAAGGTTATATAGCGACTCCCACATCTTGATGGGAACAGGTGAACAGAGAAGATGAAGACACCAGTTCAATTCCACCAGTAGCCACCGGGGGAGCCCAGAATCCAAATTCACAACAGAGGATCTTCCAGCAGCTGATATGGACGGCTCACGCCCAGGAGACATGTAGTGGAGGGAAGCCGCTGGGAACAATAATTGTGCCAGCATCTGTTACTCGAGTCTTGCCCCCAGGACAGACCGTGCTCCCTCTGCCCTTCTGGGCCTGTACACCTCTGGAGGGGGTTGAAGTGCAGATTGATCCCAGCAAGGCCGACGAGATGCCATCAGGTATATTAGATGCATGGACATTAGCTACAGAGCGTGGTGGAACCACCCTAGTGCTTTGTGTGAACTTAGGGTAGAATGACGTTACCTTGCCCCCAGAAGTGAAGTGGCCCACATCCTGGGCAAGCCCGAAGAGCTAGTTTCCTCTGAGGCAGTGCATCTGACTGTGAAGCCACCAGATCCATGGATGGTGACGGTGGAAGCTGAAGTGACACCCAACCCCCAATTAGTGAAGGAGGGGCGACGGATACTGGAACTCACAGATCTGACTCCTCAACAGGTCCTGCGGGTAGAGTCCCTGCTAGGAAAATACCAAGAAGTGTTTGCAAAGCATGAGGACGATTTTGGGTGCAAAACCGCCATAACACACAAAATACCCACCGGAAATGCGCCACCCGTCAGAGAGCGGTACCGACAATTTCCTCCATGGATGTACCAGGAGGTGAAGGGGATGCCGTCTTAAATGATGAGACTATGGTGCTCCGTCCCGAACGCTATAGCACATTACACGGTGACACAGAGGAAGGTGCACATGACATTGAAGAGGAGGTGACAGATGACCCAGTTGTTGACCCAGATTGGCAGCCATTGGGGGAAGAGGGTGCCGCTGCCAGTAGCTCAGAAGCGGAGGAGGATGATCCGCAGCGGCCATCTACATTGCAACAGCTGTCATCTGGCAGGCCCGTATCAGGCCAAAAACGTTTGTCAAAAACAAAAACAGTTTTAGGACAGCGTGGCCATCCGGTGAAAGTAGCACAGCGTGCAATGCCTGAAAATGTATTCCATAGTAGGAAGAGTGTAGTTTGGCAATTTTTTAACCAAGATCCGAATGATCAGTGCAAAGTTATCTGTAAGAAATGCTCAAAGACCTTTAGCAGAGGGAAGAATCTTAAAAATTTAACTACAACGTGCATGCTTAGACATTTAACCAGCATGCACTTGCAAGCCTGGACTAACTACCAAACGTCCCGTACCGTTGGTGCACCTGCTCAGAATGAAGGTAGTCAGCAACGCTACATTGCTTCCCTCACTGTAAGCCCACCGGTTAGGACACCACCAGCAGCAAATGTGGAGGTATCGCCGCAAGGCCAAAGCAGTCAGGGAATCACAAGGTTACTGGTAGGAAACACTGTATGTAGGCCAACATCAAGAATACCATCACCAACCCTCTCTCAATCCGCCATGTCCACCACCACCACCGCTAGTTCCACCATATGCAGCTCTCCAGTCCAGCTCACCCTAAAAGAGACTCTCATTAGGAAAAGAAAGTACTCATCCTCTCATCCGCGTACACAGGGTTTGAACGCCCACATTGCAAGACTAATCTCGTTAGAGATGATGCCCTACCGGTTGGTTGAAAGCGAAGCTTTCAAAGACTTGATGGCCTATACAGTACCACGCTATGACCTACCTAGTCGGCACTTCTTTGCGAGAAAATCCATCCCAGCCCTCCACCAGCATGTCAAAGACCGCATTGTCCATGCACTCAGGCAATCAGTCGGTGGAAAGGTGCACCTCACAACAGATGCATGGACCAGTAGGCATGGCCAGGGACGTTACGTGTCCATCACGGTGCACTGGGTTAATGTGGTGGATGCAGGGTCCACAGGGGACAGCCATAGTGGGACAGTTCTGCCTAGCCCACGGTCTAGAAATAGTTGGCTGTAGGCGTTTGCCACCCCTCCTCCAGAAGCGAAAGCTCGTCCACAGAGCGCAGTCGCACGACCACTCCATCCGCAGCTGCCAGTGTTGCACACGAGGTGTCCCATTATTGAACAGCTAGTGGTAAACGTCAGCAGGCTGTGTTACAAATGAAGTGCTTGGGCGACAACAGACACACCGCGGAAGTACTGGCCGAGTACTTGCAGCAACAAACTCAGTCATGGCTGGGCAGTGTACATCTTGAGGCAGGCAAGGTAGTCAGTGATAATGGAAGGAATTTTATGGCTGCCATAGCTATTTCAGAACTGAAACACATACCTTGCCTGGCTCACACCTTGAACCTGGTGGCGCAGTGCTTCCTCAAAAATTATCCGGAGTTACCAGCCCTGCTCCTGAAGGTGCGAAGACTTTGCTCGCACATCCGCCGGTCGCCCATACACTCCAGCCGTATGCTGAACCATCAGCGATCGCTGAATCTACCCCAGCACCGCCTAATAATCAACGTTGCAACAAGGTGGAACTCCACACTGCACATGGTTCAGAGGCTGTGCGAACAGAGGCGTGCTGTAATTAATTTGTGGGAGGATGCACATACACGGGTAGGCAATTGGATGGCAGACATGGAGTTGTCTGGTGTGCAGTGGTTGAAGCTACAAGACCTCTGTCAAGTCCTTCAGTGTTTTGAGGAATGCACACAGCTGGTAAGTGCAGACGACGCCATCATAAGCATGAGCATCCCCCTAATGCGTCTGCTGATGCAAAGTTTGACGCACATTAAGGAGCAGGCGTCTGCAGCCGAGGAGGAGGGAAGCCTTGATGACAGCCAGCCATTGTCTGCTCAGGGAACTCTCCTGGACGAGGTGGCGGACGAAGAGGAGGAGGATGATGGGGATGAATATTTATGGGAGGAGGATGCTTCTCAGGGGGCAATAGAAACTGGTGGCGTTGCAAGGTCAGGTACAGGGTTTTTGCAGGACACAAGTGATGTTGATTTGTAAGAAAGTGCTCCTCAACCCAGCACAAGCAGTGAATTGACACCTGGAACATTGGCCCACATGGCTGAGTATGCCTTGCATATCCTAAAAAGGGACCCCCGCATTATTAAAATGATGACCGATGACGATTACTGGTTGGCCTGCCTCCTGGATCTACGATATAAAGGAAAATTACAAAATATCATGCCACATGAGAACCTTGAGTAAATATTGGCTACCAAACAAGCAACTCTTGTAGACCGTTTGGTTCAGGCATTCCCAGCACACAGCGACGGTGATGGTTCTAACACGAGCCTTAGGGGGCAACATGGCAGAGGTGTTAGAGGTGCACAAATCCGAAGTGGCATTGGACAGAGGGGTTTTATGACCAGGTTGTGGAGTGATTTCGCAATGACCGCTGACACGACAGGTACTGCTGCTGTTATGATCCGGTGACCTTGGAGCCGCATGAGACTTTCTCAGGAGTAGGTGGAACCTGTACTGACCGCAAACCCTAAACTGTCACCGCAACTAGAAGTAGCCGTGGGGTGTACCTAACACATCCTAGACACCTCGACACAGCCGGAGGACTAAATACCCCTATAGATGGAAATGGGAATTCTATCTTGTCTCAGAGCAGAACCCCAAAGGACAGGCTGCCCCCCACAAATATTGACTGTGAGTATTAGAGGAAAGACACACGCAGGCAGAAATCAGGATTTAGCAAAAGAGGCCACGCTAGCTAAATAGGAAAGGATAGGACAGAATACTAAGCGGTCAGTATTAAAACCCTAAAAATATCCACAGCAGATAATACAAAAATTCCACCATCTAACTAAAGACATGGAATGTATATCTGCATCTCCTGAGAATCCAACTTGACTGAAATATCCAAACACAGTCTAAGCTGGACAAGAAAAAACATTGAATAGTACTGAATTGTAAAGCACACAGCATGTGTGCTGCAGAAACAAAACCAGACACTTATCTTAGCTGATTTAGCAGCAGGGCAGGAGGAACCAGACAGAGATGCAAAACCTCCAAGAACAATGGACAACTGGCAAGGGCTAATGAATCCTGCACACCTAAATATCCCAGTCAGAGCTGCAATCAGCAGGGACACCTGCCCAGGATTGCAACCCAGGGACAACTGCATTACTACCAACAACCACCGGAGGGAACCCAAGAGCAGAATTCACAACATGCTGCATCGATTCAAAGTGACAGGAGACAGCATTTGTCCAGTATGGTTACAAATTACTTTTCCTCCCTTATCGATGTTCTCCCTCACAGGTCATTCCCCTTTGATTACTGGGCATCTAAAATAGACACCTGGCCTGAATTGGCAGAATATGCATTATAGGAGCTCGCTTGCCCTGCTGCTAGTGTGCTATCAGAAAGAGTCTTCAGTGCTGCTGGTTCAATACTGACCGAAAAAAGGACACGTCTGGCTACCCAAAATGTTGATGATCTAACCTTCATTAAAATTAACCAATCATGGATTTCAAATTATTTTGCCCCACCTTCCCCTGCTGACACGTAGCTTGCCTGAAAAGTGTCTTGCTTTTGGCCTCCTCTTACTGACTTCTCCAATTCCTCCATTTGCAATGTCCACCATAGGCCATTTTTATACCTCCCTAAATGGGCTGACTCCCCCCACAGGGCCGTAGTCACCACCTGGCGCAAACACCCGTGCGAGTGCTGTTTGCCTGGACAGGTGGGTGGACCTGGAATCCTGCAGCGCCAAATGGGTTTTTCTTCAGGTCTCTGTAAAACAAAGCAACTTTCATGGAAATGTTAGAAGCAGTCTTTTTAAAACTTCTTTGTAAAACCAGTAGGAAGCACCTTTAAGAAGGTGCAAACTGTGTACAATGGAGAGTTTGTGAGCCATTCACTGTCCATGACTTGAATGTCTTTAAACAAAATGCAACTTTTGAAAAATATAGTGCAAAAATATAAAAAAATAGTGAGGTATTGGTTGATATTTTGGCCAAAATACGCAAACTCGTAACCCACACCCTGCAGTGCATTTGTTCCAAGATCTGGGCAGGTAAGTCTTGCTGCCTTTTTTTTTTCTGCTGTTGAAAATTGAATTTTTGCAGACCTTGAGTCTTTAGTGGCTTTGCTATTTAGTTTAGTGATAGGACTCGTAAGCGTGGGGACCCTTGGCGCGGGTTACGAGCTTGCATATTTTGGCCAAAATATCATCCGATACCTCACTATTTTTGTATATTTTTGCACTATATTTTTCAAAAGTTGCATTTTGTTTAAAGACATTCAAGTCATGGACAGTGAATGGCTCACAAACTCTCCATTGTACACAGTTTGAACCTTCTTAAAGGTGCTTCCTACTGGTTTTACAAAGAAGTTTTAAAAAGACTGCTTCTAACATTTCCATGAAAGTTGCTTTGTTTTACAGAGACCTGAAGAAAAACCCATTTGGCGCTGCAGGATTCCAGGTCTGGATACACACCTTGTAGCCCGCCCAAACCAACATAGAGGGTTAATGATGGGTCCTTCACATCCTTGCTTTTGTTATAAAGTATTGATTGACTTGAGTATTAATTGCACTACCTCAGTATTGAAAGACTTGAATGTTGACTTGTTGCACTTTGCTAGTTAGAATTATATGTTGCATGATAGAAAGTTAATATAATAAAGAGTTAATATAGTGAATGAGAATAAAATTGAGACTTGAGCTTAGACAGTGTTGTGTGCAGATAGGAAAATAACTCATGATGCACTTTTGAATGAAATGGAAAAGATACAGAGAGCCCGTGGGGGTTGGTTGAAAGTTCTGCACCTGAATAAAGAAAATACTTGTTTTGCACTTTGAAGCTTTAAGATAGTAAACCCCTAGCGGGTAATAGCCTTTCATTTCATAGTTAGTTAGTTATTTCACTGTTATCTATTGTTAAAAGTACGTGTACCATGTAAATAGTTCTTGCAACGTTCAAGTGTCCTTACCTCCCATAAAGGGAAGCTCCAGTTCCATTATTAATTAGTATTAACTTGTTTTATAAGTTTAAAGCATTCCAAAAACTGTAAGTCTTTTTGCTAATCTGTATTGTTCTTCTTCTTTTCCCTGTTCGGGAGTACTGGAATTAACGGGGGGGAGATGTGAATGAGAATAAAATTGAGACTTGAGTTTAGACAGTGTTGTGTGCAGATAGGAAAATATCTCATGATGCACTTTTGAATAAAATGGAAAAGATACAGTGAGCCTGTGGGGGTTGGTTGAATGTTCTGCACCTGAATAAAGAAAATGCTTGTTCTGCACTTTGAAGCTTTAAGATAGTATACCCGTAGCGGGTAATAGCCTTTCATAGTTAGTTAGTTATTTCACTGTTCTCTATTGTTAAAAGTATGTGTACCATGTAAATAGTTCTTGCAATGTTCAAGTGTCCTTACCTCCCATAAAGGGAAGCTCCAGTAGATATAACTGGTAGTCTGTAGGGAAAGTAAGTTAGTTCCTGACAGAGCTCCAGTGAGTGAGTTCTTGCCAGGAAACAGACTGTATCAGTTTGAGGCAGAGAAGAAGGTTTTACGGAGCTGCGTAGCCTCAGTGCAGCAGTTCATGGAAAGAGACATTGAGAAAGCCGAATTGATTGCAGACAGCATGCAGGAGAGCAAAACACAGGAGAGGATATTAGAGGGAAACCAGCCTCGAGTAGGCTGCCTCCTTCTGAGGCACAAAAACCGGTAGCCGGAACACCGAGGATCGTAAGGCCCTCTACGACTTACATAAGAGACCGGCAGGACAGCTGAACTCTACGTTATCTGTCCGACCTAACACCCAGGAGGCACGGTGGCACCCCTCAGAGGCCGGGACGTGCTAGAGTCCCTATAAACAGCCTCAAGCCACCAGTCATACGGGTTATGTCCTATCCTACCAGGGGACAGAGAGAGAGATAACATCTGTGAGGACCTTATGTGAAGCTTTAAACAGTAAGGGACTATACAACCACGGCGCTAAAGGAAGGCTTTTGATTTCCACCTGGGTAAGGGGACTCCTAACTTGCCTTCAAACCGGCTGGACCCTGCCTGCCCCGTGATCTGGTGCTCTGGACTGTGGATGCTGAAGTCTTCAGTAAACCAAGGTAAAGAGACTGCAACCTTGTGTCCTTGTTCTTTACTGCACTCCTCACCATCTTCCCTCTACACCACGGGAGCCCTGGGGAAACACTTCACCTGTGGGAAGTTATACCATCTAGCTGCCATAACATCACCCCAGTGGACCCCTTAAAGCAGCGTCGGTCCCCACTGACCGAACACCACAGGTGGCATCACGAACTTAAACTTCATTCCCTTTAAAGACCTTTCCCTTTTACATGGGCGCCCAGGGCCACGGACCAGGTCGCCACCGTGACATCCCCCTGTGAACCGCAGGACCCGGTACCAAGTACCCCACGGCCCTGGCCGGGGCACTCCAGTAGCTTCTGTAGTGGTGAGGAGGCAGCGGGGTCAGTGCAGGCTGTAGGCTTTCCTGAAGAGGTGGGTTTTCAGGTTCTGTCTGAAGGATCCGAATGTGGTTGATAGTCGGGCGTGTTGGGGCAAATAATTCCAGAGGATGCGGATATTTGGGAGAAGTCTTGGAGGCGGTTGGGTGAGGAGCGAATAAGTGTGGAGGAGAGGAGGTCGTGGGAGTACGGAGATTGCGTGAGGGAAGATATCGGGAGATTAGTTTAGAGATATATGGAGGAGACAGGTTATGGATGGCTTTGTAGGTTAGTATTAGTAATTTGAACTGGATACGCTGAGGGAATGAGAGCCTTGGGGGACTCCAACAGAGAGAGGGTGGGATTAGGAGGAAGTATGGGAGTTGGAGAAGCTGAATGTGCAATTGGAAAGCCATGAGGAGATGCAGGATAGGGCAAGGTCTTTGATGCCAAAGGAGGAGAGGATCTGTAGTAGGAGGCAGTGGTCAACTGTGTTGAAAGCACAGGACAGGTCTAGAAGGAGGAGTACAGAGTATTGTCCGTTAGCTTTGGCTGTAAGTAGGTCATCAGTAATTTTGGTCAGGGCTGTCTCAGTTGAGTGATGGGGGCGGAAACCAGATTGTATATTGTCAAAGAGCAAGTTAGTTGAGAGATGCACAGCTAAGGATGTGCAAATTCCCGAAGTGAAGTCTCACCACTGCGAACCGCGTACAACATCGGATCAGCGCTACAAAGAGAGTCAGCAGATGTCAGATGCACCGACCGGTAAGTACTGTAGAGGTCGGAGGGTAACGGGGAATTGGTCTCAGGAGATGCACAGTCCATATGCACAGGGGATAGAACGATGGAATGCGGGTCTGTAAGTTGGCGTCGGTCAGTGGAGAAGGATTCAACCTTCTCCTGTAGCACACACTGGGTACCCGCCAAAAACCCCGTTTCCACGTGCTCCATCTCTTTTATATTACACCAGCCTCCAACAGTCAGGTGTAAAGGTTTACTCTGGTCAGAAAGTGCTTCTACTGACAAAAATGGTGACAGTCCCGACAGTTCCGGTCCAGTCCAGACATGCAAGAGAGACCACTATTCAGGTCCATCTTCCTACATTCCACTACTCCTTTTGCTCACCATTCCACCGACGAGATTTTTGGTGAAACACATGGCCGTCTTCCTCTCGTTAGTACCTTTTGCTGCCAAATGAAATGTTCCTGTTTGAAACGATAGGGGGGTTTGCCTGATGTTGTTCGTTTGGAGCGTTGTAAATTGGAAAAAGTAGTGGAGTCCCCTTGAGCGGTAGAATCAGGTTGTACAGAAGGGAGCAATGGTGAATCTGTATTCTTGGGATCAGATTCTTTGGGGACCCCAGGTCTTGGTTCCTCACACTCCTCATCCTCTTCTTCCTCTACTATCATGGGAACTGGCTCAGGAGTCTCTGATGTCTCTTCTGCTCGTACTGGGTCTTTTGATAGACAAGGCTGAAGCATGTTCCAATGAACTATCCGATAGGGTGAGCTCTGTTCTCCTTCAGGCTGAATCTCATACACAGGCTCCTTGGAGCTGATTCGTCATTTTACCCGGTTTGGGTCCTTTTCCCACCGATTTTCCAGCTTGTCTTGAGGATGTCTTTCTCGCACTAAGACACAGTCTCCGACCTGAAGATCTGTTGTCTGTGGTGGAGTCCTCTCAGCATGCTCCGACTCCCGAAGCCTGGTCTGTACCAACTGATGCAAAGTCTGCAGGAAGTGACGATGTTCTGGATCCCAGTCCTTGGGTAGTCCTCTTCTGGATCCAAATCTAACTAGGTGATTCCCTTTCCAGCCCGACTGAATAGGAGAGAATAGGGGGGTATAACCTGTGGTTTGGTGTACTCGATTATTGTATATCCACAGCAGATCTGATATATACTCAGGCCACCGGGCCTTCTGATCTTCTTCCAGAGTTCTCAACATTTGAATTAATGTTCGATTGAAATGTTTATAGGCGCCGTTTCCCTGAGGGTGATACGGTGTGGTGCGGGATTTGTCAAACAGGTACATACGATGTAATTATTCCATCACTTTACCCAAGAAACAGGCACCCTGGTCAGAATGGATCCGTTTCGGACATCCGTAAAGTTGAATTACATTTTTACAAATTGCATGTGCAGCTGACTCCGCAGTTTGGTCTCTGGTTAAAGTCACAACAGCAAACTTCGTGAAGTGATGTACCATCACTAAGCAATGTTCATACCCCTGGTGGGCCGGCCCGATGGTCAGATAGTTTATCACTAACAGCTCCAGGGGGACGGATGTCACAATGGACTGTATAGGGGCTCTCTGCTCCAGCGGTTTAGCTAATTCACATGTTCGACATGCTCTACAAGTCTCTTCCACGACCGCCTTTAGCCAAGGATGATAAATGAACCATTGTAACCACTGAAAAGTCTTCTACTGACCAAAGTACACTCCTTTTTCATGTGCTTCGGTGGCTATCTCAGACAGCAGCGCTTCTGGGACTATGACTCGCGAGGTGGCACCCAGCTCCACCTGAGTCTCCTGGGACAGGCTATTTCTCTCCGCCAAACTGGGAAGTCTCTTTAAGGTCACACACCTTCTAAGCAGAGCAAGCTCACTATCTTCTTGTATCCCGGAACAGGCCCAAGACGCCCCCTGTGTCAGGATTTGTACCTGGTAGAGAAAAAAGTACCGCACACTCAAAGTTGATATGATGTGAAAAAGGGGATATGCCAAATTTATTTACACACAAAAAAAGGAACAACAATTGCCACTGTGATAGTATGTAGAAAGGAACCCGACGTTTCGACCCTCCCGGGTCTTATTCATGGGGTTACTTAACTCTTTTGGTACACATATAAAGGTGTGGCAGTGTTAGAAGGCAAGACAATGGTCCTTTTAAGGCATAACCTTGTAAATCCAATGGTGGCTCCTATGAGATAAGTAGAGGAGTCCTGTTTAAGGTAGGCTGCGGGGGTTTCAGCTTGCAGAGCTGTCCTGTACTATCCTGGGTCTGGGGGTCAGCGGCGCATCCCGCGCCCAGCTGTGTGGTCCTGGATTGGCAGTTCATAGTACAGGACAGCTCTGCAAGCTGAAACCCCCGCAGCCTACCTTAAACAGGACTCCTCTACTTATCTCATAGGAGCCACCATTGGATTTACAAGGTTATGCCTTAAAAGGACCATTGTCTTGCCTTCTAACACTGCCACACCTTTATAGGTGTACCAAAAGAGTTAAGTAACCCCATGAATAAGACCCGGGAGGGTCGAAACGTCGGGTTCCTTTCTACATACTATCACAGTGGCAATTGTTGTTCCTTTTTTTGTGTGTAAATAAATTTGGCATATCCCCTTTTTCACATCATATCAACTTTGAGTGTGCGGTACTTTTTTCTCTACTATTTTTTTTTCTCTACTATTGACTTGACCTCACGGTCTGATTTACCAGCACCTCTACCCTCTTGACCAGAGTGCACACCATTACCCTCGTTGATAGGATTTGTACCTGGTCCTGCAATGCCACCACCATTCTGGCGAGATCTAGGAACCTGGGAACCTCCTCACTTTCCAGTTCTTCAGTCTCTATTTTGCTCGGGTTTAGCATGTTTTCCCCTAGATAGGGCATCTGCATGAGTGTTCTCTGCACCTCTTTTGTAAGAAATTTTGTATAGAAACTTTGCCATTTTGGCCACCCATCGTTGTTCCAGAGCTCCCAGCCTCGCATTTTCCAGGTGAGCCAATGGGTTGTTATCTGTGCATACCAGCACTTCAGAACCGGACAAATATTTCGCAAACCTCTCCGTCATAGCCCACACCAACGCCAGCAGCTCCAACTTAAAGGAACTGTAATTGTATGGATTACGTTCAGAATCGTGAAGGGACCAACTTGCGCAAATGATCACCTTCTCTTTCCCGTGCTGTATCTGTGACAAGTCCAAGCAAACTCCCATCGGTGTGGAGAATAAATGGTTGAGAAAAGCCCGCATAGGCCAACACAGGAGCTTCTGTCAATGCCTTCTTCAAATCTTGAAAAGCTTCCCCCTGGTGTTCCTTCCAGCCAATGTTCCAGTTCTTTGCCCCTGAGGTCACTCATTTAAGCAGCTCCAGCAGCAGTCTTGCTCCGCGGGCAAAATTCTTCACAAAGCGGCGGTAATACCCGGTCAGTCCCAGGAATGCTCGAACATCTTTCATCGTCTCTGGAGTGGGCCAAATCCTCTATCACCGCGATCTTCTCTCGGGATGGTTTCACCCCGTCAGCAGAAACAACATGGCCCAAGTATGCAATCTGAGTGCGAAAGAAATGACATTTATAAGATTTTACCTTTAATCCGTGCTTCTGAAGGCGACTCAACACCTATTCCAGTCGTTGGAGATGTTTCTCAAATAAAGCAGCGTAGACTATAATGTCATCTAGATAGGTAATCGTGGCTTCAAAGTTCACCCAGACACCTTTCCATGAGATGTTGAAGAGTTCCAGGAGTGTTGGCCAAATTGAACGGCATTCGATTGAATTCAAACAGACTCATGGTTAGAATAAAAGCAGTCTTTGATCGATCCCGTTCAGACATCGGCACTTGCCAATAGCCACTGGCGAGGTCCAACGTAGTAGAAAATTTGGCTTTTCCTAGCGCAGACAGGGATTCCTCAATCCGGGGTAATGGGTATGAGTCTCTCACGGCACAAGCATTGAGTTTCCGATAATCCACACAAAAACGCAAAGTCCTGTCCTTTTTCCGCACCAGCACTATCGAAGCAGCCCAGGGACACCACAGGGTATAGCTGTGGTGTAATTTGCCGTTCTCTAATGGGCACGGTATTTTCAGTAGGTATCTCGTGTGTGATAGCTGTGGTGCAGCCAAATTCGTCTTCATGGCGAGCAAACACGTTCCTATAGCGCCCTATCAGAGCTTCCAGCTGTTGCAGCCTGGCTCCTTATCGAGCTCCACTACGCATGCGCGGTTTTCCGGCAGCTTGTCGGCTTTTTTCTGAGTTCTTTGGCATCTAATGACTCACCGGATATGACCTTCTTGTGGCATATTTAGACCCGCCTGTTCCTCTATCGATTACCGCTCCACTATACCGGAAGTATCCCGGCGTTCCTTATATCACAAGTATGAGATTTCTGTTCGGGTTTATGGACTCTGGTGCAATTCTATCTCCAGTTACTGCTTATTTAATGAATGATGGTTATTATTTTTCCCTCCTTAGCATTCTGGCTAGTTCCACTATTATATTTTCCATTAAACCACTCTCCTGTGACATACAGGTATTTATGCGTTTTGTGTATGCTATGGCACGTTTAAGGAAAATCCCGTTTTTTAGGATAATTCCATCATTTTTTCAGCTGACGTATCTTACCTTACTGATGTTCCTGGGCTTTATGATGTCTAGTATATACCGTTATTTTCTAGTAAACAGGTATGGGACTCATTATTTGATTAATTAATTTTTTTGTATACTATATACCGGTTCCTTTTTAAGGCATTTTGGATATTTGGTTGTATGGTCCCCCTTTTTTTCTGTGGAGGTCCCTTGGGATTTCTGATGGTCTTATTCATTTCTTTTATATACTCTTCTATATACTTTTTTTTATATTTCTAGACATTTGCATGTTTCCTGGTGGTGCATTTTACATATATACCCCATAAGAATATATATTATTTCTGGTCACCTTATATTCTTGATCTACTTGGTTATGGTTCTCTTTACAGCAATTACAGCCTCTGACTAGTGACTGGTTCCCAGTTTCTTATGTGCTCTTCATTTTTGTTTGTGTTGTTGACCTGTTATTTATATGATGATGTTAATCATTTGTTTATTTATTTTTTTGTTTAATTTATATAGATTACCTTGATAAAGGCAACTTTGCCAAAACGTTGGATAATATCTGTATAAACTACTTCGTCGGCTGTCTAATAAACACAGTTTAATTGGAACTCTTCCTGTTTTGAGACTTATTGTGTGCTGAAGGTTATCTTTCAACATATTCATTATTTTCCTTCAAGCACCATAATACTCCAATTGAGTGCATCAACTTTTAACCTTTGGACAAAATAAAAGAGCGCCATCACAGCCCTCATGCCCAAAATGCACCGGCCTATAACAGTACAGAGCTCATTCACCCTGGTCATCTAGTGGTTCTGGATGATGAGGATTAGGAGGAGGATAACAGCAAACAGATCAAATCTGGAAGCGTATACCCATGTGTGGTTGTGAAGAGGTGCATGAGAATACACCTCCCCAAAAGAGAGAATGTATTTGAGGTTATGTTTCGCTGTTTTCATTTGGTGGTGTACAGAAGTCTTTCCCAATCCAGCCCTTGTTCATTTTTATAAGAGTCAGCCTGTCAGCATTTTCAGTTGACAGGCGGATGCGCTTATCTGTTATAATTCCACCAGCCGCACTAAAAACCCGCTCTGACAGAACGCTAGCAGCAGGGCAGGCCAGGACCTCCAAGGCGTAGAGAGCCAGTTCATGCCACGTGTCCAGCTTGGATACCCAATAATGAAAAGGTACAGAGGAATCACGGAGGACGTTTGTATGATCTGCAAGGTACTCCCTCACCATCTTCCCAAACATTGCACTTCTTGTGACAACACCCCTTGCCTCTGTGCCGTCACGATGGGAGGGTCTGAGAAAACTGTCCCAGAACTTTGCCATTGTTCTCCTGCCTGATCTGGATTGTACTTCTGTCTTTTTCTTTTTTTTAGTACACCTCTCTGCCTCTGGTAGAAGAGATTGAAAGTTTTCCTTGTAGTGTGGGTCTAGAAGTGTCACCAACCAGTAATGAGTGTCACCCAAAATTTTTATAATCCGAGGGTCACGTGAAATGCAGCGCAACATAAAGTCAGCCATGCGTGCCAGACTGCTAACAGGAAAGACTTCCGTGTCCTCGCCAACAGGACGACTGACCACGCTGTCCTCCTCCTCCTCATCCTCATCCTTCTCCTCCCTGTCCTCAGGCCATCCCCGCTGAACAGACGGTATGACAGCTGTGTTTGTAGTACCGTCTATAGCGCATGAAAGTAGCTCCTGTTCTTCCTCCTTCTCATTGACTACCAATCCATGTTGAGAAGATATGTATTATGCCGCTGTTGCCGTCTTCCTCGCCCTGTCATACTTACCTGTCTTCGGCGTCCCGGCGCGCCTTACCTTCTGCAGCGTCTTCTCCTCGGCGCTTGCTCCCGGCCTATGCTGCTTCGCGCGCACGCACGCTAGGTTCAAAGCTGCGCACTTCTAACCTTCGGCCGGCGCTCCTTATCGTCCTCTCTATGGTCCAAGAGGACTTGTACCCAGATGTGCCGCACTGCATCGGGTATTTAAACTACTTCCTGCCGCCCCTCTGTGCCTGATGATCATTTGTGCTAACAAGTGCTTTTGGCCGCTCGAGGTCTTTGTGTGTTCTTTATCCTCTGACTTTGGCTTGTTCTTGTTTCCGCAGTGCCTCGCCAGTTGCCGTGTTTCTGCTGTACCTCTCCTGTCCCTGAGTCTCCGCAGTATTCTTGTCAGTCCCTGTACCTCTGCAATACCTTGTCAGTCCCTGTGCCACTGCAATACCCTGTCAGTCCCTGTACCACTGCAATACCTTGTCAGTCCTCGTGCCGCTGCAACACCCTGTCAGTCCCTGTACCGCTGCAATACCCTGTCGGTCCCTGTGCCGCTGCAATATCTCGTCAGTCCCAGTGTCTCTGTAGTGTCTCCATCAGTCTCTGAGTTACTGCAGTGTTCCTGTTAGTCTTTCTGTCTCTGTCATACCCACCAGTTCCGTTTTTCTACAGTACCCACCCATCCCGAGTTCCTGCCTCCCCGCCAGTCCTTGGTCTTTTTCCCGTCCTGGTCCTCCAGCTTCCGTGGCGATAGTCCCCCACGGGCCTGCCCCTAACTCTCCCTGTATAGGGGGTGGTCTATCTGGTCAGTTCGTCTGTGGGGGGTTCGTCGTCACGGTCCAGAGGGTCCACTTTTTGTTTAGAACCATCACAGTATCATCAGGCCATGGACCCCGCTGGTATCTCCGCCACTCAGAAGGAATTACTTTTTTTGCGAGAGAATCAGACCAGAATCATGTCCTTCCTAAAAAACATGGAGTCTCATCTCGCAGCTTTACAGTCTACTGATCCTGGGAATGCCTCACAGTTGGCGGCTCTTCAGCAGGAGCTTGGTCAACAGCGGGACTCTCAGTCCCATATTTTGACTTATATGGCCTCTGTGGATAATTGGCTTCTCTTCCTTCAAAATGCTTCCTCTGCTCCTATCCAGGCCTCTGCTCCGCAACCCTCGCCCTGTCTAGCCAGGCCACCTCGGTATGGTGGGGATCCTGTTATGACCCCAATGGCAGAGGGTCTCAGGAATAAATACCAAGTCTGCAAACATAAAAAACCAGCTCATAGGGCAGTGGTAACTGGGCTGACCATATATCTAATCCTAGCACCACAAATAGAAGTAGCCGGGGAACGTGCCTACATTGGTTCTAGACGTCTCGCGCCAGCCGGAGAACTAACTAACCCTAGAAGGGAAAAGAAAGACCTTTCTTGCCTCCAGAGAAAAGACCCCCAAAGTTGGATACAAGCCCCCAACAAATAATAACGGTGAGGCAAGAGGAAAAGACAAACATAAGAATGAGCTAGGTATTTAGCAAAGAGAGGCCCACTAGCTAATAGCAGAATATAGTAAGATAACTTATATGGTCAGCAAAAACCCTATTAAAATATCCACGCTGGATATTCAAGAACCCCCGAACCGTCTAACGGCCGGGGGGAGAACAACAGCCCCCTAGAGCTTCCAGCAAAGTCAGAAATCACATTTAGTACAAGCTGGACAAAAATAGAAGCAAAGCAAGTAACTCAAAAAACAAAGAAGCAGGACTTAGCTTAATTTTGCAAGAGCCAGGACCAGCAGACAGGAGCAACAGAAGGATCTGATTACAACGATGCCAGGCACTGGACTAAGGATCCAGGAAGTTTAAATAGCGACACCCCTGGACTAACGACCCAGGTGAGTGCCAAACTGAAGAAAGACAATCCCAGAGTCATATCACTAGTGACCACAAGAGGGAGCCAAAAAGTCTAATTCACAACAGGATCCAAAATTATGTCGCAGGTTTCTCAATCAGTGTCTACTACACTTTGAGTTGTCCCCATTACTATACCATACCGACCGAGCTAAAATAGCTTTTGTGGTTTCCTATTTGGAGGGCGAAGCTTTGGCCAGGGTGAACCCTCTCTGGGAGTAAGATGATCCGGTTTAGATACCTTTCGCAAGGTATTTGATGAACCTGGTCGTTTGGTTTCTACTACAGAGTCCCTTTTCAACCTTTACCAGGGTACCCTCTCTGTAGCTCAATATGCCAACCGTTTTCGGACGCTGTCTTCTGATTTAGGTTGGAACAATGAGGCGTTGGTTGGAGCATTTTGGCGAGGTCTGTCTTCCCGTATTAAGGATGAGGTGGCGGGGCGTGATACTCCTACTGCTTTGGATGACCTTATTTCTTTGGCGACTCGCATTGACATACGCTTTCAGGAGCGTTCTCGTGAGGTTGTCAGAGAGAGGAGATCCCCGCATTTATCCCCAGTTATACGAGGAGCTTCCGTTTCCCAAACCACTGCAGTTTCTTCATCCTCTTCTCCTGAGCCCATGCAGGTAGATCGCCTCAAGCCCGCCGAACAACGTCGAAAGGAGAGACTCGCACAAGGCTTATGCTTCTATTGCGGCAGCGCCTCTCATCTTCTGCGTTCCTGCCCCCAGAAGCCAGGAAACGCCTCCGCCTAGGACAGGTAAGAGAGGGCTCCCTAGGTAGTTATGATTCCTCTCCACCTTTGATTTTGTCTGTTATTTTGCACATGGGTTCCAGCCGCTTCTCTCTTGAGGCTTATGTAGATTCTGGTGCGGCTGGGAATTTTGTTCAACTTGAGCTGGTCGAGAGGCTTGGGATTCCTGTCAGATCCTTAAAGGTTCCTAGGCAAATAGCGTCTGTCGATGGTCAGCCTTTGTGTGAGGTTGTTACTGCTGTCACCGAGGATGTTGAGATTCAAATTGGAGCCCTACATCATGAGAAGTTGGCTTTTTATGTTTTACCGTCTTTATCCCATACGTTTCTTTTGGGACTCCCCTGGTTAAGGAATCATGAACCTACTCTGAACTGGTGTACTGGAGACGTCCTATCCTGGGGACAGTTTTGTCAAAATAGATGCCTGCTTCCCGTCAAGCCTGCTAGTTCATCTCCCCCGGCTCCGGAACTAGCAAATCTACCCGCAGCTTATCACTCTTTTTCGGACGTCTTCAACAAAAAGGAGGCAGAGGTATTACCACAGCATCGTCCATATGACTGTCCCATAGATCTTATATCCGGTTCTACTCCTCCCAGGGGTCGCATTTATCCTCTGTCTCCCTCCGAGACTCAAGCCATGTCTGAGTATGTCCAAGAGAATCTGGCCAGAGGCTTTATTCAGAAGTCCTCTTCACCTGCAGGAGCTGGTTTTTTCTTCGTCAAGAAGAAGGATGGTTCTCTTCGTCCCTGCATTGATTACCGTGGCTTCAATAATATCATCATTAAAAACAAGTATCCACTTCCTCTCATCCCAGAACTCTTTGATCGTCTGCAAGGAGCACGAGTCTTCACTAAACTGGATCTCAGGGGAGCTTACAATTTGATCCAAATTCGTGCGGGAGACAAATGGAAGACTGCATTTAACACCAGGGACGGTTATTATGAGTAGTTAGTGATGCCCTTTGGTCTATGTAATGCCCCTGCAGTTTTTCAAGAGTTGGTGAATGATGTATTTCGGGACCTACTTTACACCTGTGTTGTGGTGTATTTGGACGACTTCCTTGTGTTTTCACTGGATCTGCTTTCTCATAGAAGAGATGTGCAGCAAGTTCTTCTTCGTCTGAGAGAGAATCGTCTTTATGCAAAACTTGAGAAGTGTGCTTTTGAACAGTCATCCCTGCCATTCTTGGGTTGCATCATCTCCGATTCTGGTCTGTGTATGGATCCGGGTAAAGTTTCTGCCATACTCAACTGGCCTCACCCGCTTGGGGTTAAGGCGATTCAGCGTTTTCTAGGATTCACGAATTACTATCGGCAGTTTATTCCTTACTTCTCCTCTTTGTCTGCTCCCATCTCCTCCCTGATTAAGAAGGGCGCCAATCCTCATCTTTGGCCAGCAGAGGCCGAAGAGGCTTTCCAGTCTCTCAAAGAAGCATTCGCCTCTGCTCCTATACTCCATCGCCCTGAAGCTAATAAACCCTTCTTCCTAGAAGTTGATGCCTCTGCTATCGGAGCGGGAGCTGTGATTTCTCAGAGGTCCTCTTCTGGTCGTCTTGTGCCTTGTGGCTTCTTCTCCAAGATTTTTTTCGTCTTCTGAAAGAAATTACTCCATTGGTGACAGAGAATTATTGGCCATCAGATTGGCATTGGAGGAGTGCAGGTATCTGTTGTTACACCCCTTTATCATCTATACGGATCACAAGAATTTGGCATATATTCGTTCTGTGCACAGACTGAATCCACGGCAGGCCAGGTGGGCCTTGTTCTTCACCCGATTTGACTTTGAACTTCGCTTCCTGCCTGGTGATAAGAACTTCAAAGCCGACGCTCTTTCCAGGTCCTTCTTATCGGTGGATGCTGAGGAGGAGTCCACGCACATCATTGACCCCACCAGAGTCATCACACTTGCTCCGGTCTCTATGACCTCTTTACCTCCGGGTAAAACTTTTGCTTCTGAGCGGAACAGGAGACGTGTTTTACTCTGGGGACATGCCTCCAAGCTAGCGGGTCATGTCGGTTTCAAGAAAACTCTCGATTTAATATCTCGCTACTACTGGTGGCCGACTCTTTTGAAGGATGTCCGAGATTTTGTCGTCTCCTGCCCGTCCTGTGCCAAGAACAAAGTTCTTCCAGTGGCTACTACTCCGTGGCAACATATTGCAATGGATTTCATAACTGACCTGCCTCGTTCTTGTGGTTGTACCGTCATCCTCGTGGTCGTGGACCGTTTTTCTAAAATGGCTCATTTCATTGCTCTTCCTGGTCTGCCTTCAGCTCCTGTGCTGGCGAAGATTTTTGTTCAACATATTTTTCTTATTTATGGTCTTCCACAGCATATTGTTTCTGACCGTGGAGTTCAGTTCACCGCTCGATTCTGGAGATCACTCTGTAAGTCGTTGAACATCTCGATTGTGGAGAGTACTAATCAGATTCTGGTTACTTATCTCCGGCATTTCTCCAACGCTCATCAGAATGATTGGTCTAACTTACTACCATGGGCTGAGTTTGCTTATAATAATCAAACCAGCGGAGCTTCTACCAAATCTCCATTTTTTGTCATCTATGGACAACATCCTGGTCTTCCTCTACCGGTTCCTCCCGTCTCTACTGTGCCGGCGGAAGATCTTCTGTCTAGAAAATTCTCCAGGGTCTGGCAGGAGACCAAGTCTGCTTTCGAACTAGCTCAGCATAGGATGAAGAGGCATGCAGATAAAAGGCGTCTCGATTCTCTTGTATTCCATCCTGGGGACAAGGTCTGGCTTTCTTCCAGATTTATTCGCCTTAAAATCCCTTCGCATAAACTGGGTCACTACTACATTGGTCCTTTTCAGGTGTTGGCACATATTAACAACGTTTCTTACAAACTTAAGTTACCTGCCTCCCTTCATATTCCTAACTCTTTTCATGTTTCTCTCCTTAAGCCTGTAGTGTTTAATCAGTTTCATACCTCAACCTTTTCTTCGCCTCCGCCTGTTTCCGCGGACAATGTTTTTAAGGTTAGGAACATTTTGGCCGTGAAAAAAGGAGGTAGAACTTTGTTTTTGGTCGACTGGAAAGGTTTCGGTCCTGAGGAGAGATCCTGGGAGCCTCGGGAGAACATTCAGGCTACTCGAATTTTAGCTAGGTTTTTCTCTAGCCTAAAGAGGAGGGAGGGATGTAAAGACGGGGATGCTGTCGTGCCGCCGCTGCCGTCTTTCTCGCCCTGTCATACTTACTTGTCTTCAGCATCCCGGCGCGCCTCACCTTCTGCAGTGTCTTCTCCTTGGTGCTCTCTCCCGGCCTCTGCTGCTCGCGTCCACGCTAGGTTCAAAGCTGCGAGTGCGCACATCTAACCTTCGGCTGGCGCTCCTTATCGTCCTCTCTATGGTCCAGGAGGATTTGTACCCGGATGTGCCGCACTGCATCAGGTATTTAAACTGCTTCCTGCCGCCCCTCTGTGCCTGATGATCATTTGTGCTAACAAGTGCTCTTGGCCGCCCGAGGTCTTTATCCTCTGACTTTGGCTTGTCCTTGTTTCCGCAGTGCCTCGCCAGTTGCCGTGTCTCTGCCGTACCTCTCCTGTCCCTGAGTCTCCGCAGTATTCTTGTCAGTCCCTGTACCTCTGCAATACCTTGTCAGTCCCTGTGCCGCTGCAATACCCTGTTAGTCCCTGTACCGCTGCAATACCTTGTCAGTCCCTGTGCCGCTGCAATATCCTGTCGGTCCATGTGCTGCTGCAATATCTCGTCAGTCCCTGTGTCTCTGTAGTGTCTCCATCAGTCTCTGAGTTACTGCAGTGTTCCTGTTAGTCTTTTTGTCTCTGTCACACCCGCCAGTTCTGTTTTTGTACAGTACCCACCTATCCCGAGTTCCTGCCTCCCCGCCAGTCCTTGGTCTTTTTCCCATCCTGGTCCTCCAGCTTCCATGGCTATAGTCCCCCACGTGCCTGGCCCTAACTCTCCCTGTATAGGGGGCGGTCTATCTGGTCAGCTCGTCTGTGGGGGGTTCGTCGTCACGGTCCAGAGGGTCCACTTTTTGTTTAGAACCATCACAATATGAAGCTGGACTGAGTGTAATCCCCCTGTATGGTTCCTTGCTCCATGTCCACGTGCTCTGCATGCAATACATCCTCTTTAATTGTGAGCAGAGAGGTTTTCAGAATGCTGAGAAGCGGGATGGTGACGCTAATTATGGCGTCATCGACGCTCACTATCTTGGTGCAGTCCTCAAAGTTTTGGAGGATGGTACATATGTCGGACATCCATGTCCACTCCTGAGGTCTTATGTGCGGAGTCTGAACTGAATATCAATGGCCTTGTTGATGTTGGTAGTCAGCAACTGCCCTCTTCTGCTCACAAATCCTTTCCAACATATGCAGCGTAGAGTTCCAGCGCGTGGGGACATCACACACCAGCCGGTGAGCTGGAAGCTGCAAGCGCTGCTGAAGTACGGCAAGGGCGGCTGAAGCTGTAGCTGACTCTCTAAAATGGGCAGACAGATGGTGTACTTTCACTAGCAGATCCGGCAGCTCCGGGTAGCTTTTCAGAAAACGTTGAACCACGAGGTTAAGCACATGGGCCAAGCAAGGTACGTGTGAGCTCACTTGCCTCAGAGCCGCCACCAGGTTATGGCCATTCTCACACACGACCATGCCTGGCTGTAGGTTCAGCTGTGTCATCCAAACATCTGACTGCTCTTTCAGCGCTGTCCACAACTCTTCTGCATTGTGCGGTTTGTCACCTATGCAGATTAGCTTCAGCACAGCCTGGCTGAGGCAGTGCTGCAGTGCTTCCAGCTTCTGACTGATATGTTGATTTCAGAGATGGAGGATGAAGAGGAGGAGGAGGTACAGGAGCTGTAGACAGTGGGGGCAACCCTGATTGACATAGGTCCAGCAATCCTCAGCGTGGGGAGGATGTGTTCCATCCCAAGGTCCGACTGGGTCCCGGCTTTCACTATGTTAACCCAGTGTGCCGTCAATGAGATGTACCATTCCTGCCCACAAGCACTTGTCCATGTGTCCGTTGTTAGGTGGACTTTCCCTGTAACAGCATTGTTGAGGGCATGGGTAATGTTGTGAGACACATGCTCGTGTAATGCCAGTACGGCACATAGGGAGAAATAGTGGCGACTGGGGACCGAGTACCTTGGGACGGCCGCTGCCATCAGGTTGCGGAAAGCTTCCATCTCAACGAGCCTAAAAGGCAGCATTTCTTGCTCAAGAGGAAGAGAAATATTAGAATTTAGGACTGTGGCCTGTAGGGTGTTGGCTGGGTATTTTCTCTTGCGTTCCAAAGACTTGGTTATAGACAACTGAAGGTTGTGCTGGGACAAGGACGTGGACGGGCTTGATGATGGTGCTGCTTGACTGTGGGCCACAACAGGTGCAGGGCTAGAGGCATCTTCACATGCACGGTGTACTGGGGATTGGCTTCTACGCAAAACAGTGGAAGAAGCAGTGGTGTGACATGTAGGCAGTGGTCCTGGAGCCTGGGATTCGGCCCACAAAATCGGGTGCTTTGCTGCCATGTGCCTGATCATGCTGGTGGTGGTCAGGCTGGTTGTTTTGCTACCCCTGATGATGCGGGCATGGCATGTGCTGAAAATGGTCTGTTTGGGGTTATCGGCAGAGTCTCTAAAAAATAATCAGACTCGGGAAGATCTAACAGTTGGAATGGCAATTTCTCTCATGTTGGTGTTACGGGGAATGGATGCACGCCTTCTGTCTGTGGCCACCACATTGCTTCTTCCTGCCTGTTGGGGTGATATGCCTCCTTCCCCATGTGTGCTGCTGCCCTCGCTCTGCATGTCCTCCTGCCAGGTTGGGTCAGTCACATAGTCATCCACCACCTCGTCTTCCACATCTGCACCCTGCTCCTCCTCCTAACTTTCTGGCAATTGTGTCTCATCATCGTCCACCTCTTCTGACACTTTCCCACCATCGCTGTTGCGTGACCGGGGCTGTTCAAAGCTTTGGGCATCTCTACATGTGATCTCATCTGCCCCCACTTTAAGTTGACCGGCCGATAGTTCTGAATCTTAAAATGGAAAACTGAACAGCTCTTCAGAGTGTCCAAGTGTGGGATCAGTTGTCTCAGGGCACTAGGCATGGTGGGAGGAAGGAGGATCAGGGCAAGGAATATCCGGGCCACAATCACGGCAATTCAAACTTTACCGTGTGGAAGACATGGTGGTGGTGATGGTGGCTATGTGACTGGAAGCATTATCTGCTATTCAACCAACAACCATTTCACACTGCTCTGGCTTCAATAGTGGTGTGCGGCGGTCCCCTAGAAACTGGGACAGAAAGGTCGAGCGAGAAGATGTGGGTGTTTGTTGTTGCCCACTTTCACCTTGGCCACGGCCTCGTCCTCTGCATGCACCATCATCATCACGTCCACTTCCCCGTCCCTTGCCCCTTGCCTTGCCCATTTTAAATGGACTACTGCACTATTTCAAATGCTCAACACAAATATATTTATTAGTAGTGTAATAATATCTGATCAGTATGCCTGCAAATCTATGATTTTTGAAAACCAAACACCAGGCAGGCCTCAGCCTGACATAACAGATGTTATTCAATTTTTGGGCACTTTTTTGTGAAGTTAATTTATGCAAAATAGTGCTGTATATAAATAGAGTAACAGACAGCAAAAAAGGGTTACACCGGCCTACAATGCCCAAACTTGGGGCACGCAGATATATCAGGGCTGTCACGGAAATACCACACTGGCAAATATGTGCCATTTTATATTTTTTTATGCTAAATAGTGCTGTATATTATTAGAGTAACAGACAGCAAAAAAATAAGTACACCGGCCTACCAAACTTGGAACAACCAGATATATGAGGGCTGTCATGGAAATAACACACCAGCAAATATGTGGCCTTTTAATATTTTTTTATGCTAAATAGTGCTGCAAATAATAAGAGTATCAGACAGCAAAAAAAGTGGTACACCGGCCTACAGTGCCCAAACTTCGAGCACGCAGATATATGAGGGCTGTCACGGAAATACCACACCGGCAAATATGTGGCCTTTTTATATTTTTTTATGCAAAATAGTGTTGTATATAATTAGTGTAACAGACAGCAAAAAAAGTGGTACACCACCTGGCCTACAATGACCAAACTTGGAGCACGCAGATATATGAGGGCTCTCACGGAAATACCACACTGGCAAATATGTGGCCTTTTTATATTTTGTTAGACTAAATAGTGCTGTATATAATGTGAGTAACAGAGAGCAAAAAAGTGATACACCGGTCTACAATGACCAAACTTGGAGCACGCAGATATATGAAGGCTCTCACGGAAATACCACACTGGCAAATATGTGGCCTTTTTATATTTTTTTATTCTAAATAGTGTTGTAGTGACCAGGAAAGCCATTACTAATGTATGTTATATATTATATGGTAAGTGTGTTCTCTATTCCTTACATGATTACACTTGCGACATCGGCTCCTTGTCTTGCCTTGGGAGGAGGTAAACTATTTAATTCTATGCTGCCCTCTCCTGCCTTATTTTGGTATTACAACTTGTAGTACTATACTGCCCTAGTCTGCCTTAGTTTGGCATTGCAACGTGTTTTTCTGATTTGAAGATAAGTGGCAGTTGGAGGTGGTGCGTGTGGGACAAAAAGTACTTTATGTACGGTTTTGGTGAGAGGTAGAATATTGGGGCTCCTGGATTGGGACAAGAGGCGTGTACAAATAGTACCCTATTCGGAGTGCCCTGCTTCTTACAGCAACAGAGTGCTGAAACAAGAGAAGGAATTGCAGAACTGCGCAGCAGATTCCCTGGATACTCCGATCTGAATAAGGTCAGTTTGATCCTCCTCCTTCATGCAGCACAGTTAGCAAAATGAAAAGTTACCACCATCCTCCCAAGGCCGGGACCGAGACAAGGCTTTTACCGTCGCAATTGTAGGAAAAATGTTATCAGCTACCCATAACTGTTATTGAAAAATATAAGGATTGTTACAAGTCTTCAGTAAAGTTCATCTTTCAAGTTTGCACGAGACCCCAGTGTATGCTTCTTTCGTTCGCAGCCTCATCCCTTGTGGGCATCAACATAACTCACAGTTTCATATATCCGTCATCTCCCCCTTTATAATTGCCACCGAACCTAGGGATTGTTAGAGCCATCGGAGTCACCGTGACTGAACCATCCTCCGAGATACTAGGCCCTGCATCTCACAAGGCGGTGCGTCATATATAATTAGAGTAACAGACAGCAAAAAAAGTGGTACACCGGCCTACAATGCCCAAACTTGGAGCACGCAGATATATGAGGGTTGTCACGGAAATACCACACTGGCAAATATGTGGCCTTTTTATATTTTTTTATGCTAAATAGTGCTATATATAAATAGAGTAACAGACAGCAAAAACAGTGGCAAAACGGACTAAAATGCCAAGAATTGGAGAAAGCAGATATATGAGGCCTTTTTTGGTGAATTTGAAACACCAACAAAAAAAAGTGGCACAAGGCTAGCACACACAACTATGCTACGTATGCCTGACAAACTATGATTTTTAATCAGGCCTCAGTCTGACAGAACACACTGTATATTATTTTTTTGGGGGGGTGAATTTTTGGGAAAAAAAATGCAACTAGGTACTTAGTAAAGAAGCTGCAGCAGCAGCAGCAGCAGCAGACAGTTATAGAGCTTTGGGAAGGATGCAGTGGGAGTAATGGACGCACATACAGTGCCTGCAGGCCTTGCACTGATGTGGATATGCTGTGCCCTGCCTGCCTAGCGCTGCAATATCGGGACCCACAAATTAGCCCTAAAAAGCACTGTTGGTTTCTCAGGAGTTGTGGAATTAACAGTTGCAGACCTACACTACCTCCAAAAACCATGATTCTGACCCTATCTCGGCAGCAGCTCTCCCTACTCTCACTGAATCCGGAGCTGAATGCGGCGAGCAGGACGGTGCCAAGTCTCTTATACCAGGATGATGCTGTACGGCTCAGCCAATCACTGCACGACCACAACAAAGATGGCTGCGTAGTTTCATGGCCTGGCAGACAATCCCTGCACCGTGATTGGGTCTCTAAAGTCGGCCAAAAATACTGGGTGGAGACTGCAGTTACCGCCGAATAATCCCGGAAATGCTCGCTGCTCGCCAAGTACGCCGAGCATAGTGATACTGGGGCGAGTAACGAGTAGTGGCGAGCACATTCGCTCATCACTAAAAATAACCAATAAATTTCATTCAACTTCACAGTTTTGTTCCACTTGTTGTTGATTCTTCAGCAAAAATTTACATTTGGTATCTTTATGTTTGAAGCATGATATGTGGGAAAAGATTGAAAAGTTCCAGGGGGCCAAATACTTTCGCATGGCACTGTATATACACTGCACAGTACCACTTCTCCAGTCCTGTATACTGGGTGTAATCCTCAGTATCTGTATTATTCTGTATATATACACTGCACAGTACCACTTCTCCTGTCCTGTATACTGGGTGTAATTCTCAGTATCTGTATTATTCTGTATATATACACTGCACAGTACCACTTCTCCTGTCCTGTATACTGGGTGTAATTCTCAGTATCTGTATTATTCTGTGTATATACACTGCACAGTACCACTTCTCCTGTCCTGTACACTGGGTGTAATTCTCAGTATCTGTATTATTCTGTATATACACTGCACAGTACCACTTCTCCAGTCCTGTATACTGGGTGTAATTCTCAGTATCTGTATTATTCTGTATATATACACTGTACAGTACCACTTCTCCTGCCCTGTATACTGGGTGTAATTCTCAGTATCTGTATTATTCTGTATATATACACTGCACAGTACCACTCCTCCTGTCCTGTATACTGGGTGTAATCCTCAGTATCTGTATTATTCTGTATATATACACTGCACAGTACCACTTCTCCTGTCCTGTATACTGGGTGTAATCCTCAGTATCTGTGTTATTCTGTATATATACACTGCACAGTACCACTTCTCCTGTCCTGTATACTGGGTGTAATTCTCAGTATCTGTATTATTCTGTATATATATACTGCACAGTACCACTTCTCCTGTCCTGTATACTGGGTGTAATTCTCAGTATCTGTATTATTCTGTATATATACACTGCACAGTACCACTTCTCCTGTCCTGTATACTGGGTGTAATTCTCAGTATCTGTATTATACTGTATATATACACTGCACAGTACCACTTCTCCTGTCCTGTATACTGGGTGTAATTCTCAGTATCTGTATTATTCTGTATATATACACTGCACAGTACCACTTATCCTGTCCTGTATACTGGGTGTAATTCTCAGTATCTGTGTTATTCTGTATATATACACTGTACAGTACCACTTCTCGAGTCCTGTATACTGGGTGTAATTCTCAGTATCTGTATTATTCTGTATATATACACTGCACAGTACCACTTCTCCAGTCCTGTATACTGGGTGTAATTCTCAGTATCTGTGTTATTCTGTATATATACACTGCACAGTACCACTTCTCCTGTCCTGTATACTGGGTGTAATTCTCAGTATCTGTATTATTCTGTATATACACACTGCACAGTACCACTCCTCCTGTCCTGTATACTGGGTGTAATTCTCAGTATCTGTATTATTCTGTATATATACACTGCACAGTACCACTTCTCCTGCCCTGTATACTGGGTGTAATTCTCAGTATCTGTATTATTCTGTATATATACACTGCACAGTACCACTTCTCCTGTCCTGTATACTGGGTGTAATTCTCAGTATCTGTGTTATTCTGTATATATACACTGTACAGTACCACTTCTCCAGTCCTGTATACTGGGTGTAATTCTCAGTATCTGTGTTATTCTGTATATATACACTGCACAGTACCACTTCTCCTGTCCTGTATACTGGGTGTAATTCTCAGTATCTGTATTATTCTGTATATACACACTGCACAGTACCACTCCTCCTGTCCTGTATACTGGGTGTAATTCTCAGTATCTGTATTATTCTGTATATATACACTGCACAGTACCACTTCTCCTGCCCTGTATACTGGGTGTAATTCTCAGTATCTGTATTATTCTGTATATATACACTGCACAGTACCACTTCTCCTGTCCTGTATACTGGGTGTAATTCTCAGTATCTGTATTATTCTGTATATATACACTGCACAGTACCACTTCTCCTGCCCTGTATACTGGGTGTAATCCTCAGTATCTGTATTATTCTGTATATATACACTGCACAGTACCACTTATCCTGTCCTGTATACTGGGTGTAATTCTCAGTATCTGTATTATTCTGTATATATACACTGCACAGTACCACTTCTCCAGTCCTGTATACGGGGTGTAATCCTCAGTATGTGTATTATTCTGTATATATACACTGCACAGTACCACTTCTCCTGTCCTGTATACTGGGTGTAATTCTCAGTATCTGTGTTATTCTGTATATATACACTGCACAGTACCACTTCTCCAGTCCTGTATACTGGGTGTAATTCTCAGTATCTGTGTTATTCTGTATATATACACTGCACAGTACCACTTCTCCTGTCCTGTATACTGGGTGTAATTCTCAGTACCTGTATTATTCTGTATATATACACTGCACAGTACCACTTCTCCTGTCCTGGATACTGGGTGTAATTCTCAGTACCTGTATTATTCTGTATATATACACTGCACAGTACCACTTCTCCTGTCCTGTATACTGGGTGTAATTCTCAGTATCTGTGTTATTCTGTATATATACACTGCACAGTACCACTTCTCCAGTCCTGTATACTGGGTGTAATTCTCAGTATCTGTGTTATTCTGTATATATACACTGCACAGTACCACTTCTCCAGTCCTGTATACTGGGTGTAATCCTCAGTATCTGTGATATTCTGTATATATACACTGCACAGTACCACTTCTCCTTTCCTGTATACTGGGTGTAATTCTCAGTATCTGTATTATTCTGTATATACACTGCACAGTACCACTTCTCCAGTCCTGTATACTGGGTGTAATCCTCAGTATCTGTATTATTCTGTATATATACACTGCACAGTACCACTTATCCTGTCCTGTATACTGGGTGTAATCCTCAGTATCTGTATTATTCTGTATATATACACTGCACAGTATCACTTATCCTGTCCTGTATACTGGGTGTAATTCTCAGTATCTGTGTTATTCTGTATATATACACTGTACAGTACCACTTCTCCAGTCCTGTATACTGGGTGTAATTCTCAGTATCTGTATTATTCTGTATATATACACTGCACAGTACCACTTCTCCTGTCCTGTATACTGGGTGTAATTCTCAGTATCTGTGTTATTCTGTATATATACACTGCACAGTGCCACTTCTCCTGTCCTGTATATGTAGCGCCCCCACTGCCGCAGGGCCGAGGGGTACCCGGTACTGGGCCTCTGAGTCTCTGCTCTGAGGTTGTCACGGTGGCTAGGCCCGGTCCGTGACCCTGCTGAGGGGCGTACAGTAAGTGATGGTTGTAGATGGTGGTGGTGGTGCGGTGCAGTAAATAACGAGGACACCAGGTTGCAGTCTCTTTACCTCTTTACTGAAGGTCTCTGGGTCCTCAGTCCGAAATACGGTTCACCGGGCTGCGGAAGTCCGGCCGGTCCAATGGCACCTCCAGAGTTCTCTTTGCAGGTGGAAATCTGTGCCTACCTGCTAGCGCTATGTGTTGTGGTCCTTCCCTGCTGTGCTTACGGAAAGTCCCCACAACTGTTGTGTCTGTTTCTTAAGTTCCCTCACAACTCGATTAGATGATGTTCTGCTAATCTTCCGTCCCTCCCTGATGTTACGGTTAGGACGGCACCCGTATGACGGGTAGGCTCGGAGCTCTTCCGGGACCCTAGAGTCGCCCCTCTCCACAAGTTGCCCCCCAAGACTGCATAGGTGATTTAGGTGAGACAGCCCGCCTATGACTGACTGTCCTGCCGTTGGTTTGAAGTATTGCCTGAAGCTGAATATAGTAATACTTCCTCGGCGTTCCGGCCGCCGGTTGTGCGCCTCAATAGGATGTTGCCTCGGTCTTACAGCACGACTCCTACTGGTATTTCTCCTTCTTGCTTTGATCTCGTTTCTCACTCAGCACAATATATCTCGCTTCTTTTCCTTTCTTAGGGCACCGCCGCTATGCTGAGCCGGCACGGTCCCGTGACGTTCCTTCTTGTAGCCAGGCCTCTGTCAGGGTCCCAAACCTGACAGGGACCCTACCGAATCTTCCCCCACAACACCCTCTGCCACCAGGTGTTGTCTGGTCCAACCCAGTCAGCTTTCTGTCTAACTTCCTGCCTGACCCCCAGTTTACCCACACGGTGAGGAGTGGCCTAATAAATAGCACCCTTAGCTCCCCCTGGAGGCCCGACTGTGAAATGTATTGGTGTATGTGATACCTGGTCAGATGAACTCCTTCAGTGCCATAAGACGTACCATAGCCCCCCTTAGCGGCGGAGCCACAGTACTGCAACGACCAGGACTCTGGGGCGCTGCACTCCCCCCCGGTTAAATCCAGTACTCTTGGACTGGGAAGAAAACAACAATACATGTCAGCAAAAAGACATACAATTTTTGTGAGTGCAATAACAATAAGCATATTTGAACAGAGCTTCCCTTTTTGGGAGGTGAGGACACTTAAACGTTACAAACATGGTTAAATACTTTTAAAGAACTTTTCTATAAATAACTCTTCTTACCCAACCGGGTATTCTACTAAGTGCAAAATTTTTAAACATTAATTCAACATTGCCTTTAAGGATGTACACTCTAAATCCACTAAAGACCTTCTTATAACACATTATAAGGCTTGAGCAACTGTGCTACATTCTCCTACTTTACATCTGCAGGACCGCCTGTCCTAACGGCTCCAGACCTACTGCCTCTCCTTTCTATCACAGGACCGCTCCTTTCTGCCCGAGCCTTCTGTCCTTCCACTACTATACACAGTATAGAACATGTTTTTCTTTCAGTTTGAGATCACTGAGCCATCTCTATATGGCTCCTAAGAGGACTCGCCACTAACCTCTACGGGTTCACTTCCTGTCCTCATCCTTCCATTAACATTATTGAACATTTCTTACAATCAACTAGTTGGATACATATAACTTTTACACATGAGCATCATCATCATTTTCTTTTTGTCAAGACATTATTGCCATCTATCTGTCTTAAAGCAATACCATTCTTTAAGTGCAACAAGTGAACATCCCCTTTAAGAGGGGATCCAGTCTGTATGAGGTAGCACATCTTCTCAAGCTACCAGTCCGTACTCAGCAAAGGCTCCGGTGCGGTATCTTCGCAAAGAGTCCTTCTTTAAGTAAAACCAGTAGGGAGCACCTTTAAGAAGGTGCAAACTATTTACAAGCAGTTTGTATCATGCACTGTTCATGATTGCGGCAGTTCTTGGTAACGGAACAAAAGGTAGGAAAAACAAACCAAACAGCAGAAACAATAGGGATCCCGGGTCAACAAAGGGATCCCTTTAAGAGTTAACCCTGGACGGGTTTAGCAGCAACATAACGGGAAAACAATGAACTATTTACATATTATGCAGAGTTTTAAAATCTTACTCTTGTGATGCGGAAGGTGGTTTTTGGTTCCCGGACGATGCAGCACCTGTGCTGGTAGTTGGTCTCTCAGATGCCATCAGATCAGCCGGTGTCTGGATTTGAAGGCTTAGGCTACGTTCACATTTGCGGTGTGCGCCGCAGCGTCGCCGCCGCAACGCACAGCGCAAATGTGAACACATGCACAACGCTGCTTTTTGCGCCGCATGCGTCCTTTTTTCCATTGATTTTGGACGCAGCAAAAATGCAACTTGCTGCGTCCTCTGCGCCCCGACGCGGGCGCCGCAGGGACGCATGCGGCGCAAAAAGCAAGTGCACCGCATGTCCATGCGCCCCCATGTTAAATATAGGGGCGCATGATGCATGCGGCGCCGCTGCGGCGCCCGACGCTGCGGCGCTAGCCGCAAATGTGAACGTAGCCTAATCCTGCTTGCAAGTTCAGCAGCCGCTACAAAGCGTAAGGTGGTGACAGTAACAAGATCTGGCAAATCTGGATCAGTCATGATCGGGGCAACAGGTGACGCTCCCTCAGGCTCACACCGGTGGATGTTCCGAGCGCACCATCCTTGTGCGTTCCGGTGACGAGTGTAGGTCACCTGATCCCCCCTTTGCAATGGGTCACCATCTCGACTGCAGCAGGGAGTTTTTACATTGTAACTAGTAACAAAGACATCAGTTGGTAGCCCCGGTTCCTGTATGGAGCCCCATCCCCTCTTCGGGTGGTAGGCCAGCACAGTTCCCCGCTTTACCACGTCTTTCCTGCCGTGCGCAGACTTCCTACGTTGTGTATCATGTTGTTTGGTCTCGTCTCGATCTTTCCAGTGTTGTATTAGACATCGCTTATACTGTTCCCAGGTAAGTACCGCAAGGGTGAGGCTCTCCCCCGGAGCTCCATACGGCTCGTTCCAGGGGGTGTCCCACCGGAGGATCACCCCGTCCGGGCCTACATCTATGGGTTCCCCCATCTTGGTCGGTAGTGGAGGTAACAGCTTCCCCATCGCGTCGGGGGTGAGGACTACCCGCTCCACTGAGAAGAAACGGTTATTGTTGCTGGGGTGAGGAGCGGTCACAGGAGCGGGATCGGTCAGGGGAGCCGGATCGGTCGGGAGAGCAGAATCGGCCGGGGGAGTAGGGGTGCCGTCCATACCTGCGCCTGATGTGATTCCACCGATGTCGCTCCGGTCCGTTGACGAGGACGCTGGAATCGGCTGCAACCCGGACCGCGGCTCTTCCGGAGTCACCTCTTGATGCGGCTCCGCCCTCCATGGTTCCGTGGCTGGGATAGGTAGGCTCGGCTCCTCCACTGGCGGCTCCAAGGAGTTCAGGTCCTTCACCGGCGGTGGACGCGAGTCCGTCTCTGATGGGTAGGGGCAGGCCAGGATCACCTCGCTGTTGCTCGGGCACTTGCTGCTCATCGTCGCTGTTGGGCATTCGGCGGCAACGCATGCACCTCGCTCCGCCATTTCTCCGAGGTCGGGCTCCTTCTTCACCTCGTTCCCGCCGTTGCAAGTCAGGGGGCGGTTCGCCTCGGCTGCTGGGTAAGTCGTCCTCTCGCAGCAGGAGTCAGAGGGGGCGGTCGCTACTTCTGGCGCCGCTTTGGTAGTCTCCTCCCATGGCACGCCCTTCTTCTTCCTCCGCGCTCCCTGGGACGCTGCAATGGCGGCGACTTTTGGCGGGAACTTTTGGCGGTAAATGGCAACACACAGTCTTTGCAATAAAGTACAGTCCAAGCACAATAAATCACAGTTCCAAGGCACACATGACCTGATTCTTCAGGCTTAAGTAGATCCTGTTCGTGACGCCAAGTTGTAGCGCCCCCACTGCCGCAGGGCCGAGGGGTTCCTGGTACCGGGCCTCTGAGTCTCTGCTCTGGGGTTGTCACGGTGGCTAGGCTCGGTCTGTGACCCTGCTGAGGGGCGTACAGTAAGTGATGGTTGTAGATGGTGGTGGTGGTGCGGTGCAGTAAATAACGAGGACACCAGGTTGCAGTCTCTTTACCTCTTTACTGAAGGTCTCTGGGTCCTCAGTCCGAAATACGGTTCACCGGGCTGCGCAAGTCCGGCCGGTCCAATGGCACCTCCAGAGTTCTCTTTGCAGGTGGAAATCTGTGCCTACCTGCTAGCGCTATGTGTTGTGGTCCTTCCCTGCTGTGCTTACGGAAAGTCCCCACAACTGTTGTGTTTGTTTCTTAAGTTCCCTCACAACTCGATTAGATGATGTTCTGCTAATCTTCCGTCCCTCCCTGATGTTACGGTTAGGACGGCACCCGTATGACGGGTAGGCTCGGAGCTCTTCCGGGACCCTAGAGTCGCCCCTCTCCACAAGTTGCCCCCAAGACTGCATAGGTGATTTAGGTGAGACAGCCCGCCTGTGACTGACTGTCCTGCCGTTGGTTTGAAGTATTGCCTGAAGCTGAATATAGTAATACTTCCTCGGCGTTCCGGCCGCCGGTTGTGCGCCTCAGTAGGATGTTGCCTCGGTCTTACAGCACGACTCCTACTGGTATTTCTCCTTCTTGCTTTGATCTCGTTTCTCACTCAGCACAATATATCTCGCTTCTGTTCCTTTCTTAGGGCACCGCCGCTATGCTGAGCAGGCACGGTCCCGTGACGTTCCTTCTTGTAGCCAGGCCTCTGTCAGGGTCCCAAACCTGACAGGGACCCTACCGAATCTTCCCCCACAACACCCTCTGCCACCAGGTGTTGTCTGGTCCAACCCAGTCAGCTTTCTGTCTAACTTCCTGCCTGACCCCCAGTTTACCCACACGGTGAGGAGTGGCCTAATAAATAGCACCCTTAGCTCCCCCTGGAGGCCCAACTGTGAAATGTATTGGTGTATGTGATACCTGGTCAGATGAACTCCTTCAGTGCCATCAGACGTACCATAGCCCCCCTTAGCGGCGGAGCCACAGTACTGCAACGACCAGGACTCTGGGGCGCTGCATATACTGGGTGTAATTCTCGGTATCTGTATCATCCTGTATATATACATTGCACAGTACCACTTCTCCTGTCCTATATACTGGGTGTAATTCTCAGTATCTGTATTATTCTGTATATTTACTCTGCACAGTACCACTGCTCCTGTCCTGTATACTGGGTGTAATTCTCAGTATCTGTATTATCCTGTATATATACACTGCACAGTACCACTTCTCCCATCCTGTATACTAGGTGTGATTCTCAGTGTCTGTATTATTCTGTGTATATATACACTGCACAGTACCACTTCTCCTGTCCTGTATACTGGGTGTAATCCTCAGTATCTGTGTTATTCTGTATATATACACTGCACAGTACAACTCCTCCAGTCCTGTATACTGGGTGTAATTCTCAGTATCTGTATTATTCTGTATATATACACTGCACAGTACCACTTCTCCTGTCCTGTGTACTGGGTGTAATTCTCAGTATCTGTATTATTCTGTATATATACACTGCACAGTACCACTTCTTCTGTCCTGTATACTGGGTGTAATCCTCAGTATCTGTGTTATTCTGTATATATACACTGCACAGTACCACTTCTCCTGTCCTGTATACTGGGTGTAATTCTCAGTATCTGTATTATTCTGTATATATACACTGCACAGTACCACTTCTCCTGTCCTGTGTACTGGGTGTAATTCTCAGTATCTGTATTATTCTGTATATATACACTGCACAGTACCACTTCTCCTGTCCTGTGTACTGGGTGTAATTCTCAGTATCTGTATTATTCTGTATATATACACTGCACAGTACCACTTCTCCTGTCCTGTGTACTGGGTGTAATTCTCAGTATCTGTATTATTCTGTATATATACACTGCACAGTACCACTTCTCCTGTCCTGTATACTGGGTGTAATTCTCAGTATCTGTATTATTCTGTATATATACACTGCACAGTACCACTTCTCCTGTCCTGTGTACTGGGTGTAATTCTCAGTATCTGTATTATTCTGTATATATACACTGCACAGTACCACTTCTCCTGTCCTGTATACTGGGTGTAATTCTCAGTATCTGTATTATTCTGTATATATACACTGCACAGTACCACTTCTCCTGTCCTGTATACTGGGTGTAATCCTCAGTATCTGCATTATTCTGTATATATACACTGCACAGTACCACTTCTCCTGTCCTGTATACTGGGTGTAATTCTCAGTATCTGTAATATTCTGTATATATACACTGCACAGTACCACTTCTCCTGTCCTGTGTACTGGGTGTAATTCTCAGTATCTGTATTATTCTGTATATATACACTGCACAGTACCACTTCTCCTGTCCTGTATACTGGGTGTACTGTAATTCTCAGTATCTGTATTATTCTGTATATATACACTGCACAGTACCACTTCTCCAGTCCTGTATACTGGGTGTAATTCTCAGTATCTGTATTATTCTGTATATATACACTGCACAGTACCACTTCTCCAGTCCTGTATACTGGGTGTAATTCTCAGTATCTGTATTATTCTGTATATATACATGTCACGGATTGGGGTGACTTTAGACCAGCAGACGGCTATCACATGTGCAGGGGGCTTATCCTAGTTTTCCTCCACTGCCACAATGTGATGAAAAGAACACACACAATGCTATTGACCTCTTAGTTTACAGCAGGGGCTTATTTTAGGTATCCCACTGCTCTTCAATATACCATGAACTGCAGGGATTTGTGTATCCCGCTTACAGTTTCACTCAACACTTGCAGCTCTCTGGCGCCCCCCTTACTCTCAGGTCAGATTAGGTACTGCACCTAGGGTAATTAGTCGCCAGAAAGGCTGCCTGCTATGTACTGGCTATTGGGCGCGCTGCAGCGACGCGATAACTACTCCCACTCAGGCAGGAACAATAATTATCAAGCCGCAGTCGCTACAGTGACCCCCCAAAAGCCGGCACACGGTAAGCTGCCACCAGCTCCGATCAAACGGGTCCGGAGCTAACCCCAAAACAGTAGCGTACTTCCCCTTCAAGAGACTTAGGGTACGTTTTTAGAGCAGGGAGAAAGGACTGGCATGAAATAATATACCCCACAGAATGTAGGCAGTGCTTTTTATAAAAATATTTTACAAAGATGTTACAACTGAGACAATTGCAAATATGTACAAGGTAATTATGAAAATAAAAGGATTAAAGGAAGAAAAGATAACTCACATGTTCTTAGTTCATATCAGTTCAGGCAAACACCATGCTAGGGGGAGGGGCTCCCAAAAATCCCAATGCATGAGGTACAGCTCTTCAGGTCAGACCCACATGTTCTTCCAGCAACAGACTGCCTGCTGGAGTCCGGCCAAAACAGTTATAGTTTAGCCTGGTGACATCACCAAAAGGGCTGGCTATCCCAGTCCCTCCTCTCTCTGCATTCTGACTAAGTATAAGCTAAATCTTTCTAAGACTTGTAATTCCGCTGCTGAACATATCATAATCGCACCATACCCCTCATTCATCTCGTATCATCGCCGGCATTCCAGTGAGACCAAACATGTCCCACCTGTCACGCACACTGACAGAGAAATCCCTACCTCTGTACCAGATGGAGCTAGAAACCTGTGTTTCGAGGGATGGGTAGATCCTCCGAGTGTGAATATGACGATATATTTTTGTGTTCGTATTTTAAATCGTTTGCCTAATATCTTTCAAAAACAGAACAAAGGACTTTCATGATTCTAGAATCTTCTCTAACAGTTAAAGCTGAGCACTTTCTACTACAGGAAATGCCGGTCGTAAATGCCTTTCGTCAATAAAACTCTCTTCCCCCATGCACAGTGGAAAGGCAGCTCAACTCTGAAGTAAAAGAGAAGGGGGGGTTTCTTAGCCCACATCCTGGGCTGACAAGAGAAACTAAACCTATATGATATTTCATACCATATCGTGACACCTCCCCCTTTTAGCGTGCGCTACGGCGGCAGAACCTCTCGGTATGCCTCCATGCGCACCTCCGTGGGTTCACCCTGGCGGGAGAGTCCATCTGCATTACCATGCTCTTTGCCCGCTTTGTGTTTAATGGTGAAGTCAAATTGCTGAAGGGCAAGGCTCCAGCGTAGCAACCTGCCATTGGTTCCACACATGGTGCTTAGCCAGCGCAGAGGGTTGTGGTCGGTCACCACCGTGAAGGTGCGACCGTACAAGTAGGGCTGCAAGCGCTGCAGGGCCCAGACTATGGCCAGGCACTCCTTCTCAATGGTGGAGTAGGCCACTTCCCTCGGCAAAAGTTTCCGGCTCAGGTACAACACGGGGTGCTCTTGGTCCTCCGAGTCAACCTGACTGAGCACAGCACCGAGGCCAAACTCGCTGGCGTCGGTCTGTACCAAGAACGGTCGACTGCTGTCGACTGCTTTCAGCACAGGGGCGTTGCACAGTGCTGTCTTCAACGCCTGGAAGGCCCCCTCACAGCCATCTGTCCAGTTGACGATGTGGGGTAGCTTCTTCCTGGTGAGGTCCGTCAAAGGTTTTGCCAGGCTACTATAGTGCTGCACGAAGCGCCTATAGTACCCTGCAGTGCCCAGGAAAGACATCACCTGTTTCTTGTTCTTGGGAGTGGGCCAGTTCACGATCACGCCCACTTTGTCAGGCTCTGGCTTTAGGGTGTTTCCGCCTACCCGGTGCCCCAGGTAGTGAACCTCCCTCATGCCCATCTGGCACTTTCCCGGCTTGATAGTCAGTCCTGCTCGGTGAATTCGCCCGAGCACCTCCTCGAGATGCTGCAGGTGTTCATCCCAGGAGGGACTGAAGATGGCAATGTCATCTAAGTACGCCACAGCGTACTTCTCCAGTCCCTGAAGCAGGAGATTGACCATCCGCTGGAAAGTGGCAGGGGCATTCTTCATGCCGAAGGGCATGACCGTGGACTCGTACAGTCCAAAGGGTGTGATAAAGGCGGACTTCTCCTGCGCCTCGGGGCTCAGGGGAATCTGCCAGTATCCGCGACTCAGATCCATTATTGTCAGGTATTTTGCGCCAGCTAACTTCTCAAGCAGCTCCTCGATGTGCGGCATTGGGTGCGCGTCAGAGGCTGTAATGGCGTTGAGCCCCCTGTAGTCCACGCAGAACCGGGTGGTCCGGTCCTTCTTTGGCACGAGAGCTACAGGTGAGGCCCATGCGCTCTTTGACCGTCGAATCACCCCCAGCTGTAACATCTCATCGATCTCCTGGCGCATAATCTGCTGCACCTGGTCAGAGATTCGATAGGGTGTTCGCCGTAGTGGGGCGTGATTCCCGGTGTCCACCTCGTGGACCGCTAACTCAGTCCTTCCAGGCCGGTTGGAGAACACGACCCGGAAGGGTTCCAGTGTGGTTTGCAACTGCAACCGCTGTGGTTCATCTAGCGAGGCGCTTACCTCCACGTCCTCAATGGACCCACGGGCCTTGGCTTGGGCCAGCATGTCCAGGAGGGCGTCTTCCTCCCCGTCTTCGGGTGCGCTGCAGACCGGTAGGACGAAAGGTTCACGTTCGTGATGAACCTTCATCATGTTGACGTGAAAGGCCTTTCGCCTACCCCGAGTGTGGTCAAGCGTGACCACATAGGTGACCGGGTTGAGCTGTTGGTGGACGACGTATGGGCCCTCCCAGGCTGCCTGAAGCTTATCCGTTGGTACAGGAACCAGTACCCACACCTTTTGACCCACGTGGTAGGTCCGCTCCCAGGCGTTCTGGTCGTACCAGTGCTTCTGATCAGCCTGAGCCTGCGTCATGTTGTCATGCACCAACTGCGTCAAGGTCTGCATCTTGTCACGGAAGCGCATGACATACTCCACTATGGACACTTCAGAAGGGTTCGGCTCCTCTTCCCAGGATTCTCTTACCAACCCAAGGGGTCCCCGGACTCGCCTGCCGTACAGGAGCTCGAAGGGGGAGAACCCCGTCGAGGCCTGCGGAACCTCTCTGTAAGCGAATAGCAGGTGTGGGAGGTACCGCTCCCAGTCGCGCCCTTGTGTCTCAACCAGCATGCGTAGCATCTGTTTGAGGGTACCATTGAAGCGTTCACACAAGCCATTGGTCTGTGGGTGATACGCACTCGATACCAGGTGCTTCACCTGCGTTTTCTTACAGAGAGCCTCCATTAGGTGAGACATAAATTGGGTCCCTCGATCAGTAAGCATTTCCCTGGGAAATCCTACCCGTGAAAAGATGGCCAACAGGGCATCCGCCACCTTATCTGCCCTAGTTGACGACAGAGCTACTGCCTCTGGGTACCGGGTAGCGTAGTCTACCACAGTAAGAATATATCGCTTTCCAGAGCTGCTGGAGACGGCCAGCGGGCCCACAATGTCCACCGCAATCCTCTGGAAAGGCTCCTCTATCACTGGCAAAGGGATCAGGGGAGCCTTAAGAGCAGGCCCCGCCTTCCCCACTCTTTGACAGGTGACACAGGAGCGGCAGTAGTTTGACACATCTGTCCCCATCTTAGGCCAATAGAAGTGTTGAGACAGCCGGGCCTTAGTTTTGCTGATCCCCAAGTGTCCAGCTAGCGGGATCTCATGGGCAATCCGCAACAACTCACCCCGGAATTGCTGTGGGATGACCAGCTGTCTTTCCCTCAACCACTCCTTTTGTGATTCTCCGGGTACTGTCTCCCGGTACAACCTTCCTCCTTCCCAGAACACCTTCTCCTTATCAGTCTCAGAGAATGACGTCCCGGCGAGTTGTCTCAAACTCTCTAGGCTCGCATCTGTGTGCAGAGCGGCCTGAAACTCCTGGCTAGGGGAAGCCAAAAGCGATGTCAGGGTCCCTTCCCCACGGGAACCCTCTTGGACCTGCTCTGGGTCCACCTCTGGTTCAGTCACACTGATGACTGAGGAGGGTCCGGAAGGCAGACAGGTATCTGCGTTCCGGGCACTCTGACTGCGGGTGACAGCAGCTACGTAGGCTGTCTCCCCGGGGATTTCTACAGACCCATCAGCTGATGCTGCTATGGGCTCTACCTCCCCATCCACCCCCATTACCTCAGGAGCATTGCTACTTATGGGCCAGTTACCTTCCTCGGTGGCACTGGTCAATTGCATGGCATCACCTTCCTCACGGTTCCCATGTATCTCCCCATTTCCGGTAGCACCGACACTTGCCCCTGCTAGGGGTTCCTCAGCCGTCTCACTCCGCAGAGCGACATGGCTGAGCACTCCTGTACCTATGGACACATCAACTTTCACAGAAACATTATTATCAGATACAGTTGGCACAGGTACAACATTTTCACCATCAATCCTAGGGAAAAAATGGTTAACAGATGCATCACTACAAGATAAAGCATGGTCAGGTAACACATGCGATTTCCCATCATCATCATCATCACCACCAGGGTTAACTTTACCCTCATTAGTAGATTGGGGAGGGGTGTCAATGACGTAGTATGCAAACAACCTCCCCAAATCAGTCCCCAACAAAACATCAGTGGGCAAATTATCAGACAGCCCCACTTCCTTCACCCCGCTCCCGGCACCCCAATCAATAAAAACCCGGGCCATCGGTAAGGGACAGCTGATGCCCCCAATCCCAGTGACAGTTAGGGTTTTCCCCGGAATGATTTCTTCAGGGGCCGCCAGTTCGGGTCGGATGAGGGTTCGTTCAGCCCCGGTGTCCTTGAGGCCTGTAGCAACACGACCTCCCACAATGACACGCTGTACGTTATCACACCCCCTCCCAGCCACACCACCCACCAAAAGAACTGCTGCATTAGGCCCTGGGGCCTGGGATGAGGGGTTCTTCTGCTTGGCTGGACATCGGTGACTGAGGTGTCCAGTCTGCCTGCAGTGGTAACACTGGCGAAGTTCGGTGGTTGGTCTGGTGCTGTTGGCCACGGGGACAGGACCTCTGGTGGGTTGGCTGGCAGGGGTACTGGCGTTGGCTGCAGGCTTACCCCCTCTCCAGCTGGTGGTGACTGGCTTCCGCATTTCCGATCTACGGTTGGCCTCATAGGCATCGGCAATCTGCGCTGCTTTCGTCACGTCTTTGGGTTCTCTGTCCATCACGAACTGTCGCACATCAGTTGGGCAAAGATGGAAGAACTGGTCTTTGATCATCAGGTCTCGCAGCTGTGCAAAGGTGGTCACTGACAGTCCTTGGGTCCACTGGTCAAAGTGGGTCCCCAGTCCATGCACCACATCACTGTAACTGTCGTGTGGGCCACGTTGGAGGGTCCGAAACTTTTTACGGTACACCTCGGGTGTAAGCTGGTACTTAGCTATGAGAGCCTGCTTGATGGCCTCATAGTCACCATCTTGTTCTTGAGGGAGTGCAGCAAACGCCTCCAGAGCTTTTCCTCTCAGCCCTGGTGTCAGGTATCGTGCCCATTCTTGTGAAGGCAGCTGGTACTGTCTGCAGGCTTTCTCAAAGGCCCGCAGAAAAGTGTCCAAGTCCCCATCCTTTTCCATAACAGGAAAGTGGTCGGGCCGGGGCTTTGGTGTCTGAGCGCTGCTGGGCTCACGGCTCTGGGATGACCCCTGCATTTGCAGTTGGGCCATCTGCAGCTGGTACTCCCGCTGCGCTTGGGCCTCTCGCTCGGCTCGCTGGGCCTGGGCCTCTCGCTCGGCTCTCTCAGCCTCTCGCTGGGCCTCTCGCTCGGCTCGGGCCTCGGCCTCCTGCCGGTATTGCTGAATCAGCTGCCGACGTCCCTCATGGTCGTCAGTGGGGAATTCTTTCAAGGCCGCCTGCAGGTGGGGGTCCAATTCGCCCGGATTGCTAACGGGGCGAGCAATCAGTGGTTGGACCTCTGCTGCAGCACCATGTTCGCTGGTGCTGGCATCTGCGGCCTCTGGGCTCTGTGAG
Organism: Ranitomeya variabilis; assembly: GCF_051348905.1. Taxonomy (NCBI): domain Eukaryota; kingdom Metazoa; phylum Chordata; class Amphibia; order Anura; family Dendrobatidae; genus Ranitomeya; species Ranitomeya variabilis. The sequence goes on from NC_135232.1 coordinate 586,967,998, forward strand.
TGGTCTAGAGCGGCTTCCCATTGCATCAGGACTGCGACCAGTTGGCTTTTGTTTTTGTTTGCATAGTCAATGTGCTGTGACTTGCACAAGGCCACAAGGGTGTCTTTGGTCTGCTGCTCATAAAAGGTTTCTCCCAGCACAACCATGGTTGCCAAATAAAAGATAGGATAGAAAAACGAAGAAAAAGGGAAGGGATAATTACCAGTACACAATTGTCTCACAACTAATAAGTACTAAGTTCGTTCTCCCAAACTTATTTGCGCAGGGTTCTCGCAAGAACTTTCTGCAAGTTTTTAGTGAGAGGAATGATTGCTCAAACCAAATCACTAATGCTCTAATATCCCACCGCCTTGCCACCAATATGTCACGGATTGGGGTGACTTTAGACCAGCAGACGGCTATCACATGTGCAGGGGGCTTATCCTAGTTTTCCTCCACTGCCACAATGTGATGAAAAGAACACACACAATGCGATTGACCTCTTAGTTTACAGCAGGGGCTTATTTTAGGTATCCCACTGCTCTTCAATATACCATGAACTGCAGGGATTTGTGTATCCCGCTTACAGTTTCACTCAACACTTGCAGCTCTCTGGCGCCCCCCTTACTCTCAGGTCAGATTAGGTACTGCACCTAGGGTAATTAGTCGCCAGAAAGGCTGCCTGCTATGTACTGGCTATTGGGCGCGCTGCAGCGACGCGATAACTACTCCCACTCAGGCAGGAACAATAATTATCAAGCCGCAGTCGCTACAGTGACCCCCCAAAAGCCGGCACACGGTAAGCTGCCACCAGCTCCGATCAAACGGGTCCGGAGCTAACCCCAAAACAGTAGCGTACTTCCCCTTCAAGAGACTTAGGGTACGTTTTTAGAGCAGGGAGAAAGGACTGGCATGAAATAATATACCCCACAGAATGTAGGCAGTGCTTTTTATAAAAATATTTTACAAAGATGTTACAACTGAGACAATTGCAAATATGTACAAGGTAATTATGAAAATAAAAGGATTAAAGGAAGAAAAGATAACTCACATGTTCTTAGTTCATATCAGTTCAGGCAAACACCATGCTAGGGGGAGGGGCTCCCAAAAATCCCAATGCATGAGGTACAGCTCTTCAGGTCAGACCCACATGTTCTTCCAGCAACAGACTGCCTGCTGGAGTCCGGCCAAACCAGTTATAGTTTAGCCTGGTGACATTACCAAAAGGGCTGGCTATCCCAGTCCCTCCTCTCTCTGCATTCTGACTAAGTATAAGCTAAATATTTCTAAGACTTGTAATTCCGCTGCTGAACATATCATAATCGCACCATACCCCTCATTCATCTCGTATCATCGCCGGCATTCCAGTGAGACCAAACATGTCCCACCTGTCACGCACACTGACAGAGAAATCCCTACCTCTGTACCAGATGGAGCTAGAAACCTGTGTTTCGAGGGATGGGTAGATCCTCCGAGTGTGATTATGACGATATATTTTTGTGTTTGTATTTTAAATCGTTTGCCTAATATCTTTCAAAAACAGAACAAAGGACTTTCATGATTCTAGAATCTTCTCTAACAGTTAAAGCTGAGCACTTTGTACTACAGGAAATGCCGGTCGTAAATGCCTTTCGTCAATAAAACTCTCTTCCCCCATGCACAGTGGAAAGGCAGCTCAACTCTGAAGTAAAAGAGAAGGGGGGGTTTCTTAGCCCACATCCTGGGCTGACAAGAGAAACTAAACCTATATGATATTTCATACCATATCGTGACAATACACTGCACAGTACCACTTCTTCTGTCCTGTATACTGGGTGTAATTCTCAGTATCTGTATTATTCTGTATATATACACTGCACAGCACCACTTCTCCTGTCCTGTATACTGGGTGTAATTCTCAGGATCTGTATTATCCTGTATATATACACTGCACAGTACCACTTCTCCTGTCCTGTATACTGGGTGTAATTCTTAGTATCTGTATTATTCTGTATATATACACTGCACAGTACCACTTCTCCTGTCCTGTATACTGGTGTAATTCTCAGTATCTGTATTAGGCCGGCGTCACACTCAGCGTAAGACAATGCGGTCCGTTTTTTACGGCCGTAATTCCGCCGTAATACGGAGAAATGTTCCCAAAATATTGATCCGTAGTCAGGGTGTGTCAGCGTATTTTGCGCATGGCATCCTCCGTATGTAATCCGTATGGCATCCGTAGCGAGTGCTTTAGCGCAGCTCCTGCCTGTAAAATGATTTAACCCCTTCAGATGGATTTACTTCGTGGGACGTGACAGGTCATCAGAGGGTATGTATATTGTGGGTTTATTATTTTGCCAAGCGAGGGTCTTCAGGTGGATTGAGAGAGCAATAAAATACTAAAACAACCGGTGTGTTTATTTCATTAATATAATTTTTAATAATGTGTGTGTGTTTTTTTTAACCCTTTCAGACAATTGGATTAATAATGGATAGGTGTCATAATTGACGCCTCTCCATTATTAATCTGGCTTAATGTCACCTTACAATAGCAAGGTGGCATTAACCCTTCATTACCCCATATCCAACCGCTACACGGGAGTGGGAAGAGAGTGGCCAAGTGCCAGAATAGGCGCATCTTCCAGATGTGCCTTTTCTGGGGTGGCTGGGGGCAGATGTTTGTAGCCAGGGGGGGCCAATAACCATGGACCCTCTCTAGGCTATTAATATCTGCCCTCAGTCACTGGCTTTACCACTCTGGCGGAGAAAATTGCGCGGGAGCCCACGCCAATTTTTTCCGCCATTTAACCCTTGATTTTAGCAGCTACAGCGCCCAAATTTTGCACATACACACTACTAACATTAGTAGTGTGGAATATGCAAAAAAAAAAGGGGATATGAGATGGTTTACTGTATGTAAACCATGTCTCATATCCTGTCGGGTTTGTGAAGGAGAAATGAAAAGCCGGCAATTGAATTACAGGCTTTTCACTAACACCGCTGCGTATTTCTCGTAAGTTACACTGCTGGTCCGTGTGGAATCCGTATTTTTCTCGCCCCCATAGACTTTCATTGGCGTTTTTTTGCGCAATACGCTGACAAACGCAGCATGCTGCGATTTTGTACGGCCGTAGAAAGCCGTATAATACTGAACCGTAATATACGGCTGATAGGACCAGACCCATTGAGAATAATTGTGCCGTTTGTTTGGCGAGTTTTACGGACGTATTTTCTGCGCTCTTACGTCCGTAAAACTCGCTAGTGTGACGCCGGCCTTATTCTGTATATATACACTGCACAGTACCACTTTTCCTGTCCTGTATACTGGGTGTAATTCTCAGTATCTGTATTATTCTGTATATATACACTGCACAGTACCACTTCTCCTGTCCTGTATACTGAGTGTAATTCTCAGTATCTGTATTATTCTGTATATATACTCTGCACAGTACCACTTCTCCTGTCCTGTATACTGGGTGTAATCCTCAGTATCTGTATTATTCTGTATATTTACACTGCACAGTACCACTTCTCCTGTCCTGTATACTGGGTGTAATTCTCAGTATCTGTATTATTCTGTATATATACACTGCACAGTACCACTTCTTCTGTCCTGTATACTGAGTCTAATCCTCAGTATCTGTATTATTCTGTATATATACATTGCACAGTACCATGTCTCCTGTCCTGTATACTGGGTGTAATCCTCAGTATCTGTATTATTCTGTATATATACACTGCACAGTACCACTTCTCCTGTCCTGTATACTGGGTGTAATTCTCAGTATCTGTATTATTCTGTATATATACACTGCACAGTACCACTTCTTCTGTCCTGTATACTGAGTCTAATCCTCAGTATCTGTATTATTCTGTATATATACACTGCACAGTACCGCTTCTCCTGTCCTGTATACTGGGTGTAATTCTCAGTATCTGTATTATTCTGTATATATACACTGCACAGTACCACTTCTCCTGTCCTGTATACTGGGTGTAATTCTCAGTATCTGTATTATTCTGTATATATACACTGCACAGTACCACTTCTTCTGTCCTGTATACTGAGTCTAATCCTCAGTATCTGTATTATTCTGTATATATACACTGCACAGTACCACTTCTCCTGTCCTGTATCCTGGGTGTAATTCTCAGTGTCTGTATTATTCTGTATATATACACTGCACAGTACCACTTATCCTGTCCTGTATACTGGGTGTAATTCTCAGTATCTGTGTTATTCTGTATATATACACTGCACAGTACCACTTCTCCTGTCCTGTATACTGGGTGTAATTCTCAGTATCTGTATTATTCTGTATATGTACACTGCACAGTACCACTTCTCCTGTCCTGTATACTGGGTGTAATTCTCAGTATCTGTATTATTCTGTATATATACACTGCACAGTACCACTTCTCCTGTCCTGTATACTGGGTGTAATTCTCAGTATCTGTATTATTCTGTATATATACACTGCACAGTACCACTCCTCCTGTCCTGTATACTGGGTGTAATTCTCAGTATCTGTATTATTCTGTATATATACACTGCACAGTACCACTTCTCCTGTCCTGTATACTGGGTGTAATTCTCAGTATCTGTATTATTCTGTATATATACACTGCACAGTACCACTTCTTCTGTCCTGTATACTGAGTCTAATCCTCAGTATCTGTATTATTCTGTATATATACACTGCACAGTACCGCTTCTCCTGTCCTGTATACTGGGTGTAATTCTCAGTATCTGTATTATTCTGTATATATACACTGCACAGTACCACTTCTCCTGTCCTGTATACTGGGTGTAATTCTCAGTATCTGTATTATTCTGTATATATACACTGCACAGTACCACTTCTTCTGTCCTGTATACTGAGTCTAATCCTCAGTATCTGTATTATTCTGTATATATACACTGCACAGTACCACTTCTCCTGTCCTGTATCCTGGGTGTAATTCTCAGTGTCTGTATTATTCTGTATATATACACTGCACAGTACCACTTATCCTGTCCTGTATACTGGGTGTAATTCTCAGTATCTGTGTTATTCTGTATATATACACTGCACAGTACCACTTCTCCTGTCCTGTATACTGGGTGTAATTCTCAGTATCTGTATTATTCTGTATATGTACACTGCACAGTACCACTTCTCCTGTCCTGTATACTGGGTGTAATTCTCAGTATCTGTATTATTCTGTATATATACACTGCACAGTACCACTTCTCCTGTCCTGTATACTGGGTGTAATTCTCAGTATCTGTATTATTCTGTATATATACACTGCACAGTACCACTCCTCCTGTCCTGTATACTGGGTGTAATTCTCAGTATCTGTATTATTCTGTATATATACACTGCACAGTACCACTTCTCCTGTCCTGTATACTGGGTGTAATTCTCAGTATCTGTATTATTCTGTATATATACACTGCACAGTACCACTTCTCCCGTCCTGTATACTGGGTGTAGTTTTCATTATCTGTATAATTCTGAATATATTATACACTGCACAGTACCACTTCTCCTGTCCTGTATACTGGGTGTAATTCTCAGTATCTGTATTATTCTGTATATATACACTGCACAGTACCACTTCTCCTGCCCTGTATACTGGGTGTAATTCTCAGTATCTGTATTATTCTGTATACTCATATATACACTGCATAGTACCACTTCTCCTGTCCTGTATACTGGGTGTAATCCTCAGTATCTGTATTATTCTGTATATATACACTGCACAGTACCACTTCTCCTGTCCTGTATACTGGGTGTAATCCTCAGTATCTGTATTATTCTGTATATATACACTGCACAGTACCACTTCTTCTGTCCTGTATACTGGGTGTAATTCTCAGTATCTGTATTATTCTGTATATGTACACTGCACAGTACCACTTCTCCTGTCCTGTATACTGGGTGTAATTCTCAGTATCTGTATTATTCTGTATATATACACTGCACAGTACCACTTCTCCTGTCCTGTATACTGGGTGTAATTCTCAGTATCTGTATTATTCTGTATACATACACTGCACAGTACCACTCCTCCTGTCCTGTATACTGGGTGTAATTCTCAGTATCTGTATTATTCTGTATATATACACTGCACAGTACCACTTCTCCTGTCCTGTATACTGGGTGTAATTCTCAGTATCTGTATTATTCTGTATATATACACTGCACAGTACCACTTCTCCCGTCCTGTATACTGGGTGTAGTTTTCATTATCTGTATAATTCTGAATATATTATACACTGCACAGTACCACTTCTCCTGTCCTGTATACTGGGTGTAATTCTCAGTATCTGTATTATTCTGTATATATACACTGCACAGTACCACTTCTCCTGCCCTGTATACTGGGTGTAATTCTCAGTATCTGTATTATTCTGTATACTCATATATACACTGCATAGTACCACTTCTCCTGTCCTGTATACTGGGTGTAATCCTCAGTATCTGTATTATTCTGTATATATACACTGCACAGTACCACTTCTCCTGTCCTGTATACTGGGTGTAATTCTCAGTATATGTATTATTCTGTATATGTACACTGCACAGTACCACTTCTCCTGTCCTGTATACTGGGTGTAATCCTCAGTATCTGTATTATTCTGTATATATACACTGCACAGTACCACTTCTCCTGTCCTGTATACTGGGTGTAATTCTCAGTATCTGTATTATACTGAATATATACACTGCACAGTACCACTTCTCCTGTCCTGTATACTGGGTGTGATTCTCAGTATCTGTATTATTCTGTATATATACACTGCACAGCACCACTTCTCCTGTCCTGTATACTGGGTGTAATTCTCAGGATCTGAATTATCCTGTATATATACACTGCACAGTACCACTTCTCCTGTCCTGTATACTGGGTGTAATTCTCAGTATCTGTATTATTCTGTATATATACACTGCACAGTACCACTTCTCCTGTCCTGTATACTGGGTGTAATTCTCAGTATCTGTATTATTCTGTATATATACACTGCACAGTACCACTTCTCCGGTCCTGTATACTGGGTGTAATTCTCAGTATCTGTATTATTCTGTATATATACACTGCACAGTACCACTTCTCCTGTCCTGTATACTGGGTGTAATTCTCATTACCTACATTATTCTGTATATATACACTGCACAGTACTACTTCTCCTGTCCTGTGTACTGGTGTAATTATCAGTATATGTATTATTCTGTATATCTACACTGCACAGTACCACTTCTCCTGTCCTGTATACTGGGTGTAATTCTCATTACCTACATTATTCTGTATATATACACTGCACAGTACTACTTCTCATGTCCTGTATACTGGTGTAATTCTCAGTATATGTATTATTCTGTATATATACACTGCACAGTACCACTTCTCCTGTCCTGTATACTGGGTGTAATTCTCAGTGTCTGTACTATTCTGTATATATACACTGCACAGTACCACTTCTCCTGCCCTGTATACTGGTGTAATTCTCAGTATATGTATTATTCTGTATATATACACTGCACAGTACCACTTCTCCTGTCCTGTATACTGGGTGTAATTCTCAGTATCTGTATTATTCTGTATATATACACTGCACAGTACCTCTTCTCCTGTCCTGTATACTGGTGTAATTCTCAGTATCTGTATTATTCTGTATATATACACTGCACAGTACCACTTCTCTTGTCCTGTATGCTGGGTGTAATTCTCAGTATCTGTATTATTCTGTATATATACACTGCACAGTACCACTTCTTCTGTCCTGTATACTGAGTCTAATCCTCAGTATCTGTATTATTCTGTATATATACACTGCACAGTACCACTTCTCCTGTCCTGTATACTGGGTGTAATTCTCAGTATCTGTATTATTCTGTATATATACACTGCACAGTACCACTTCTCCTGTCCTGTATACTGGTTGTAATTCTCAGTATCTGTATTATTCTGTATATATACACTGCACAGTACCACTTCTCCCGTCCTGTATACTGGGTGTAATTCTCAGTATCTGTATTATTCTGTATATATACACTGCACAGCACCACTTCTCCTCTCCTGTGTACTGGGTGTAATTCTCAGTATCTGTATTATTCTGTATATATACACTGCACAGCACCACTTCTCCTCTCCTGTGTACTGGGTGTAATTCTCAGTATCTGTATTATTCTGTATATATACACTGCACAGTACCACTTCTCCTGTCCTGTATATTGGGGGTAATTCTCAGTATCTGTATTATTCTGTATATATACTCTGCACAGTACCACTTCTCCTGTCCTGTATATTAGGTGTAATTCTCAGTATCTGTATTACTCTGTATATATACACACTGCACAGTACCACTTCTCCTGTCCTGTATAATGGGTGTAATTCTCAGTATCTGTATTATTCTGTATATATACACTGCACAGTACCACTTCTCCTGTCCTGTATACTGGGTGTAATTCTCAGTATCTGTATTATTCTGTATATATACACTGCACAGTACCACTTCTCCTGTCCTGTATACTGGGTGTAATCCTTAGTATCTGTATTATTCTGTATATATAAACTACACAGTACCACTTCTCCTGTCCTGTATACTGGGTGTAATTCTCAGTATCTGTATTATTCTGTATATATACACTGCACAGTACCACTTCTCCTGTCCTGTATGCTGAGTGTAATTCTTAGTATCTGTATTATTCTGTATATTTACACTGCACAGTACCACTTCTCCTGTCCTGTATACTGGGTGTAATTCTCAGTACCTGTATTATTCTGTATATATACACTGCACAGTACCACTTCTCCTGTCCTGTATACTGGGTGTAATTCTCAGTATCTGTATTATTCTGTATATATACACTGCACAGTACCACTTCTCCTGTCCTGTATACTGGGTGTAATTCTCAGCATCTGTATTATCCTGTATATATACACTGCACAGTACCACTTCTCCTGTCCTGTATACTGGGTGTAATTCTCAGTATCTGTATTATTCTGTATATATACACTGCACAGTACCACTTCTCCTGTCCTGTATACTGGGTGTAATCCTCAGTATCTGTATTATTCTGTATATATACACTGCACAGTACCACTTCTCCTGTCCTGTATACTGGATGTAATTCTCAGTATCTGTATTATTCTGTATATATACACTGCACAGTACCACTTCTCCTGTCCTGTATACTGGGTGTAATTCTCAGCATCTGTATTATCCTGTATATATACACTGCACAGTACCACTTCTCCTGTCCTGTATACTGGGTGTAATTCTCAGTATCTGTATTATTCTGTATATATACACTGCACAGTACCACTTCTCCTGTCCTGTATACTGGGTGTAATCCTCAGTATCTGTATTATTCTGTATATATACACTGCACAGTACCACTTCTCCTGTCCTGTATACTGGATGTAATTCTCAGTATCTGTATTATTCTGTATATATACACTGCACAGTACCACTTCTCCTGTCCTGTATACTGGGTGTAATTCTCAGTATCTGTATTATTCTGTATATATACACTGCACAGTACCACTTCTCCTGCCCTGTATACTGGGTGTAATTCTCAGTATCTGTATTATTCTGTATATATACACTGCACAGTACCACTTCTCCTGCCCTGTATACTGGGTGTAATTCTCAGTATCTGTATTATTCTGTATATATACACTGTACAGTACCACTTCTCCTGTCCTGTATGCTGGGTGTAATTCTCAGTATCTGTATTATTCTGTATATATACACTGCACAGTACCACTTCTCCTCTCCTGTATACTGGGTGTAATTCTCAGTATCTGTATTATTCTGTATATATACACTGCACAGTACCACTTCTTCTGTCCTGTATACTGAGTCTAATCCTCAGTATCTGTATTATTCTGTATATATACACTGCACAGTACCACTTCTCCTGTCCTGTATACTGGGTGTAATTCTCAGTATCTGTATTATTCTGTATACATACACTGCACAGTACCACTTCTCCTGTCCTGTATACTGGGTGTAATTCTCAGTATCTGTATTATTCTGTATATATACACTGCACAGTACCACTTCTCCTGTCCTGTATACTGGGTGTAATTCTCAGTATCTATATTATTCTGTATATATACACTGCACAGTACCACTTCTCCTGTCCTGTATACTGGGTGTAATCTTCAGTATCTGTATTATTCTGTATATAGATGCGGCGCCCCAGTGTCCTGGTCGTCGCAGTGATGTCATTATCCTTTCAGGGGAGAAGTGATGTCATGTCTGAAGGCAATGAAAGAAAACCACGTTCAGGTATTACACGCATGCAACATGTTCACACTCCAGACCAGAAGGGGGAGCTCTAATCCTGTTTAGGGTGAACTCCCCTATTTACATCCTGATCTGGAGGGAAAGGAGTTCAGTTCCTGTCAGGCAGACAGAAGAAGTGGAGCTCTGCTGGCCTGAAGTGCTGCAACTCCTGGAAAAAGACACAAAAAGGTGAACATACTGCAGAGAGTGTGTAGGAAAGCAGATCACAGGAGAGGAATATCAGAGGTAAATCAGCCAGGAACAAGCTGCTCCTTTCTGAGGCACAGAAGTCGGTAGCCAGGAACACCGAGGGAGCAACTGTCTCTAAGCCTTGCTTCAGAGACCGGCAGGACAGTCAATTCCAAGTTGGCTGCCCGACCTTAATACCTACGAAGACACGGTGGCAAATTGTGGGGGTCGGGGCGTTTCTAGGTTCCCTACAAACAAGCCCCAGGCTATCCCAGTCATACGGGTTGTCCTATCCATACCATCTGGGGGACAGAGAGGAAGAAATAACATCAAGAACAATTATAAGAGTTGTGAGGACCTTACCGAGAAGCTCAGCAGGGAGGTACTACAACACACAGGCGCTAGTAGGAAGGCTACTGATTTCCACCTGGATAAGGGGACTCTGGAATTGCCATCAGACCGACCGGACTCTGCCTGCCCTGTCATCTGGCGCTCCGGGCTGAGGATACCATCTGAAGTCTTCAGTAAACAAGGTAAAAGACTGCAAACCTGTCTCCTCGTTCTTTATTGCACTTTGCCCATATATAGACTCTTTTACTGGACACTCCTGAGGGCCACGGACAGGGTCAGCCACCGTGACATCCCCTGAACCGCAAGACCCGGTACCGAGTACCCCATTGCCCTACACTGGGGGCGATCCACTTTGGCGTCACGAACAGGATCTACTTAAGCCTGGAAAAATCGGGTCATGTGCGCCTAAGAACTGCCAGAACTGTATGTGAACTGCGATTTACTTAAAGACTGTGTGTTGCCAATTGCCGCCAAAATCCGCCATTGCCGCGCCGTGTGGAGCGCGAGGTGAGGAGCCATAGCTTCGTGGGCGGAGCCAGCCGAAAAGAGTGCGAAGCAAGAAGACGGGTGCCGTGCTGCTGCCTGGGAAAGCCGGAAGTGGAGACGCCGTGCAGCAGAGCCGCCAGAAGAGATGCTGCAAAGTGCCGATTCCAGAGAGGAGCCCCGACTTCCATTTGGTTAGCAGAGGGGAGGAACGGCCATGTCCGATCCGGGAAGGAAAGGAGCGGCGGTCGCAGCCGCAGACCTGGAAGCGCCTCCAGGCCCCACAATAGGCGCAGCCGCAGGCCTTGTACCACCGCTGGGTTCCGCAGAGCTTGCCGCTTCCATCAGCCAGCTGGACACCGCTACGGCTACAGCGGCCATAATGCCCTTCTCCATGCCATACATACCTGGAGCAGCCTGGCTCCCACGATACTCTGGAGAATCGCATACATTAACTGACTTTAAGGAAGGGATCTGCAGCCTGCTTGAGTTTTATCCCTTGACAGAGCCTCAGAAAGTTCACATGGTAACGGGCCAACTGTTTGGATCGGCTCTGAGAGTCCTGGCCCGCTGCGGATAAGAGAACTGCGCAGCAGGTCTTTGCAAAGCTTAAAACCACCTTTGACACCCGCACCGCTACAGAAATTAAATTGACGTTCTATGGGTGCAAGCAGAGGCCGCAGGATAGCTTACAGGACTATGCCCTTAATCTCCAGGAGGCACTGCGGGCAATCAAGCAGGATGATCCAAACAGCATGCAAGATGAGGATAAACTCTTAAAGGAGCGGTTCATCGAGGGGCTCCTGTGCAGTCACCAAAGGGCACAACTGCACCTCCTGGCCATGCAGAATCCTGACCTGACCTTTGCGCAATTTAAGGATAAGGCCATCCATGTGCTACAGGAGCGACAGCCCAGCCGTGCAGTACTTCCCAGGCATCAAGCCCTCATGTACCACCAGAAGGTGGTGCCAGATGCTCAAGTTTCTGTCGAGGTCGATGCCCAGATCCTGGAAGACGATTCCCCTGCAGGACTATGCCTCCAGATGCAGGAGCTGACCAAGAACGTTGCTGCCTTAGCTCGGACTGTGCAGTCCCTACAGGAGGCCCCCAAGGAGAAGATCAAGCTGGCTTCCAGACCGGAGGAAGTTCCCTGGCGACGACAGAGGCGGATCCCGCCGACCAGAGGCAGAGATGACGATCGCAGTTGTAGCGCCCCCACTGCCGCAGGGCCGAGGGGTACCCGGTACCGGGCCTCTGAGTCTCTGTCCTGGGGTTGTCACGGTGGCTAGACCCGGTCCGTGACCCTGCTGAGGGGCGCCCAATGAAAGATGTTGGTGGTGGTGATGTTATGGTGCGGTGCAGGTCGCAGTAAATAACGAGGACACCAGGTTGCAGTCTCTTTACCTCTTTACTGAAGGCTTCAGGATCCTCAGTCCAGAATACGGTTAACCGGGCTGCGCAAGTCCGGCCGGTCCGATGGCACCTCCAGAGCTCCCTTTGCAGGTGGAAATCTGTGCCTACCTTCTAGCGCTTGTGTGTTGTGGCCCTCCCCTGCTGTGCTTACGGGATAGTCCCCACAACTGTTGTGTCTGTTTCTGAAGTTCCCTCACAACTCGATTATGATGTTCTTCTTCGTTCCCCAGATGATATGGCTAGGACGCACCCGTATGATGGGTAGGCTCGGAGCTCTTCCTGGACCCTAGTGTCGCCCCTCTCCTGTTATTGCCCCCTATGTCTTCTTAGGTGATTTGGGTGAGACAGCCCGCCTATAACTGACTGTCCTGCCGTAGGTTTGAAGTTAGGCCTGGAGCTCTATACTTCCTCGGCGTTCCGGCCACCGGCTGCGCGCCTCAGTAGGATGTTGCCTCGTCTTACAGCACGACTCCTACTGGTGTTTCTCCTTGTTGCGTTGATCTCGTTTCTCACTCAGCACAATATACCTCGCTTCTTGTCCTTTCTTAGGGTACCGCCGCGATCAGGTGCAGGCGCGGTCCCGTAACGTTCTCTCTGTTCACTAGGCCTCTGTCAGAATCCCACCCCTGACAGGGACCCCCCTGAATCTTCCCCTGCAACACCCTCTGCCACAGGATGTTGCCTGGTTCCAACCCAGTCAGCTTTCTGACTAACTTCCTACCTAACCCCCAGTTTTACCACATTGTGAGGAGTGGCCTAATACATAGCACCCTTAGCTCCCCCTGGAGGCCAGACTGTGAAGTGTATTGGTGTCTGTGATACCTGGTCAGGTGAACTCCTTCAGTGCCATCAGACGTACCATAGCCCCCCTTAGCGGCGGAGCATCAGTACAGCAACGACCAGGACTCTGGGGCGCTGCACTTTCATCAGGACGGACGACCCATCTGCCACCGCTGCAACCAGGTGGGCCACATTGCAAGGTACTATCATTTAAACGAGCAACCCCTGGGGCAGAGGGCCAACCCCCAGGAGTAGGACGACCAGGCCCGCAAAACTGGAGAGCCAAGTACATTGGAGGACAACCTGTTCTCCCCATTGTGATCGACGGTATTCCCATGAACGCTCTGTTGGACACCGGTTCTCAGGTGACAACTATGCCTTACATCCTTTATAAACGTTATTGGGAGGACACCGACATTACTCGTGGCCCTGATGATGATTTCACCATAATAGCCAGTAACAGTCAGCCATTGCCACAAGTGGGGTACAAAGAGGTCACCATTAAAGTGGGGCGGGTAGAATTGAGGGCCCAAGGAATTGTAATTGTTGATATTGACCGACGTGAATGTAACCCCATGATGACCATTGGTACTAATGTCATAGAAAATTGTCTTGCAGAGGTTATTGTCTTGTTACAGCAGGTGGCAGAAACAGCTGGTTACAGTGAGCAACGTGCCCTGCAGAAAGAAATCAGAGCTCTGATGCAGAGACAGCAGGTAGAATTGACTGGTGGAGAAATTGGCCTTGTCACAGTGAGTGATTCAATCCCTATTGCAATACCCCCAGGAGTGAAATGTTAATATGGTGTCGGGCAGCAATAGGCCTCAGAGGTAAAGAACACCAGGCCCTGGTAGAACCTGTGTATTCAGATAGTAGGCCCACCCTCCTGACAGCCAGAGGGGTGGTTGAAGTCCGCAAGAGGAGGGTGCCAGTACGTGTCCTTAAGGGTATGTGCACACGTCCGGATTTCTTGCAGAAATTTCCTGAAGAAAACTGGAAATTTTCTGCAAGAAATCCGCATTTTTTTTTGCGTTTTTTTTCCGTTTTTTTCGCGTTTTTTTAGCATTTTGCAAGCGTAATTAGCTTGCAGAATGCTAAAGTTTTCCAAGCGATCTGTAGCATCGCTTGGAAAACTGACTGACAAGTTGGTCACACTTGTCAAGCATACTGTTTGACAAGTGTGACCAACTTTTTACTATAGATGCTGCTTATGCAGCATCTATAGTAAAAGATAGAATGTTTAAAAATAATAAAAAAAAAAAAAAAATGGTTATACTCACCCTCTGCAGACAGCCAATCTCCTCAGCGGCGTCCGTTCCTATAGATGCCGGTGTGGTTCAGGACCTTCGATGACGTCGCGGCTTGTGATTGGTCGCGTGAGTCACATGAGCGGTCACGCGACCAATCACAAGACAGCGACGTCATCACAGGTCCTGAACCACACCATCTATAGAAACGGAAGAGAAAGCATGCACCGGAGAGGTGGGAACACTTCGGGGGCCATCAGAGGGTGAGTATAGGACTATTTTTTATTTTAATTCTTTTTTTTTACCAATTATATGGTGCCCAGTCCGTGGAGGAGAGTCTCCTCTCCTCCACCCTGGGTACCAACCGCACATAATCTGCTTACTTCCCGCATGGTGTGCACAGCCCCGTGCGGGAAGTAAGCAGATCAATGGGCTCCTAGGTGTGCGGAATCCCCGCAATTCCGCATTTTTAATGAACATGTTGCTTTTTTTTCCGCGATGCTATTTTTTCGCGGAAAAAAATCGCAACATTTGCACAAAAAATGCGGAATACCCTGTAAATAATAGGAGGCATATGTAAGCGTTTTTTTCGCGTTTTTATCACGTTTTTATAGCGAAAAAGGTCCACTTAACCAAATATGCCACACTTGCCAAATTATTTGCTGTTGATAATAATGTGATACAGGCAACAGAACCCTTGGTCCCATCCAACCAGGGGGAGGACAGTGGCTCTGCAGGACAAATGGAAGATTGGTGTCAGAAATTACACGTGGGCACTGACTCTACCCCATTGCACCAAAAACAAGGGGCTTACAGGGTGGTTCATGAGTATGAGCGGGTATTTAGCAAGCACCCCCTAGATTTCGGGCAGGTAAAAGGGATCCAACATCATATCCCCACGGGAGATCATCCACCCATTAAAGAGAGATACCGTCCTGTACCCCCAGCTCATTATCAGTGTGCCAAAGACATGTTGCGAGAGATGAAGGAGGCTGGGATAGTGAGAGACAGTTGTAGCCCCTGGGCAGCTCCATTAGTCCTGTCCGAAAGAAGGATGGCACAATGAGGATGTGTGTTGATTATAGGCAGATAAACCGCATTACACATAAGGATGCATACCCACTGCCCAGAATAGAAGAGTCCTTAGCTGCTTTAAAATCTGCTAACTACTTCTCTACCTTGGATCTCACCAGTGGGTACTGGCAAGTTCCCGTAGCAGAGGCGGACAAGGAAAAGACTGCCTTCACCACACCGATGGGTCTCTGTGAATTCAACTACATGCCATTCGGACTGTGCAACGACCCAGGTACGTTCCAGAGGATGATGGAGTGCTGTCTTGGACACAAGAACTTTGAAACTGTATTGCTATATCTGGACGATGTCATTGTTTTCTCCAAGACTTATGAGGACCATCTGAAGCACCTGGCCGAGGTGTTCAAAGCCCTGTCCAACTTAAGGTTACCTAAAGGTAAAACCGTCCAAATGCCATCTGTTAAAGCCCAAAGTGCAGTACCTGGGCCATGTAGTGAGTGCCGAAGGGGTGGCCCCAGACCCTGACAAGGTCACTGTGATCAGAGACTGGCCGAAGCCCAGCAACCTCCATGAAGTCCGGCAGTTCCTCGGGTTGGTAGGCTACTACAGGAGGTTTATCAAAGACTTCACCAAGAAAGCCACACCATTGCAAGACCTGTTGGTGGGCCAATGCAAGAAAACCAAGGGTAAAAATACCCCATTTGACTGGAACGATGGACTGGAGGGATCCTTCACTTGTTTGAAGTTGGCGTTGACGGGAGAAGAGGTACTGGCCTACCCTGAATATGACCAACCGTTTGTGCTGTATATGGATGCCAGCAACATGGGACCGGGAGCCGTGTTGTCCCAGGTCCAGAAAGGCAAAGAGAGGGTAATTGCTTATGCCAGCAGGAAACTTTGTCCCACTGAAAGGAACCCTGACAACTACAGTTCCTTTAAGCTGGAGTTCCTCGCCATCGTTTGGGCAGTGACGGAAAGGTTCAAGCACTACCTGGCCTCAGCAAAATTCACCGTCTTCACGGACAACAATCCACTGACACAGTTGGACACAGCAAAACTTGGTGCCTTAGAGCAGCGGTGGATGGCCCGGTTGTCCAATTACGATTTCACCATCAAGTACCGGGCAGGGCACAAGAATGCAAATGCCGATGCATTGTCCAGGATGCCCAACTTGCCAGAAATGGGAGAAGACTCGGAAGCACTTCAAGAAATAGAGTTGCCAGCTTTCCATCGCCCCAAGGCCACTCAGTATTCCCATCATGTGGGGAACAGGCGCAAGAACAAGCAGGACGCCACGCTGAATCCCCTGCCCCACCACGGATGGGCAGAGTCCCAGGACAGTGACCCCGCGGTCCGTCGTGTGAAAGAGCTCCTGACGCAGGCAGGTTCACACCCTGGCCTGGATGATCCACAAAGAGATGCAACAACTGTGGAAGGGGAGAGGCAAACTGTTTATTTACGATGGTAAGCTGTGCCGAAGAAGCATCGACCCACGCACTCATGAGTTGGTATGGCAGATAGTAGTCCCAAGACAAGATGCGCCAATGGTTCTGGAAGTGTACCACGATGGAGCAGGACACTTCGGATGGAGGAAGTTGGAGAGTCTACTCCGTGGAAGGTTCTACTGGATTGGCATGAAGAAGGCCATCGAAAAGTGGTGTCGAGAGTGTGGCCCATGTAGCCTACGCAGGAAGGACCGTGACAGCCAAAGGGCTCCCCTGCAGCCTATCATCACCAAACGGCCGCTTGAACTGGTCGCTAGGGTTGAGCGAAACGGATCGGTCATTTTCATAAGTCGCCCATTTGGCAAAATCGGCGTCTCATGAAACCCGACGCAATCCCTGTGTGGGGTCGGCCATGCGGTACGCGACTTTCACGCCAAAGTCGCGTTTCAATGACGCTAAAAGCGCCATTTCTCAGCCAATGAAGGTGGACGCCGAGTGTGGGCAGCGTGATGACATAGATCTCAGTCCCCACCATCTTAGAGAAGGGCATTGCAGTGATTGGCTTGCTTTCTGCGGCGTCACAGGGGCTATAAAGGGGCGTTCCCGCCGACCGCCATCTTACTGCTGCTGATCTGAGCGTAGGGAGAGGTTGCTGCCACTTCGTCAGAAGCAGGGATAGTGTTAGGCAGGGTACATTCACCCCCAAACCGCTTGTGCTGTAGCGATTTCCACTGTCCAACACCACCTTTTGTTTGCAGGGACAGTGGAAGCTACATTTTTTTTTCCTCAGCGCTGTAGCTCATTGGGCTGCCCTAGAAGGCTCCCTGATAGCTGCGTTGCTGTGTGTGTACGCCGCTGTGCAAACCAACTGCTTTTTTCAAAGCACAAATCCTGTTGTTCCTTCCTTTCTGCACAGCTATCTTGTTTGTTTGTCCACACTTTTGTGTGCAGCAGTCCTTTTTATAGCTGTCTGCCATACTTTTCTGAGATTACTGCAGGGAGATAAAGATTGGCAAGTCTGCCTCTGTGCCAGTGCTGTGTGTGGCATCTGTCTCTCATTGTGTGCCACAGAAAACCTAGTGTGCAATACTGGGCCTTTTTTTTTTTTTTTTTTTAAATTCTCCCTGAAAAAAATAAATAAATAGTGGGAGATAAAGATTGGCAAGTCTGCCTCTGTGCCAGTGCTGTGTGTGGCATCTGTCTCTCATTGTGTGCCACAGAAAACCTAATGTGTAATACTGGGCCATTTTTTTTTTTTTTTAATTCTCCCTGAAAAAAATAAAATAAATAGTGGGAGATAAAGATTGGCAAGTCTGCCTCTGTGCCAGTGCTGTGTGTGGCATCTGTCTCAAATTATTGGGGCACAGAAAACCTAGTGTGTCATACTGTTAATTTTTTTTTTTTTAAATTCTCCCTGAAAACAAAAAATAGTGGAAGATTAAGATTGGCATTTCTGCTTGAGTGCCGGTCCTGTGTGTGCCATCTGTCTCAAATTATTGGTGCACAGAAAACCTAGTGTGTCATACTGTTAATTTTTTTTTTTTTTTTTTTTTTTTTTAATTCTCCCTGAAAACAAAAAATAGTGGAAGATTAAGATTGGCATTTCTGCTTGAGTGCCGGTCCTGTGTGTGCCATCTGTCTCAAATTATTGGGGCACAGAAAACCTAGTGTGTAACATTGGGCCTGATTTTCCTTTCAGTGTCAGCCACCTATAAAGGTATATATAAATCCTACAGAAGTTTGAGTTCACCTTATAAGTTGTTTTACAGTAACAAATACCGTTACTTTGGTTACGTTTTGCAAACAATGAGGAAGTCTGGTGGAAGAGGTCGTGGCCGTGGGCGGTCATTATCAGCTGGTAATGATGGTAGTGGTGGTGGAGCATCAGGTGGTCGTGGTAAAAGCAGTACAGCACCTAAGGCTACTTTCACACTAGCGTTAACTGCATTCCATCACAATGCGTCGTTTTGCCGAAAAAACGCATCCTGCAAAAGTGTTTGCAGGATGCGTTTTTTCGCCATTGATTAACATTAAGCGACGCATTATGACAGATTGCCACACGTTGCACCCGTCGTGCGACGGATGCGTCGTGCAGTGGCGGACCGTCGGGAGCAAAAAACGCTACATGTAACGTTTTTTGCTCACGACGGTCCGCTTTTTCCGACCGCGCATGCGCGGCCGGAACTCCGCCCCCACCTCCCCGCGCTTCCCCGCACCTCACAATGGGGCAGTGGATGCGCTGGAAAAATGCATCCGCTGCCCCCGTTGTGCGGCGGAGACAACGCTAGCGTCGGGAACGTCGGCCCAACGCACAGCGACGGGCCAAGCCCGACGCTAGTGTGAAAGAAGCCTAAGTCTCGAGTTGTTGAGACAGGTTCGTCGTCTGGCTACACAAGGCCTCGAACGCTCCCTTTTCTGGGAGTAGGAAAACCGCTTTTAAAGCCGGAGCAGCAAGAACAAGTTTTGGCTTTCCTTGCTGACTCAGCCTCTAGCTCTTTTGCCTCCTCTTCTGAAAGTGCTAAATGTAAAAGCAGCGCGTCGTTAGTGGATGTTCACGGTCAGGGACAAGTCGCTTCCTTGTCTTCTTCACCCAGAACAAGAGAGAAGGATGCGTCAGGAGACACAACGGGTTACTCCATGGAGCTCTTTACACATACCTTTCCTGGGTTAGACAGTGAAACAGTTAGCAGGCCATGCCCATTAGAAGTTGAATCGGACATGGAGTGCACTGATGCACAGCCACAGCCAGATTACTATGCTGTTCCTTTGACTCAGACCAGAACATTGCCCTCGCAGTGTACTGAGCCAGAATCAAACCCAGCTGAGACTATGGTGCCCCGTCACGAACGCTATACCACCGGCTTACACGGTGACAAAGACGAAGTTGCACACGAGATAGAAGAGGAGGTCATAGATGACCCAGTTGTTGACCCCGATTGGCAGCCATTGGGGGAACAGGGTGCAGGCGGCAGTAGTTCTGAAGTGGAGGAGGAGGAGGAGCCGCAGCAGGCATCAACATCACAACAGGTTCCATCTGCCGGGCCCGTATCTGGCCAAAAACGCGTGGCAAAACCAAAACCAGTTGGAGGACAGCGTGGCCATCCGGTTAAAGAAGCTCAGTCTGCAATGCCTGAAAAGGTATCCGATAGTAGAAAGAGTGCAGTCTGGCATTTTTTTAAACAACATCCAAATGATCAGCGCAAAGTCATCTGTCAAAAATGTTCAACTACCTTAAGCAGAGGTCAGAATCTTAAAAGTCTAAATACAAGTTGCATGCATAGACATTTAACCACCATGCATTTGCAAGCCTGGACTAACTACCAAATGTGCCTAAAGGTTGCAGCACCCTCGGCCAATGAAGCTAGTCAGCAACGCTACATCCCTTCCCTCACTGTAAGCCCACCATTTCCCGCAACACCTGCAGTATCTGTGCAGCTTTTGTCTCCAGGCCAAAGCAGTCAGGGAATCACCAGGTTCGTAGTAGGAAACACTGCATGTAGGGCACCGGCAAGAATACCATCTCCAACCCTCTCTCAGTCTGCCATGTCCACCGGCACCACCGCTAGTTCCACGATCTCCAGCTCTCCAGTCCAGCTCACCCTACATGAGACTCTTGTTAGGAAAAGGAAGTACTCATCCTCGCATCCGCGTACACAGGGTTTGAACGCCCACATTGCTAGACTAATCTCATTAGAGATGATGCCCTACCAGTTAGTTGAAAGCGAAGCTTTCAAAGCGCTGATGGACTACGCTGTACCATGCTACGAGCTACCCAGTCGACACTTCTTTTCTAGAAAAGCCATCCCAGCCCTCCAACAGCATGTTAAAGACCGCATCGTCCATGCACTCAGGCAGTCTGTGACTACAAAGGTGCACCTGACAACAGATGCATGGACCAGTAGGCATGGCCAGGGACGTTACGTGTCCATCACGGCACACTGGGTGAATGTGGTGGATGCAGGGTCCACAGGGGACAGCAATATTGGGACAGTTCTGCCTAGCCCACGGTCAAGGAAACAGTTGGCTGTAGGCATTCGCCCCCCCTACTCCCCTTCCTCGTCCTCCTGCAGAAGCGAGAGCTCGTCCACAGACCGCAGTCGCACATCCACTCCATCCGCAGCTGCCACTGTTGCACACCAGGTGTGCCATTATAGGACAGCTAGTGGCAAGCGTCAGCAGGCTGTATTGGCAATGAAGTGTTTGGGCGACAACAGACACACCGCGGAAGTTCTGTCCGAGTTCTTGCAGAAAGAAACTCAGTCATGGCTGGGCACTGTACATCTTGAGGCAGGCAAGGTAGTGAGTGATAACGGAAGGAATTTCATGGCTGCCATAGCCCTTTCCCAACTGAAACACATTCCTTGCCTGGCTCACACCTTAAACCTGGTGGTGCAGTGCTTCCTGAAAAGTTATCCGGGGTTACCCGACCTGCTCCTCAAAGTGCGCAGACTTTGCTCGCATATCCGCCGTTCGCCCGTACACTCCAGCCGTATGCAGAACTATCAGCGGTCTTTGAACCTTCCCCAGCATCGCCTAATCATCGACGTTGCAACAAGGTGGAACTCCACACTGCACATGCTTCAGAGACTGTGCGAACAGAGGCGTGCTGTTATGTATTTGTGGGAGGATACACGGGCAGGCAGTTGGATGGCAGACATGGAGTTGTCAGGTGTGCAGTGGTCGAAGCTACAAGACCTGTGTCAAGTACTTCAGTGTTTTGAGGAATGCACACGGCTGGTTAGTGCAGACAACGCCATAATAAGCATGAGCATCCCCCTAATGCTTCTGCTGATGCAAAG
This sequence comes from Ranitomeya variabilis, assembly GCF_051348905.1. NCBI lineage: Eukaryota > Metazoa > Chordata > Amphibia > Anura > Dendrobatidae > Ranitomeya > Ranitomeya variabilis. The sequence goes on from NC_135232.1 coordinate 586,989,980, forward strand.
TTTGACGCACATAAAGGAGCAGGCGTCTGCAGCCGAGGAAGAGGAAAGCCTTGATGACAGTCAGCCATTGTCTGGTCAGGGCTGTGTAGAGGATGCGGTAGCGGACAAAGAGGAGGAGGAGGACGAGGAGGATGATGGGGATGAGTACTTTTTTAATGAGGAAGCTTCTCCTGGGCCAACAGAACTTAGTGGCGTTGCAAGGCCGGGTTCTGTTTTTTTAAGGGAGACAAGTGACGTAGATTTGCTTGTAACTACCCCTCAAACCAGCACAACCGCAGATTTGACAACTGGAACTTTGGCCCACATGGCGGATTATGCCTTACGTATCCTCAAAAGGGACCCACGCATTATTAAAATAATGACCGATGACGATTACTGGTTGGCCTGCATCCTTGACCCTCGCTATAAGGCAAATTGCAAAATATTATGCCACATGAGAACCTCGAACAAATATTAGCAACCAAACAAGCAACTCTTGTAGACCGTTTGATTCAGGCATTCCCAGCACACAGCGCCGGTGATGGTTCTCACACGAGCTGCAGGGGGCTACAGGGCAGAGGTGTTAGAGGTGCACAAATCAGAAGTGGCGTTGGACAGAGGGGTTTTCTGACCAGGTTGTGGAGTGATTTTGCAATGACCACAGACAGGACAGGTACTGCAGCATCTATTCAAAGTGACAGGAGACAACATTTGTCCAGTATGGTTACTAACTATTTTTCATCCCTTATCGATGTTCTCCCTCAACCGTCATTCCCATTTGATTACTGGGCATCCAAATTAGACACCTGGCCTGAATTGGCAGAATATGCATTGCAGGAGCTTGCTTGCCCAGCAGCTAGTGTGCTATCAGAAAGAGTATATTAACCGAAAAAAGGACTCGTCTGCCTACCCAAAATGTGGATGATCTAACCTTCATTAAAATGAACCACTCCTGGATTTCAAATTATTTTGCCCCACCTTTCCCGGCTGACACCTAGCTTTCCTATAAAAAGGTCTTGCTTGTGGACTGGTCTTACTGAGTGTTCCAATCTCTTAATTTGCAGCAGCTGTTTGTCCAGCATACGACATGTTTACACCTCCCTCAATGGGAAAACTCCCCCCACGGGGCCATGGTCTCGCCACTTGGCGCAAGCACCCGTTAGAGTGCCGTTTGTCTGAAGAGGTGGGTGTGCCCGCTTTTGGTCGACGGCACTGCCACTGGGTCCCTCATAGTACAATAAAGTGTCTCTGGCAGTGGTGGCGCGCACCCAACGTCAGACACACCGTTGTAACATGAGGGGCCCTGGGACGCTACCGCCGGCCACAAGAGAGTTCACCCCCCCCCAGCTCAAACTGTGCTCTACCACGTGCAAAATTATCTCTCACAGCTCCACCAATGTTTAGTCTATGCGCTGACATCATTCAATGCCTGGCACTGACAATACCAATTTGTTGACATCTATGATGCTAGTTAAAATAGTCTGGGTCAGTGTCCTATATTGACACCAGTAAATACTGCCAAATTACTATGTCAGAAACTCAGCAGATGAGCCCACCCCTGTACCTAAGTATGCCACACTTTTGTTTTTTTGTTTTGTTGTTTTGCGAGACATTAACATCTATTTATTTTTTGGGAGTACTAACTGTGTCAGACACTCCTTGCAATCGTCCTCCGCTGACCACACCAATGCTGCCTGTGTACCCATGTAACCTATTTAAAACTGCATAGAGCCTATTTTTATTTATTTTAGGCCCAGTAAGCCTGTCTGCGGTCCCTCCTCGCAATCGTCCTCCGCTGACCACACCAATGCTGCCTGTGTACCCATGTAACCTATTTAAAACTGCATAGAGCCTATTTTTATTTATTTTAGGCCCAGTAAGCCTGTCTGCGGTCCCTCCTCACAATCGTCCTCCGCTGACCACACCAATGCTGCCTGTGTACCCATGTAACCTATTTAAAACTGCATAGAGCCTATTTTTATTTATTTTAAGCCCAGTAAGCCTGTCTGTGGTACCTCCTCGCAATCGTCCTCTGCTGACCACACCAATGCTGCCTGTGTACCCATGTAACCTATTTAAAACTGCTTAGAGCCTATTTTTATTTATTTTAGGCCCAGTAAGCCTGTCTGCGGTCCCTCCTTGCAATCGTCCTCCGCTGACCACACCAATGCTGCCCGTGTACCCCTGGAACCTATTTAAAAGTTCATAGAGCCTATTTATATATTTTATTTAATATTAATAAAGCCATGATGGACTACGCTGTACCACGCTACAAGCTAACCAGTCGACACTTCTTTTGCGAGAAAAGCCATCCCAACCCTCCACCAGCATGTAAGAGACCGCATTGTCCATGCACTCTGGCAATCTGTGAGTACAAAGGTGCACCTGACAACAGACGCATGGACCTGTAGGCATGGCCACGGAAGGTTACGTGTCCATTACGGCGCAATGGGTTAATGTGGTGGATGCATGGTCCACAGGGGACAGCCTACTAAGTCTGTCTGCAGTCCCTAATTAAAATTGTCCTCAATTCAGGTTTTCGGGCTTTTTTAAAAAATAGGAAACTGCATTTGGGCTACTAGTTTGGTTGGGGCCTACTACTGATGTCTGCCGCTCCTGGGTGTTCTCCTCCAGGTTTCCTTGTCTGAGCTTCAACCTTCTGGCTCTCATTAAGTATTTGTTGGTAAAAATTGGTGGTTGGGGCCTACTAACGGTGTCTGCCGCTCCCTGGTGTTGTCCTCCACTGTATAAATCTGAGCTTCAACCTTCTGGCTCTCATTAAGAATTTGTTGGTAAAAATTGGTGGTTGGGGCCAACTAACGGTGTCTGCCGCTCCCTGGTGTTGTCCTCCACTGTATAAATCTGAGCTTCAACCTTCTGGCTCTCATTAAGTATTTGTTGGTAAAAATTGGTGGTTGGGGCCTACTAACGGTGTCTGCCGCTCCTGGGTGTTCTCCTCCTCCTGAGTGTTCTCCTCCTCCTTGGTGTTCTCCTCCAGGTTTCCTTGTCTGAGCTTCAACCTTCAGGCTCTCATTAAGTATTTTTAAATGTAACACTACAGTTGCTATACTACTTGGGTTGGGGCCTAGTAACGGTGTTCTCCTCCTCCTTGGTGTTCTCCTCCTCCTTGGTGTTCTCCTCCAGGTTTCCTTGTCTGAGCTTCAACCTTCTGGCTCTCTTTAAGTATTTGTTGGTAAAAATTGGTGGTTGGGGCCTACTAACGGTGTCTGCGGGTCCCTGGTGTTGTCCTCCACTGTATAAATCTGAGCTTCAACCTTCTGGCTCTCATTAAGTATTTGTTGGTAAAAATTGGTGGTTGGGGCCTACTAACGGTGTCTGCCGCTCCCTGGTGTTGTCCTCCACTGTATAAATCTGAGCTTCAACCTTCTGGCTCTCATTAAGTATTTGTTGGTAAAAATTGGTGGTTGGGGCCTACTAACGGTGTCTGCCGCTCCTGGGTGTTCTCCTCCTCCTGAGTGTTCTCCTCCTCCTTGGTGTTCTCCTCCAGGTTTCCTTTGTCTGAGCTTCAACCTTCAGGCTCTCATTAAGTATTTTTAAATGTAACACTACAGTTGCCATACTACTTGGTTGGGGCCTAGTAACGGTGTTCTCCTCCTCCTTGGTGTTCTCCTCCTTGGTGTTCTCCTCCAGGTTTCCTTGTCTGAGCTTCAACCTTCTGGCTCTCATTAAGTATTTGTTGGTAAAAATTGGTGGTTGGGGCCTACTAACGGTGTCTGCCGCTCCTGGGTGTTCTCCTCCTCCTGAGTGTTCTCCTCCTCCTTGGTGTTCTCCTCCAGGTTTCCTTGTCTGAGTTTCAACCTTCAGGCTCTCATTAAGTATTTTTAAATGTAACACTACAGTTGCCATACTACTTGGGTTGGGGCCTAGTAACGGTGTTCTCCTCCTCCTTGGTGTTCTCCTCCTCCTTGGTGTTCTCCTCCAGGTTTCCTTGTCTGCGCTTCAACCTTCTGGCTCTCATTAAGTATTTGTTGGTAAAAATTGGTGGTTGGGGCCTACTAACGGTGTCTGCCGCTCCCTGGTGTTGTCCTCCACTGTATAAAGCTGAGTTTCAACCTTTTGGCTTTCGGCCTATAGTAGCAGACATTAAACTGCATTTGGCCTTCAACTTTGGTTGGGCCCTACTAACGGTGTGTGCCGCTCCCTGGTCTTGTCCTCCACTGTATAAAGCTGAGCTGCAACCTTCTGGCTCTCATTAAGTATTTGTTGGTAAAAATTGGTGGCTGGGGCCTACTAACGGTGTGTGCCGCTCCATGGTGTTGTCCTCCACTGTATAAAGCTGAGCTTCAATCTTAAAGCTCTCGTTAAGTAGTTGTTTTTAAAATGTGTGGTTGGGCCCTTAAAACGGTGTCTGACGCTACTGGGTTTTCTCCTGTTTTGTTGTCCCGACCTTCAATGTTCAGGCTTTCGGCTTACATTTTAAATAATTAAACTGCAGTTGGCCTACTACTTTGGTTGGGCCTAGTAACGGTGTGTGCCGCACCTTGGTGTTGTCCTGTGTTATTTTCCTGACCTTCAATGTTCAGGCTTTCGGCTTACATTTTAAATAATTAAACTGCAGTTGGCCTACTACTTTGGTTGGGCCTAGTAACGGTGTGTGCCGCACATTGGTGTTGTCCTGTGTTATTTTCCTGACCTTTAATCTTCAGGCTTTCGGCCTTCATTTGTAATATTAAACTGCATAGGGCCTACTAGTATGGTTCGGCCCTACTAATGGTGTCTGTCTGCCGCTCCTGGGTTTTCTACTCCACTGAACTAAGCAATGCCACCTGGTTAGTCCTGTTACCAATTTTGACCTGCATTTTACCCACTTTATTATTTGGGCCTATATCAGTGTTTCCGCTTCATCCTGCCCATTGCCCAGCCGGTGCTAGATGAGTCTTGTGGTACTTTGACCCAGACCACTACATTCCCCTTGCACGCTACACAGCCACAATCTGACCCTGCTGAAAGTCAGGTTCCCCTTCCCGCATACTATACCACCTTACACAGGGACAAAGAGGAAGGTGCAGATGAAAGTGCAGGTTTCTTCAACAGGTAGGGGGCATACTCGTTGGCGACGTCACAGGCACAGGGCCCCTCAGAGTACGCAAAAGTGTCGCTGCCGGTGGGAGGCGCCCCCGCCGTGCAAACACACCACCGTACTGGGCCTCCCTGCTTGCTCAGGATCACAGCACTTGCAAAGTTGAAATACTTAACTCTCACTGCTCCACCGCCATGACGTAGTCCACGCTTCCTGGGCCCACTAAAACCTTGAACCAGCCCTACCCCCCACAACTTTTGCCAAATGACCCCCAATTTCCAATGCCCAACTATTATTATAAAGTTAATTAAGATTGACAAGCTTCAGAAACAAGAATGGATGTTTTTGGCATTAAAATGGGCACTGTAGGTGTTTTCCTGGCCTCCACTCACTGCCGACTATGCTTCCCCATTGATTTGCATTGGGTTTCATGTTTCGGTCGATCCCCGACTTTTCGCGATAATCAGCCGACTTCACTCGACTCGACTTTGGACAAAGTCGGGTTTCGCAAAACCCGACTCGATCTTAAAAAAATGAAAGTCGCTCAACCCTACTGGTCGCGCTAGATCATGTAAAGCTAACACCCAGCCGGTCAGGCTACGTCTACGCTCTAACCATCGTGGACCACTACTCTAGATTTCTGGTAGTTGTGCCTGTCAAAGATCTGACAGCCAGGACAGCAGCCAAAGCCTTCCAGCAGTACTTCTGTAGACCACACGGGTACCAAGAGAAGGTACTGACTGATCAAGGACCAGCATTTGAAGCAGAAGTGTTCCAGGAATTCTGCAATTTATACGGGTGTAAGAAGATCAGAACGACACCGTATCACCCACAAACCAACGGGATGTGTGAAAAGATGAACCAAGTGGTAATCGACTTACTGAAGACCTTGCCTGTGGAGGAACGGAACTTATGGCCAGCAAAGTTGCCTGACTTGGTAGACATGTACAACCACATCCCAGTGAATTCCACCAACTGCACTCCAGCATACCTGATGCGAGGAAGATCCAGTAAGTTACCTGTTGATCTAGACATGGGAGTCCTAACCCCAGAAGATACCTCGCCAGATGCAGATTGAGATACAGAAAGACAGCAAAGGTACCGCAAAGTACAGGAATGCGTGGAAAGAAGTCTAGCCCAAGCCAGACAAAAACAAGAAAGGGACTACAACCAGCATGCTCCTGCAATTCCCTTGTCGCCAGGTGAACAAGTACTCAAACGGAAGAGGAGACTACACAAACTTGACGACCAATGGGAAGCGGAACCATATACCATCCTGCCATCCGACTTTGACAATACAAAGGTCTGTCTCATTAGCAAAGATGGAGGAGAAACCTCAACAGCAATATCCAGAGACCACCTCAAAATATGCCCTGATAAGTTGAGAGATAGGGAAACAGATCCAGGAACATCTCCACCCATAGAAGAGGAGAAGATGATACACACTGTTCTTGGAGACTTTCCCCAGTCTTGGACTCAAATAAATCAGGCCATCGTGGTACCTGTTTTGACATTTCGTCAGCCGAACCCCCCGGGACCAAATGTGATGCCAGATCATCTGGAGCCAAAAGAGACTCTGCACCAACAGATTCCAATAGCCGACGTGATCCCAGCCGTAACTCAGCCACAGCAGACTCCAACAGAGGATGCCATGCCAACAGTTGAATCGGCAAGTCTACCCTCGGCTATTGGTGAATCTGCCATGCCCACAATTAGCAGCAGTCCTGACTCGAGCTCCAGCATACCAGTGCTACCTAGACTCACTAGAAGTGTAGCCAGAAGACAGTGCACTACACGAGCCATAGCAAGCACAGCGGACCCTGTTAGGTCACTAGCAACCCCTGCACTGCTGAGGTCTACACGTAGCACTAAAAATCAGACCCCAATTCGCTACAAAAATTGGAAATATTAATGGTTGCTGCTGTTTGTTTGAAAATGTCTGTATACTGTATATATCTTTGTCACAGGTTTAAAATGGACAATGGAGTAATGGACAGTGAATTACTCAAAAACTTTCATTATACTTTTAAATGGATCCCTTTGTTTACCCGGGATCCTTGCTTGCGGGGTCCTCACCTCCCATAAAGGGAAGCATTGTTATCTTAACCTGTTTTAAAGCATTCCAAAAATTTGTATGCCTTTTTGCTAATGTATTGTTGTTCTTCTTTTCTTCGTCCTGGAGTACTGGATTTAAGAGGGGGGGAGTGCGGCGCCCCAGTGTCCTGGTCATCGCAGTGATGTCATTATCCTTTCAGGGGAGAAGTGATGTCATGTCTGAAGGCAATGAAAGACAACCACATTCAGGTATTACACGCATGCAACATGTTCACACTCCAGACCAGAAGGGGGAGCTCTAAGCCTGTTTAGGGTGAGCTCCCCTATTTACATCCTGATCTGGAGGGAAAGGAGTTCAGTTCCTGTCAGGCAGACAGAAGAAGTGGAGCTCTGCTGGCCTGAAGTGCTGCAACTCCTGGAAAAAGACACAAAAAGGTGAACATACTGCAGAGAGTGTGTAGGAAAGCAGATCACAGGAGAGGAATATCAGAGGGAAATCATCCCAGTCATACGGGTTGTCCTATCCATACCATCTGGGGGACAGAGAGGAAGAAATAACATCAAGAACAATTACAAGAGTTGTGAGGACCTTCCCGAGAAGCTCAGCAGGGAGGTACTACAACACACAGGCGCTAGTAGAAAGGCTACTGATTTCCACCTGGACAAGGGGACTCTGGAATTGCCTTCAGACCGACCGGACTTTACCTGCCCTGTCATCTGGCGCTCCGGGCTGAGGATACCATCTGAAGTCTTCAGTAAACAAGATAAAAGACTGCAAACCTGTCTCCTCGTTCTTTATTGCACTTTGCCCATATATAGACTCTTTTACTGGACACCCCTGAGGGCCACGGACCGGGTCAGCCACCGTGACATCCCCCAAACCGCAGGACCCAGTACCGAGTACCCCATTGCCCTACACTGGGGGCGATCCATTTACACTACACAGTACCAACTCTCCTGTCCTGTATACTGGGTGTAATTCTCAGTATCTGTATTATATATATATATATATATATACTAGCTGAAGAGCCCGGCGTTGCCTGGGCATAGTAAATATCTGTGGTTAGTTATAGCACCTCACTTCTCTTATTTTCCCATCACGCCTCTCATTTTCCCCATCACATCTTTCATTTTCCCCCTCACATCTCTCATTTTCTCCCTCACACCTCTCATTTTCCCCCTCACTCCTCTTATTTTCCCCCTCACTCCTCTCATTCCCCCCTAACACTTGTCATTTTGACCTCACATCTGTCATTTTCCGATCACTCCACTATTTTCCCTCACTCCTCTCATTTTGCACTCACACCTTTTCATTTTCACCTCACACCTCTCATTTTCACCTCAGTATATACATGTTTGTCATCTCCCTTATATATAGTATACACCTGTATGTCATCTCCTGTATATAGTATATACCTGTATGTCATCTCCCCTGTATATAGTATATACCTGCTGTGTGTCATCTCCCCTGTATATAGTATATACCTGTATGTCATCTCCTCCTATACATAGCATATACCTGTATGTCATCTCCTCCTGTATATACTATATACCTGTAGGTAATCTGCTCCTGTATATAGTATATACCTGTGTGTTATCTCCTCCTGTATATAGTATATACCTGTATGTCATCTCCTCCTGTATGTAGTATGTACCTGTATGTCATCTCCTCCTCTATATAGTATATACCTGTGTGTCATCTCTCCTGTATATAGTATATATCTGTGTGTCATGTCCTCCTGTATATAGTATATACCTGTGTGTCATCTCCCCTGTAAATAGTATATACCTGTGTGTCATCTCCTCCTGTATATAGTATATATCTGTATGTCATCTCCTCCTGTATTAGACCTCGTTCACACGTTAGTTGGTCAGTATTTTTACCTCAGTATTTGTAAGCTAAATTGGCAGCCTGATAAATCCCCAGCCAACAGTAAGCCCACCCCCTGGCAGTATATATTAGCTCACACATACACATAATAGACTGGTCATGTGACTGACAGCTGCCGGATTCCTATATGGTACATTTGTTGCTCTTGTAGTTTGTCTGCTTATTAATCAGATTTTTATTTTTGAAGGATAATACCAGACTTGTGTGTGTTTTAGGGCGAGTTTCGTGTGTCAAGTTGTTTGTGTTGAGTTGCGTGTGGCGACATGCATGTAGCGACTTTTGTGAGATGAGTTTTGTGTGGCGACATACGTGTAGCAACTTTTTGTGTGTTGAGTTGCATGTGACAGGTTAGTATAGCAAGTTGTGTGCAGCAAGTTTTGCGCATGGCGAGTTTTGCGCGTGGCGAGTTTTATGTGTGGTGCCTTTTGAGTATGTGCAAGTTTTGTGTGAGGCAACTTTTGCATGTGTTGCAACTTTTGTGCATGTGGCAATTTTTCCGCGTGTGCAAGTTTTGCGTGTGGCGAGTTTTCCATGAGGTGAGTTTTGCATGTGGAGAGTTTTGCGCGTGGCGAGTTTTGAGCGGCGACTTTTGTGTTTTGACTTTTATGTGGCGAGGTTGGTGTATGTGTGGTGAAATGTGCGCTGAGGGTGGTATATGTGTTCGAGCACGTGGTAGTGTGTGGTGCATTTTGTGTGTGTGTTCATATCCCCGTGGTGATGTGGTGATTATCCCATGTCGGGGCCCCACCTTAGCAACTGTACAGTATATACTCTTTGGCGCCATCGCTCTCATTCTTTAAGTCCCCCTTGTTCACATCTGGCAGCTGTTAATTTGCCTCCAACACTTTTCCTTTCATTTTTTCCCCATTATGTAGATAGGGGCAAAATTGTTTGGTGAATAGGAAAGCGCGGGGTTAAAATTTCACCTCACAACATAGCTTTGACGCTCTCGGGGTCCAGACGTGTGACTGTGCAAAATTTTGTGCCTGTAGCTGCGACGCCTCCAACACTTTTCCTTTCACTTTTTCCCCATTATGTAGATAGGGGCAAAATTGTTTGGTGAATTGGAAAGCGCGGGGTTAAAATTTCACCTCACAACATAGCCTATGACGCTCTCGGGGTCCAGACGTGTGACTGTGCAAAATTTTGTGGCTGTAGCTGCGACGGTTCAGATGCCAATCCCGGACATACACACATACACAAATACACACATTCAGCTTTATATATTAGATAGATATATATATATATATATATATATATATATATATATATATATATATATATATATATGTATATACACTACACAGTACCACTTCTCCTGTCATGTATACTGGGCGTAATCCTCAGTATCTGTATTATTCTGTATATATACACTACACAGTACCACTTCTCCTGTCCTGTATACTGGGTGTAATTCTCAGTGTCTGCATTATTCTGTATATATAAACTACACAGTACCACTTCTCCTGTCCTGTATACTAGGTGTAATTCTCAGTATCTGTATTATTCTGTATATATACACTGCACAGTACCACTTCTCCTGCCCTGTATACTGGGTGTATTCCTCAGTATCTGCATTATTCTGTATATATACACTGCACAGTACCACTTCTCCTGTCCTGTATACTGGGTGTAATTCTCAGTATCTGTATTATTCTGTATATATACACTGCACAGTACCACTTCTCCTGTCCTGTATACTGGGTGTAATTCTCAGTATCTGTATTATTCTGTATATATACACTGCACAGTACCACTTATCCTGTCCTGTGTACTGGGTGTAATTCTCAGTATCTGTATTATTCTGTATATATACACTGCACAGTACCACTTCTCCTGTCCTGTATACTGGGTGTAATTCTCAGTATCTGTATTATTCTGTATATATACACTGCACAGTACCACTTCTCCTGTCCTGTATACTGGTGTAATTCTCAGTATCTGTATTATTCTGTATATATACACTGCACAGTACCACTTCTCCTGTCCTGTATACTGGTGTAATTCTCAGTATCTGTATTATTCTGTATATGTACACTGCACAGTACCACTTCTCCTGTCCTGTATACTGGGTGTAATTCTCAGTATCTGTATTATTCTGTATATATACACTGCACAGTACCACTTATCCTGTCCTGTGTACTGGGTGTAATTCTCAGTATCTGTATTATTCTGTATATATACACTGCACAGTATCACTTCTCCTGTCCTGTATACTGGTGTAATTCTCAGTATCTGTATTATTCTGTATATGTACACTGCACAGTACCACTTCTCCTGTCCTTTATACTGGGTGTAATTCTCAGTATCTGTATTATTCTGTATATATACACTGCACAGTACCACTTATCCTGTCCTGTGTACTGGGTGTAATTCTCAGTATCTGTATTATTCTGTATATATACACTGCACAGTATCACTTCTCCTGTCCTGTATACTGGTGTAATTCTCAGTATCTGTATTATTCTGTATATGTACACTGCACAGTACCACTTCTCATGTCCTGTATACTTGGTGTAATCCTCAGTATCTGTATTATTCTGTATATATACACTGCACAGTACCACTTCTCCTGTCCTGTATACTGGGTGTAATTCTCAGTATCTGTATTATTCTGTATATATACACTGCACAGTACCACTTCTCCTGTCCTGTATACTGGGTGTAATTCTCAGTATCTGTATTATTCTGTATATATACACTGCACAGTACCACTTCTCCTGTCCTGTGTACTGGGTGTAATTCTCAGTATCTGTATTATTCTGTATATATACACTGCACAGTATCACTTCTCCTGTCCTGTGTACTGGGTGTAATTCTCAGTATCTGTATTATTCTGTATATATACACTGCACAGTATCACTTCTCCTGTCCTGTATACTGGTGTAATTCTCAGTATCTGTATTATTCTGTATATATACACTGCACAGTACCACTTCTCATGTCCTGTATACTTGGTGTAATCCTCAGTATCTGTATTATTCTGTATATATACACTGCACAGTACCACTTCTCCTGTCCTGTATACTGGGTGTAATTCTCAGTATCTGTATTATTCTGTATATATACACTGCACAGTACCACTTCTCCTGTCCTGTATACTGAGTCTAATTCTCAGTATCTGTATTATTCTGTATATATACACTGCACAGTACCACTTCTCCTGTCCTGTATACTGGGTGTAATTCTCAGTATCTGTATTATTCTGTATATATACACTGCACAGTACCACTTCTCCTGTCCTGTGTACTGGGTGTAATTCTCAGTATCTGTATTATTCTGTATATATACACTGCACAGTACCACTCCTCCTGTCCTGTATACTGGATGTAATCCTCAGTATCTGTATTATTCTGTATATATACACTGTACAGTACCACGTCTCCTGTCTTGTATACTGGGTGTAATTCTCAGTATCTGTATTATTCTGTATATATACACTGCACAGTACCACTTCTCCCGTCCTGTATACTGGGTGTAATTCTCAGTATCTGTATTACTCTGTATATATACACTGCACAGTACCACTTCTCCTGTCCTGTATACTGGGTGTAATCCTCAGTATCTGTATTATTCTGTATATATACACTGCACAGTACCACTTCTCCTGTCCTGTATGCTGGGTGTAATCCTTAGTATCTGTATTAGGCCGGCGTCACACTGGCGAGTTTTACGGACGTAAGGCTGGGGTCACACATGCGTGTTTTACGTACGTAAGAGCGCAAAAACTACGTACGTAAAACTCGCATTACATACGGCACAATGCTTCTCAATGGGGCTGCTCCTATTAGCCGTATATTACGGTTCAGTATTATACGGCGTTCTACGGCCGTACAAAATCGCAGCATGCTGCGTTTGTCAGCGTATTGCGCAAATAATACGCCAATGAAAGTCTATGGGGGCGAGAAAAATACGGATTCCACACGGACCAGCAGTGTGACTTGCGAGAAATACGCAGCGGTGTTAGTGAAAAGTCGGTAATTCAATTGCCGGCTTTTCATTTCTCCTTCACAAACCCGACAGGATATGAGACATGGTTTACATACAGTAAACCATCTCATATCCCCTTTTTTTTTGCATATTCCACACTACTAATGTTAGTAGTGTGTATGTGCAAAATTTCAGCGCTGTAGCTGCTAAAATAAAGGGTTAAATGGCGGAAAAAATTGGCGTGGGCTCCCGCGCAATTTTCTCCGCCAGAATGGTAAAGCCAGTGACTGAGGGCAGATATTAATAGCCAGGAGAGGGTCCATGGTTATTGGCCCCCCCGTGGCTAAAAACATCTGCCCCCGGCCACCCCAGAAAAGGCACATCTGGAAGATGCGCCTATTCTGGCACTTGGCCACTCTCTTCCCACTCCCTGTAGTGGTGGGATATGGGGTAATGAAGGGTTAATGCCACCTTGCTATTGTAAGGTGACATTAAGCCAGATTAATAATGGAGAGGCGTCAATTATGACACCTATCCATTATTAATCCAATTGTATGAAAGGGTTAAAAAACACACACACACATGATTTAAAAGTAGTTTAATGAAATAAACACAGCAGTTGTTGTAATAATTTATTGTTCTCGCAATCCATCAGGAACACCCTCGCTTGGAAAAATAATAAACGCACAAGATACATACCTTCTGGTGAACCGTCTCGTCCCACGAAGTAATCCATCTGAAGGGGTTAACTAATATTACAGGCACGAGCTGCGATAAACCACTCGCTCGTACCTGTAATCCCCGGCGAATGAATGAAATGTAGGTCATTGACCTACATTTCCTTCAGTCGCGGTGATGCGCCCCCTGGTGGATGTCCTCATATGACCTCGAGCGTGGGAAAAAGTTCCCAGGCTGCAGTTCATGAGAACATCCACCAGAGGGCGCCTCACCGCGACTCAATGTAAGTACAGATCACTGCTTTCCTTTCAGCACCCGGGGATTACAGGCACGAGCGAGTGGTTTATCACAGCTCGTGCCTGTAATATTAGTTAACCCCTTCAGATGGATTACTTCGTGGGACGTGATCTGACATCAGAAGGTATGTATCTTGTGTGTTTATTATTTTGCCAAGCGAGGGCCTGGAAATGGATTGCGAGAACAATAAATTATTACAACAACCGCTGTGTTTATTTCATTAAAATCCTTTTTAATCATGTGTGTGTGTGTGTGTGTTTTTTAACACTTTCCAACAATTGGATTAATAATGGATAGGTGACATAATTGACGCCTCTCCATTATTAATCTGGCTTAATGTCACCTTACAATAGCAAGGTGGCATTAACCCTTCATTACCCCATATCCCACCGCTACAGGGAGTGGGAAGAGAGTGGCCAAGTGCCAGAATAGGCGCATCTTCCAGATGTGCCTTTTCTGGGGTGGCTGGGGGCAGATGTTTGTAGCCAGGGGGGGGCCAATAACCATGGACCCTCTACTGGCTATTAATATCTGCCCTCAGTCACTGGCTTTACCGCTCTGGCGGAGAAAATTGCGCGGGAGCCCACGCCAATTTTTTCCGCCATTTAACCCTTTATTTCAGCAGCTACAGCGCTGAAATTTTGCACATACACACTACTAACGTTAGTAGTGTGGAATATGCAAAAAAAAATGGGGATATGAGATGGTTTACTGTATGTAAACCATGTCTCATATCCTGTCGGGTTTGTGCAGGAGAAATGAAAAGCCGGCAATTGAATTACCGGCTGTTCACAGATATCGCGCTGAATGAAATCTAAATACAGAATATATATATATGTGTCTCAATGATATATATATATATATATATATATATATATATATATATATACTGTATATATGTTTTCCCTAACATTTGAGCACATAAATCCATTAGATGTCGGTTTTGCAAGCCTGCGCGAAAATCTCGCAGTACGGATGCCATACGGATTACATACGGAGGATGCCTTGCGCAAAATACGCTGACACACCCTGCCTACGGATTACTATTTTGGGAACATTTCTCCGTATTACGGCCGTAGTACGGACGTATAATACGTGGCGTATTGTCTTACGCCGAGTGTGACGCCGGCCTTATTCTGTATATTTACACTGCACAGTACCACTTCTCCTGTCCTGTATACTGGGTGTAATTCTCACTATCTGTATTATTCTGTATATATACTCTGCACAGTACCACTTCTCCTGTCCTGTATACTGGGTGTAATTCTCAGTATCTGTATTATTCTGTATATATACACTGCACGGTACCACTTCTCCTGTCCAGTATACTGGGTGTAATTCTCAGTATCTGTATATACACTGCACAGTACCACTTCTCCCGTCCTGTATACTGGGTGTAATTCTCAGTATCTGTATTATTCTGTATATATACACTGCACAGTACCACTTCTCCTGTCCTGTATACTGGGTGTAATTCTCAGTATCTGTATTATTCTGTATATATACACTGCACAGTACCACTTCTCCTGTCCTGTGTACTGGGTGTAATTCTCAGTATCTGTATTATTCTGTATATATACACTGCACAGTACTACTTCTCCTGTCCTGTATACTGGGTGTAATTCTCAGTATCTGTATTATTCTGTATATATATATATACTGCACAGTACCACTTCTCCCGTCCTGTATACTGGGTGTAATTCTCAGTATCTGTATTATTCTGTATATATACACTGCACAGTACCACTTCTCCTGTCCTGTATACTGGGTGTAATTCTCAGTATCTGCATTATTCTGTGTATATACACTGCACAGTACCACTTCTCCTGTCCTGTATACAGGGTGTAATTCTCAGTATCTGTGTTATTCTGTATATATACACTGTACAGTACCACTTCTCCAGTCCTGTATACTGGGTGTAATTCTCAGTACCTGTATTATTCTGTATATATACACTGCACAGTACCACTTCTCCAGTCCTGTATACTGGGTGTAATTCTCAGTATCTGTGTTATTCTGTATATATACACTGCACAGTACCACTTCTCCCGTCCTGTATACTGGGTGTAATTCTCAGTATCTGTATTATTCTGTATATATACACTGCACAGTACCACTTCTCCTGTCCTGTATACTGGGTGTAATTCTCAGTATCTGTATTATTCTGTATATATACACTGCACAGTACCACTTCTCCTGTCCTGTATACTGGGTGTAATTCTCACTATCTGTATTATTCTGTATATATACACTGCACAGTACCACTTCTCCTGTCCTGTATACTGGGTGTAATTCTCACTATCTGTATTATTCTGTATATATACACTGCACAGTACCACTTCTCCCGTCCTGTATACTGGGTGTAATTCTCAGTATCTGTATTATTCTGTATATATACACTGCACAGTACCACTTCTCCTGTCCTGTATACTGGGTGTAATTCTCAGTATCTGTATTATTCTGTATATATACACTGCACAGTACCACTTCTCCTGTCCTGTGTACTGGGTGTAATTCTCAGTATCTGTATTATTCTGTATATATACACTGCACAGTACCACTTCTCCGGTCCTGTATACTGGGTGTAATTCTCAGTATCTGTGTTATTCTGTATATATACACTGCACAGTACCACTTCTCCTGTACTGTATACTGGGTGTAATTCTCAGTACCTGTATTATTCTATATATATACACTGCACAGTACCACTTCTCCCGTCCTGTATACTGGGTGTAATTCTCAGTATCTGTATTATACTGTATATATACACTGCACAGTACCACTTCTCCTGTCCTGTATACTGGGTGTAATTCTCAGTATCTGTATTATACTGTATATATACACTGCACAGTACCACTTCTCCTGTATACTGGGTGTAATTCTCACTATCTGTATTATTCTGTATGTATACACTGCACAGTACCACTTCTCCTGTCCTGTATACTGGGTGTAATTCTCAGTATCTGTATTATTCTGTATATATACACTGCACAGTACCACTTCTCCAGTCCTGTATACTGGGTGTAATTCTCAGTATCTGTATTATTCTGTATATATACACTGCACAGTCCCACTTCTCCTGTCCTGTATACTGGGTGTAATCCTCAGTATCTGTATTATTCTGTATATATACACTGCACAGTACCACTTCTCCTGTCCTGTATACTGGGTGTAATTCTCAGTATATGTATTATTCTGTATATATACACTGCACAGTACCACTTCTCCTGTCCTGTATACTGGGTGTAATCCTCAGTATCTGTATTATTCTGTATATATACACTGCACAGTACCACTTCTCCTGTCCTGTATACTGGGTGTAATCCTCAGTATCTGTATTATTCTGTATATATACACTGCACAATACCACTTCTCCTGTCCTGTATACTGGGTGTAATTCTCAGTATCTGTATTATTCTGTATATATATACTGCACAGTACAACTTCTCCTGTCCTGTATACTGGGTGTAATTCTCAGTATCTGTATTATTCTGTATATATACACTGCACAGTACCACTTCTCCTGTCCTGTATACTGGGTGTAATCCTCAGTATCTGTATTATTCTGTATATATACACTGCACAGTACCACTTCTCCTGTCCTGTATACTGGGTGTAATCCTCAGTATCTGTATTATTCTGTATATATACACTGCACAATACCACTTCTCCTGTCCTGTATACTGGGTGTAATTCTCAGTATCTGTATTATTCTGTATATATATACTGCACAGTACAACTTCTCCTGTCCTGTATACTGGGTGTAATTCTCAGTATCTGTATTATTCTGTATATATACACTGCACGGTACCACTTCTCCTGTCCTGTATACTGGGTGTAATTCTCAGTATCATTCTGTATATATACACTGCACAGTACCACTTCTCCTGTCCTGTATACTGGGTGTAATCCTCAGTATCTGTATTATACTGTATATATACACTGCACAGTACCACTTCTCCTGTCCTGTATACTGGGTGTAATTCTCAGTATCTGTATTATACTGTATATATACACTGCACAGTACCACTTCTCCTGTCCTGTATGCTGGGTGTAATTCTCAGTATCTGTATTATTCTGTATATATATACTGCACAGTACCACTTCTCCTGTATACTGGGTGTAATTCTCACTATCTGTATTATTCTGTATGTATACACTGCACAGTACCACTTCTCCTGTCCTGTATACTGGGTGTAATTCTCAGTATCTGTATTATTCTGTATATATACACTGCACAGTCCCACTTCTCCTGTCCTGTATACTGGGTGTAATCCTCAGTATCTGTATTATTCTGTATATATACACTGCACAGTACCACTTCTCCTGTCCTGTATACTGGGTGTAATTCTCAGTATATGTATTATTCTGTATATATACACTGCACAGTACCACTTCTCCTGTCCTGTGTACTGGGTGTAATCCTCAGTATCTGTATTATTCTGTATATATACACTGCACAGTACCACTTCTCCTGTCCTGTATACTGGGTGTAATCCTCAGTATCTGTATTATTCTGTATATATACACTGCACAGTACCACTTCTCCTGTCCTGTATACTGGGTGTAATTCTCAGTATATGTATTATTCTGTATATATACACTGCACAGTACCACTTCTCCTGTCCTGTATACTGGGTGTAATCCTCAGTATCTGTATTATTCTGTATATATATACTGCACAGTACCACTTCTCCTGTCCTGTATACTGGGTGTAATCCTCAGTATCTGTATTATTCTGTATATATACACTGCACAATACCACTTCTCCTGTCCTGTATACTGGGTGTAATTCTCAGTATCTGTATTATTCTGTATATATATACTGCACAGTACAACTTCTCCTGTCCTGTATACTGGGTGTAATTCTCAGTATCTGTATTATTCTGTATATATACACTGCACGGTACCACTTCTCCTGTCCTGTATACTGGGTGTAATTCTCAGTATCATTCTGTATATATACACTGCACAGTACCACTTCTCCTGTCCTGTATACTGGGTGTAATTCTCAGTATCTGTATTATTCTGTATATATACACTGCACAGTACCACTTCTCCTGTCCTGTATACTGGGTGTAATTCTTAGTATCTGTATTATTCTGTATATATACTCTGCACAGTACCACTTCTCCTGTCCTGTATACTGTGTGTAATTCTCAGTATCTGTATTATTCTGTATATATACTCTGCACAGTACCACTTCTCCTGTCCTGTATACTGGGTGTAATTCTTAGTATCTGTATTATTCTGTATATATACACTGCACAGTACCACTTCTCCTGTCCTGTATACTGGGTGTAATTCTCAGTATCAGTATTATTCTGTATATATACACTGCACAGTACCACTTCTGCTGTCCTGTATACTGGGTGTAATTCTCAGTATCTGTATTATTCTGTATATATACACTGCACAGTACCACTTCTTCTGTCCTGTATACTGGGTGTAATCCTCAGTATCTGTGTTATTCTGTATATATACACTGTACAGTACCACTTCTCCTGTCCTGTGTACTGGGTGTAATCCTCAGTATCTGTATTATTCTGTATATATACACTGCACAGTACCACTCCTCCTGTCCTGTATACTGGGTGTAATTCTCAGTATCTGTATTATTCTGTATATATACACTGCACAGTACCACTTCTCCTGTCCTGTATACTGGGTGTAATCCTCAGTATCTGTATTATTCTGTATATATACACTGCACAGTACCACTTCTCCTGTCCTGTATACTGGGTGTAATTCTCAGTATCTGTATTATCCTGTATATATACATTGCACAGTACCACTTCTCCTGTCCTGTATACTGGGTGTAATTCTCAGTATCTGTATATATACACTGCACAGTATCACTTCTCCCGTCCTGTATACTGGGTGTAATTCTCAGTATCTGTATTATTCTGTATATATACACTGCACAGTACCACTTCTCCTGTCCTGTATACTGGGTGTAATTCTCAGTATCTGTATTATTCTGTATATATACACTGCACAGTACCACTTCTCCTGTCCTGTATACTGGGTGTAATTCTCAGTATCTGTATTATTCTGTATATATACACTGCACAATACCACTTCTCCTGTATACTGGGTGTAATTCTCAGTATCTGTGTTATACTGTATATATACACTGCACAGTACCACTTCTCCTGTCCTGTATACTGGGTGTAATTCTCAGTATCTGTGTTATTCTGTATATATACACTGCACAGTACCACTTCTCCTGTCCTGTATACTGGGTGTAATTCTCAGTATCTGTATTATTCTGTATATATACACTGCACAGTACCACTCCTCCTGTCCTGTGTACTGGGTGTAATCCTCAGTATCTGTATTATTCTGTATATATACACTACACAGTACCACTTCTCCTGTCCTGTATACTGGGTGTAATTCTCAGTATCTGTATTATTCTGTATATATACACTGCACAGTACCACTTCTCCCGTCCTGTATACTGGGTGTAATTCTCAGTATCTGTATTATTCTGTATATATACACTGCACAGTACCACTTCTCCCGTCCTGTATACTGGGTGTAATTCTCAGTATCTGTATTATTCTGTATATATACACTGCACAGTACCACTTCTCCTGTCCTGTGCGCCGGGTGTAATTCTCAGTACCTGTATCATTCTGTATATATATCTGTTTTTGGGGAAATGTGCGTATGGGACTGGGACTAAGATATGCGAGTCAGTTTATTATGTAATTATATAATGACACCACTGGGGGCATGAGGAATCGGCTGGTGAGATTTAGTGCCCGTGGTGGCTTGCCAGTTCACAGTTTTGGGACTAATCCCCCACCCGTGTCATCCTTCTCTATAAAATATGAGTGAGCGATTGCACCATAAAAGCAATATTTGGAGTCTCGGTGCAGCAGGATCCTACATGAATTATTTACTGGGTATTAAGGAGGTGGGCTTCATGTTTGGAGAAGAGTGCGGTTTGGTTATTGTTTGCCAGTCGTATTTCATGCCTGGTTCAGGTGGCTAAGTGCGTGCGAGAGAGAGAGAGAGATGGAGAGGCAATTTAATTGAGAGGGAAAGAAAATAAAAGGAGAAGAGAAGAGAACACAGATAAAAGAGAACAATAACGGAAAAAATGGAAACGAAAAGTGGGATCCAGAGAAGCTGGAACAATAGATGCAAAGAGCAGAAGCAACAAGTGAGCAGGCGGCTGCGGGAAGTGGAGGACAGGAGAAAACATTCTCCAGGACCCTGTCCACTCTGTTCTGTTTAATTGACAGGCTCTGCTTGTCCATGCTCCTGTGTAATGCTGCACGTATCAAAGAGGGAAAGGTATCCAGCAACATATCCATTGGTAATGCTGCGTGTACTGAACTGGCACGATGGTGACACGATGGCGGGTGGTTGGCTAAATGTCACATTGACAGCAACGAAAAACAGTGGTAAAGTTGTATGATGGTGCGTGGTGGCTCTACTTGTTGTATGATGGGGGTCCTACAATGCTGACATTACTGTGTAAGGAGGAAGACCATGCTGCAGGTGCCTGTGCTCCGCCGGGTCCGGAACCGTCGAGGCTGCGTCTCAGGTTGCCTGGGGGAAAGGATAGTGAGTGACCCAGACCAGGTTACCAGGAGTCAGGGCTAAAGAAAAGCATGTGCGGTAGCAGACAGTATTGGCGGGGACAAGCCCAGTGACTGCCAGAGAGCAAGGTGCCATGCGCTCCTTGATCATGAGTACAGCGCACGTGCAGAGTGAAGAAGGCTGGGTACCGAACATATATCTGTGGCCTTCCATGCCAGTTAATATTGATGAACCTACGTTAGACTTGGAGAGTGCTGCGACCTTGTTTGCTTCGGCTGCCTCAGTTCATGGACTAGGGGCTCAGCGGAAGGTACCAGAGACCGACTACTGCCACCAGAAGACGGACCATCATTTCAAGGACCCCATCTGAGGTCATCTTCCCGGACGCTGCCCGTGCTACAACCCCCTGTGAGATCACTTGCTGAGGAGCATAAAGGACACAATAAGTTCCTTAACTGGATTGCTAGGAGTGAATATCCTGTTCTATTAAATTGTTACATTTGGTTAACCCTTGCTCTGCCTTCTGTCTGTCACTGCATCCCGCAACCTGCTTACAACTGTGGAACGCAAGCCAGGGCCGTTGGATACCCGGTACCGGGTCCGTTATTCACAGGGGGATGTCACGGTGGCGGCGAGCTGGCCCATGGCCCTGGGCGCCCATGTTAAAAAGAATATCTTTAAAGGGGTTTTAAATTAAATTTGTGTTCGTGACGCCACCAGTGGTATTCGGTCAGTGGGGACCGACGCTGCTAAAAGGGGTCCTCTGAGGTGATGTTATGGCAGCTGAGATGGTATAACTTCCCACAGGTGAAGTATGTCCCCAGGGCTCCCAGTGAATAGATGAGGATGGTGAGTGGTGCAGTAAAGAATGGAGGACACAGGTTTCCAGTCTCTTTACCTGGTTTACTGAAGACTTCGGGCAGCCACAGTCCAGGCCACCAGATCACAGGTACAGGCAGGGTCCGGCCGGCTTGGAAGCGAATTCAGAGTCCCCTTTTACCAGGTGGAGTTAAAAGCCTTCCTCATAGCGCGGTGGTATTGTAGTCCCTTACTGCCTATGGCTTCTGATAAGGCCATATGGCAGGTGACTCGAGCCTTTTTACAGGGTCTCTATCATGACCCGGGCTCTATGTGTCACTGTGCCTCCTGGGTATTAGGGCAGACAGGTGATGTGGAATCCAGCTGTCCTGCTGGTTTCTGCTGTCAGTCTTAGATTCCCTCACAACCTCGGTGTTCCGGGTACCGGTAATCTGCGCCAGCCAGGGAGGTAGCTAATTCACTGCTGCACTGGTATCACTCTCCTGTGCTTCGCTCTCCTGCATGCTTTCCACAATCTGTCCTTTCCTTCTTAACTCTCTTTCTTTAGGAGCTGTAGCAACTCTGGCTACACGGCTCCTTCAGTCCTTCCGACACTCAATGTGTGACTGCTCTATTTTCTGTCCTCTGACTGACTGTCTAATCTCTCTTTCCCTCCAGACCAGAATGTATTTATAGGGGAGTTCACCCTAAACTAGGTTTAGAGCTCCCCCTTCTGGCCTGGAGTGTGAACATGTTGTGTGTATTGTGGTTACCTGATAAAAGAGATCCTTCATCGCTTCCAAGCGTGACATCACTCTCCCCATGAGGAAAGCAATGCCACTGTGATGACCAGGACCCTGGGGCGTCACAACTGCATGATGCAAGCAGGGGCATACATAGAAATTATGGGACCTCATAGTAAAAGATCAAATTGGATCCCCAATTATGCTGAGCCACACTTCAAACCCCGCCCTGTCCTTTTGCGCACCCACATAGAAAAAGATCACTCCAAAACCCCTATAATACCCCTTTCATTTCCCCCAGACAGAATTATGCCTTCCCATGCATTACACAGTATGGCGGCTGCCCCACAACATATTATGATGCCCTCCTCTCTTTGAAGCCCCTAGTTTGATGCCCCCATACTGCCCCACCATATCACAGTTTCCCCATGACAGTATGATGTCTCCTCAGTGCCCCACATTGCCCCTGCCAATACAGTATAGTGTCTCATCAGTGCACCACCCAGTATGGTGCCCCCACAGTGACTCCCACCACCGTATCCCCCACAATATGAAAGTATGAAGCTTTTATAGTGCCTCTAACACATTCTAATGCCACAACAGAATCGCTAACACGATATAAGGTCTCACACACAGTATGATGCCCCCACAGTATCGTCAAACGTTATGTCCCCACACTGCCCTCCAACACAATATGACGTCTCCACAGTGCCCCACCTAGTATGGTGCCCCAACAGTGCCCCTCACCACAGTTTCATCCACAATAGGAAAGTATGAAGCTCCTACAGTATAATGACACCACAGTGTCCCCAACACAGTAGGACGCCTCACACACTACACACAGTATGATGCCCCCACAGTATCCTCACACGAGTGATGTCCTCATACTGCCCCCCAACACAATATGATGTTGCCACAGTGCCCCACCTATTATGGTACCCTCACAGTGCCCCTCACCACAATATGAAAGTATGAAGCTCCTACTGTATAATGACACCACAGTGTCCCCAACACAGTAGGAGGTCTCAAACACACTACATTCAGTATGATGCCCCTACAGTACCCTCACACAGTATGATCACCCACAGTATGGTGCACCTGCAGGATAATTGCAAAGTTCTTTACATACAAAAACAAACATTTAAATGGCTGAAAGCACAAACAAATAGCTTTCTTTAAAAAAATCTCAAGCTCCAAAAGTGTTCACGTATATTTAAATGCCGTTCTTAAAGAAATCAAGTTTTGTTCTGATCGGTAATAGTTGTGTTTTTGTAAACTCTTCACACCACTGCAGGTGCAGTGCCGGGCACATCCCACCATTTGTGACATTGCTTCCATCTGTCTTGGCATACAAGGCTGTCACCCTCACCATTGGCGTCACACCGGTTCATAACCGCCAGGATAACAGCACTGCCACCGAGCCAAAATGTGACGCAACAAATCTGTCATGTTACATTTCAGTGGATCCAAAACATGCAGGTGACATTATTGGAGGCAGAAGATAAAAAAAATGGTTATTCTGCTTTCAAAACCAGAGGATTTGCCCCTTTTTATAGAAGTGAAAAACAACTGCCTGGAAGTTTCTCATCCATAACATTATCAACATACAACCCTACTACTTGGGTTGTATTTCGATATTAGTACATAGCAGTGGTTTGCTCCATATGATTACGGTGACAATTGTGGTATTTCACCCATAACATTGTTTGCTCAGATTGAAATGTCTGCTACGGCTCACCTTCGGAGGTGGATTTGCGAAGCTGTAGGTTTGTATGAGAAGCACTGACCGGAGGCATTAGTGTAACAAGGTACAAAGGTGTTGGATATGCTGGATGACACTTAGAAGACAGAAGCTACATGTGTTGTTCGGCACATGGAGTTGTGTGGAATATTGGAGCTGGATATTCTATGTGGCACATGGAACAATGGGGTTTGATATGCTGGATGGCACGTCGAACAGTGTGAAACTATAGAGCTGCATGGGCTGGACATCACATAGAACAGCTGACCTGGATATGCTAGACAACATTTTGGACATGGAATGGCTGAGCTGAGCCGAGAGTGCAGACAGGAACTTTGGAACAATGGAGCTAATTTTGCAGACAGGTCCTTGAAACAGCAGAGCAGATTAGGTGAACAGGAATCTTGGAACACCAGAGCAAAATATGAGGACTGGCACCCTGGAACAGCAGAGCCAAGTATACTGTCAGGTAGCGTGGCACAGCAGAGCCGTGAAGCACACAGGCCCCTTGGAATAGCAAAGCCGAGTATGCGGAGAGGTACCCAGGAACAGCAGTGTTGAATGTTGTGACAGGCACCTCTGAAAAGCAAGGCCAAGTATGTGGACAGGTGCCTTGGAAAAGCAGAGTCAATGTGTAGGCACCTCGGAACAGCAAAGCCGAGTGTGAGATATAGTAGAGATTTGTGAGTTTGGAGACACACTAAAAATATATGTCTTTGAGCCAAGCAATTGAGCAGAGCTAAGATAGGATTGTGGCACACTGTAACTTAGACATTTCGGGAATATAGTAGCCATGAGAACATTGAACTGTCTGAATACCAGAAGTCATAAAGGTAAACAGTCACACTCAAAAAATGATATCTTTAGTAAAGAAAAAGATTTATTTCAATCACAAAATAGTGCAATAAATTCACAACAGTCAGGTCAAATGAGGATGGCAAAGGTAACGTTTCGACCCTATCTTGGGTCTTTTTCAAACCTTGCTGGAAAATGAATATATAACAGTGGTGAGTATACACGGAGTGAACATGCAATTCTACAAAAACAAGATACATATAAAATGGGTTCGGTTTATAGACGACATCTTCTGCCTATGGTTGGGTACTCCTGAGGATTTGCACACCTTCACTGAATACCTCAATTCCATTAGACCCGAGCTTCAGTTTAAGTTGAATTGGAATACTTCTCAAATCTCCATCCTAGACACTCTGGTCATCAAAAATGAAAAAGGGACCTTGTCTACTGCCATCTTCATCAAACCCACTGACACCAATAATCTGCTTCACTACACTAGTTGCCATCTGAACTCTACTAAAAACAGCCTCCCTCGCTCTCAGTTTTCACGAGTCACAAGAATAGTCTCAGACCCTGATCTAGTCTCTACTCGCCTCGATGAGATGGCCTTCAAATTCAGGGATAGGCAATATCCCGATAAACTCCTTCAGAATGAAAATATGAGGGCCCTTGAACCACGTCCAACCCAATTGGCCCGTTGCAAGAAAGAACAGGTTGCATTTGTCCATACGCACCATCCAATAATGCCTAGGATATACAACATCATTAGGAAACATTGGCCCCTTCTAACTAGGTCCTACCCACAGATTGAAGCCTTTAAATCACCAGCACTTATGTGTAAACGACGACCTAAAAATATCAGGAACAGTGTGGTTAGAGCTGACATTGGTAGTTTCACCAAACTACCCAAACAGAGTTTCATTGGTACAGAACGTAAGGGAACTTTCCCATGCCTCAGCTGTGCTTGCTGTTCCAATATAATCAAGGCAAGCGAAATAACTCACCCACACACGGGCAAATGTTATAGTATCAAAGGTTTTTATACACTGGCCAACAGGGGAACAGGGGAATCCCCTGGTGGCCCATGTGTAGATCTGGCCCCCAACCCCACTGTATGGGCAGTACTTGTCATAATTTACTTTATTCTCTCTGTACAGAAAACTGCAGAATCCAATCATTCATTAACCAAACTACCCAGTTCATTATTATATAGAGATATAGGTAAATTTGTGAACCAGGGTCAAGTAATATTTGTATGTGAACAGTAGACCCCCAAAGTCAATGTTACTGGTGGCCTCTTGGCACCCCAGTCCGACACTGTTTATACATGTGAGTCCAATTGCGTGGTGTACCTAATAAAATGCCCATGAGGTCTACTTTATGTAGGCGAGACCACCCAGCACAAACGCGATAGGATTGCTTCCTCATTTGACCTCACTGTGGTGAATTTATTGCGCTATTTTGTGATTGAAATAAATCTTTTTCTTTACTAAAGATATATATTTTTGAGAGCGACTTTTTATCTTTATGATGTAGTTTGTGGATTAAAGCCACGTCCAGTCTGCACCTCCATTATAGCAAGAGTGCACGCCTTTCTCTTCCTATCGAATACCAGAAGTGACATCAGAAGTGTCCCCAGATCCACCATAGCACTCCGACATGCATTGCAGCAAAGTGCTGCTTCGCAGGAATGGAGGAAGCAGAAACCAACACTGCAGCTGGATAGATGAGTAATAATGCCATTGATTTTTGAGCCTTTGGAGGAATCTCATAAGATGAAGGCCTGGTGGCACAGTATGACTGTGTAAATGCCCCGCCATAGAGTTGTAGGTATCAGGGGTTAACATAGAGAAGAGAAACCAATGCTAGTACTTTTTGCATATCAAGAAGATTAAGTGGCCATATGGGCCCCTTATAGTGCAGTAGTATAAGGCCGGAGACACACTGGTGCGAGATACGGCCGAGTCTCGCTGGTTAAAAGCAAGCTGTGGCACCTGCACTCCGGAGCGGAGCGTGCGGCTCCATGTATTGCTATGCAGCTGCACGCTCCGCTCCGGAATGCCGATGCCACAGCTTGCTTTTAACCAGCGAGACTCGGCCGTATCTCGCACCAGTGTGTCTCCGGCCTAACTCTCAGAATGGTCTCCTTTTCCTGGGTCTATCTGGTATCATACAGTTGTTAGACAGAAACTCAGTCTCATAGTAACTTGTAAGCGAGGTACAAAAAGTACACTTAGCCACAAAAGAAAAACCACTCCAAAAGTAGCATAATAGAAAAAGGAGTGTTGGTTTTTCTAAAAAGTACAAAACTTTATTAACACAATTGGACAAACAATGACATAACATAAAATGTGCAAATAAGCACACACAGTAGTGATACCCAGCAGTATGATTACAACTTACATACTGCTGGATATCAATACTGTGTGTCCTTAATTGCACTTTTTATGTTATGTCATTATTTGTCCATTTGTGTTAACCCCTTCAAGACCTTGCGATTTTCCATTTTTGCATTTTCGTTTTTCACTCCCCTCCTTCCCAGAGCCATAACTTTTTTTTATTTTTCCATCAATATGGCCATGTGAGGGCTTGTTTTCTGCGGGACAAGTTGCAGTTTTGAACGACATCATTGGTTTTAACAGGTCGTGTACTAGAAAACGGGAAGAAAATTCCAAGTGCAGTGAAATTGTAGAAAAGTGCAATCCCACACTTGTTATTTGTTTGGCTTTTTGCTAGGTTCACTAAATTTTAAAACTGACCTGCCATTTTTATTATCCAGGTCAGTCCGAGTTCATAGACACCAAACATGTCTAGGCTATGTTTTATCTGTGTTAAAAAAAAATTCCAAACTTTGCTAAAAAAAATATTGCGCATTTTTCCGATACCCGTAGCGTCTCCATTTTTCATGATCTGGGGTCGGGTGAGGGCTTATTTAGTGCCAAGCTGACGTCTTTAATGATATACGTTAGATACCATTTTATACGTTATATTTATGATACATTCTTTTGATCGTCTGTTATTGCATTGTAAAAACGTAATTCTGGCGTTTCTAATTTTTTTCTCACTATGCCGTATTTTTTAAAACTTTTTTTTACTTTTGCCATGCTTCAATAGCCTCCATGGGAGGCTAGAAGCTGGCACAACTTGATCAGCTCAGCTACATAGAGGCACGTGACGGGGGTCAGCGATGCGCTCATTTCCGTCCCGATGGCCGGAAGCGCTAGCTAAATTCCCCTGTCAGCGTTTGACAGCGGCATTTAACTAGTTAATAGCGGCGGCTGGATCGCATGTCAGCTGTTTTGTCCTGGCTTTGATGCGGGCTCACCCCTTACAGCGGAGGTTGGTAAGGGGTTAATAAAATTTTGTACTTTTTTTTAAAATAATCAAACACTCCTTT